>NC_044011.1:30359908-30667803 GCF_900496995.4 Aquila chrysaetos chrysaetos
GTATTTCATATTTCAGAATAATAAAGACAGGCCACAACCATGTGGTTTTCAGACTAGAAATTTGCAGGAAGATGCCATCAGTGAAATACCTGAAACGACTCAAACTCTTTCTTTAGCAAATTTGAAATATATAGCCTGTATTTAAAGAGAGTAAGTACACAGGCAATCTAAATGCTACCTAATTACAGAGATTATCTACAGCATAATATATTGCATGCAAAAATACATAGTTACTTATCAAAGTTTTAAGTATAGCAGGCTTCTGTTCAAATATTAGTATCTTTTAAGTCTCTTTCAGGTTGTGTTTTATATGCATCTCTCCCATCTACTGTGCATTATTTCCAATGCAGCAGACCCCTGTAGCGAGAAAGTTCTTTAACAAATAAGGGAAAATTTTGCTGCCAGTCTTGACAGCTCAGAAGATGATGCAGGTGACATCTTAGAGGCAGTTCACAGAAGGTAATGTGGTACTTTTTCTACGCACACTTGTAGGCGGTGTGACACTAAGTAAAAATCCCCTCAAGAACTTTGTACACAGACAAGTTTCTTCAAGTCTTACCTGAAGCGCTCTCAGCAGAATGGGTGTCAGCATTATAATGATAGCAAATCTGTATCTCAGGACTGTGACTTCCATATTAACACTGCCTGGCCCAAGCTGGAACCAGCAGAGAAGTCACAGCTGTATCATCATCTTTCATCTAGCCTACACCTACCACACATCTAGAGGAGAACAGGAAAAACAATCTTTGCTGCATTAATATTTCCACCCAACACTGTGGCAGTACACTCCCCCCCACCCCAGCAGGAAACGAAACTTCTCCAGGCAGGGAGAAGAGGAAAAAATCCCTAAACCCTGGAGGCCGCAGGTTGAAATTTGAACTGGCCAATCGAGACGTGCCAGGTACGCTGAGGTGACCTTCTTGGCCAATAGGGATTAAATGACCACCGGTCAGATACGACAGGGGTATAAACGGGGTCCCGCCGGAGGACACGTTGGAATCAGTCCTCCTCGGAGCAGCGGGTCTGCCGTCGGGGACTCCCCCTTGGGTCGGAGCACCGCCCGAGGTAACTCCTCGAGGGAGAGAGCCCTCAGCTTTTAGGTGAGTGATACGCGCGTTTTGGAGCCATCACTTTTGAATCTCAAGGATTCTTAAGTCGGCTGTGTAGTACTAATACCCCTTACATCATTGAGCTTGTAGTTCACTATTGTTACCGGAGTTCTAACTAACTTTTCTACTGAAGAATAAATCTGAGCTTTAACACCTGTTGGATTTGAGTGTGCGTGCATCTGTAACAAACACAAATTAATGAGAGAAACAAGTCTCAGCTCCCAGCCACACAGTGCAATACAAGCATTGCTTGCTCCAGAGGGAAACACATAGCTGAGTCTGGAGGGATACAACTAAAGGTTACCAACATCACACCCATCAGCATTGAGAAGGCAGAAAGAAAATATACTTCAAATCAAACCTGCATCCTTGAGACACTTTTGTGTAGTTCCAAAGCTCGAACATCACTTTGTGCACCACCAATACACAATGAAAATGTTACAACTCTCTCAGGAGGTACATGTGCTGAACCATAGGCTATCAGACGGCACAAACTTCTTGGGTGTTTCATGCACAAACTGAG
This sequence comes from Aquila chrysaetos chrysaetos, assembly GCF_900496995.4. Classification (NCBI taxonomy): domain Eukaryota; kingdom Metazoa; phylum Chordata; class Aves; order Accipitriformes; family Accipitridae; genus Aquila; species Aquila chrysaetos. Next base: position 30,361,541 of record NC_044011.1, read on the forward strand.
AAATGTGCATGCTCTGAGGGAACAGAGAGCTTAAACGTGTGGATTTGCAGTTACCTGTAGTATTTTCTTAGTCAGATTCCTTGAATTTGTATTCACCTTCAGAAGACTCTACAGTGGCTATGCTGTAGAGGCCAAACATCCATTTAAAACTACACAAAGCACAGAACAGTTTCATGAAGACCAAATATGTGCAAATAGGTAGCAATAAAGTAGAGCCTGAGAGCTAGTTTTAGCATTTTACTGATTTATAGTATTTTCACTTTTTTTTTTGATGCCTCATTCTGAGTCCTAAAAACAAAACACAAATCCACTTGAGTCAGGACAGAGGTCAGCAATCACCATTTCAACTTAAAATATCTCCATTTAAATGCAAATACTAGCCTTTCTTCCTGACCTTTAAATGCTCATTTCATAGAAATGGAATAGAAAGTGTAAATTTTGTGTCTTGATATTTCTAAGCAGTTTGCATGTCATTTAGTCACATTTTTTTGTCACATAATTCCTTCTTATTAAATATATTCCTTCTGATTAAATATATGTCATTGTATCAGTGTGCTCTACCTCCTCAGAGACAAAAACCAGTAATTTTGCATTATGTTTCATTTCACAGAGTACACAGATTAAAATGGAGATTATCATTGCTTCTTGCTCTCTATTATTTGAGATAAACCCAAGTTTATGTGATACCAACAATAATGCTACAGTATTCTTTCTGAGGCTTGATAATAACAAATTTAAACAATACTGATATTCACAACAGATGCTTGCAAGCTCTCCTTGAACCAGTTCATCTAACTCAAAACCTCACTCCCCAGCTAAACTACAGCTATGTATTACCCTTAAATTTCTTGGCAATTAACACATTATTATATGCATAAAAGCAAGAAAATAAATGAATGAATGAATATTTCTTTTAATATCAAAGGGGAAAATCTGGTCATCGCCCATTAAGTTATTACAGCAAAGAGTTTCCAGAAAGGGCAGGACAAGGTCTAGCAACTAGCACAGAAGTGTGAAATGTAATATTGAGCTATTGATGTCTTAGCCCCACTGGACACTGTGAGGCACGATTGCCTTCATTACTAGTATTTCAGTAGCATCTGAGTCAAGCCCTGGACTGGCACATTCAGCCAAGTCCCACATAAACAGACCAAAAAGATTCCTTGCTGCTCCTAGAAAGAGCCACCCCGTGTTTCTCTTCCACTGAAGTTCTGCGGAGGTCCTCTGCACCTCCAAAGCACGGCAGGGAAGACTTTGTTCCTTGAAAAAAACGTTTTTCTGCCTGTTTAAAAAAACCTGACACTGCAATTTCAAGGAGCAATAACTTTGTAAAATATCAGATTTCTAGCTGGAAGGCAAAAAGGAACCAGCTCCTAGGTCAAATATAGTCACATCATCATCACTTCAGAGCAAAGATCAATTATTATCTGTACCATCATTTCACATGTCATGGTCTCCCCTCCCTGTTTCACAAGCAAACCACGTTTATAGGTACAATTGTCGTCTCAGGGAGGCAAATAGGATTCTCTGTGCCCACACATGGAAAAACATCTCCCTTGTTGCTCTTTTCAGCAATTCAGTCATTAGTTTCTTAAATTAGATTCCAACCCTTTCCATATATTTTACTTCATGATTCAAATCAGGACAGACTTAATTTTACTGACAATGAATTACACATGCAGAATCACATTGGTACTCTGGCAAACATGACTAACTTTGATTAAAAAAACATAATTATGCTTTATTATTCCACTTATTGGGGGATGGGGAGAAAAGTTTTAAAGACTGATTTTTCATGATGGCATTTGTTCCTCTTTGACTATCAATCTGGCTAATGGCAGTAGCAAGTCTAAGGAATTGTCAGAGTCTCATCTCTCAAATCAAAAAATAACGAAGAAAATCCAAGTGTGAAAATTAGTGTTTTGTACAGATTATCAGAGTAATTTCTGAAAAATATTTCGGAATAAAAGATCATTGCTTATATTTTTGTCATTGTATAAAGCATTTCTCTGCCGATTCTGCAATTCAGAGTTTAACTATTAAACAAATTAACTCTTTAACAAGTTGTATGGAGTTTAGAAAGACTTATGCATGCAAAGGACATAGCATAATGTCAGACAATTACTAATCACAGCAACTAGAGAATCATAGCACAGTCAATTCAATTTTCAGTGATGCCTCTTTAAGCTCTAATGAACCATGGTGCCCTAATGAGAGGTTTCACTGAATCCTAGCCAATCAAGCAGAAATTTTATGGAGAAAAGGCAAAAGCTAAGAAGCAAAACCACTCAATAGCTATATTTTACAGCAGTGTATTCAATTCAATGTTTAATGGTTACCCTTTAAATCTGTAAAAGCCAATCATGATAGAATTTTAACTTTGCAGTGCAGATTTAGCTTGTTTCTTCCCCCTTTGTGCCCCGCTCCTTCCCCCCAAAAGTGGTAGACAGTGAGCCGTGTGGAGAGAAGAAATAAATGCTGAAAACCACTGAAAGGAATCATGATGCCCTGGTTTGTGAGACACTGTGGCAGTATCGTAGGCTCCCCTCATAACTTGAACTACTTTGATTTATTGGGCCATTAAAGTTCTAGTAATAATTCCAGTGCACTTCCACAACTAATGGTTACTGACAGGAAGAGTTTCTGTCTTTCCATTTAACAGTGTTAGAAAATAATGGATGCAATCCTGACCTCGCTGAAGTCAATAGCAAAACTTCCACTCAGTTCTGACTGATGGAGTTTTACACAAACACGTCTTCCAAACTGTAAAATGGTTTTCTAAGAGAGTAATTAAAGTATGCCAAATGAATGTTGTCAGCTGGCAAATGCTGTGCCAAAATGAAAACTTTGATCGGAGGGATGGGTAGTCTTTTACAATGTAAAGGACAAAAAATGGGTGACCTGCTAAAGTATTTGTCTTTCAAAATATTCTTGGGTTTGACTAGGTTGCAAGATGAGATATGTTACCACAGTAAGCATCTGAATCTGCTGAGGAAACATAAGCCTTAGCAACAGATTTAACTTTTGTCTTACTAGAGAAAATCAGAAGAAAAAGAAAGGAAGAAAAGTCATCAATACCTCTGAATGTTTTCTTGTTGAAGGGGAAGAATTTGGATGTTGCTGACTTAGCAAAGGTTGTTCTCCTCATGGGAGTTCAAGTTGGGATGGAAGAATAGCTCTTCATGAACTTCAAGACTATATAAGCTTTTTCTTCAAAGTATGATGATGGACAATATAGAAAAAAAATATCTTTCCTTTCTGACTTTAAGAATTACTGTGAAGATTAGTGTGTCAGCAAATCTCTCTTGCCCTTCCTCCTGAAGGAGCAAAAGTGGGAAGTGTCATACTTACTCAAGCTCAAGAGCAAATTAATGGATTTTTGGCCTTACGCTTTGAAGACACCCAGAAAAAAACATGTGTTACAGGGAAAATAACTTCTACAAAGCACTTAACTGAGGATCCATGGGCAAACTGGCACAGGAGATTCTCTGAGGAAAGGATACAAGAAACCAATCTAGTTTGCTTAGCATTAGACTAAATCAAGAAAAGTCACGTAGTGGTCACTGATATGCTGCCTTTCACCTTTATGTTATGTCCAGTAGGTCAAACTCGCTTTCCATTCTTCATCTGTAAGATGGGAATGATATCAATGGAGTAATATCATGGAATGATATCACTGAATAATAATATGGAACTTCTGATCCTTTAGGTTCAGCCTCTCACACAAGGATGGTAGATCATATCTGGATATTACTACATCCCTTCAGTCTTAAAACATGTTTCACTCTGAAGCTACAATTGCTCTGTTTATACATCTGTGATGCTTCTAAACCACATAACCTTGTATTTTAAGATGTGCATAAAAAGATTCTAGTGCTTCAAATTCTAGACTAACTAGAGACAAATGTGCAAACCAGAGGAGCAAAAACTGATTCCACTGCTTTTATATGAGGAGTTAGTGAAAATTAAACTGGAAAAATATTGTTTCATAAAGCTCCTGAAAATTAATTGTATCAGTGAATTTTAACAGACAAATGTAATTATACAATCTATATGCCTATCTATAAGCATTAAAATTAAGAACTGAATCGAGAGCTGCTTTACTGGTTTTTGTGCCAGAAAGACATCTACCACATCCTTCCCTTCTCAAAGAAATGTTTCCATTTTCCCAATTTTTTGTTTTAATTTCTATGAGTTTTGTTAAAAAATATTATATAGATGTTCCTTGTAAGTCAATGATTTTCTCTCAAAAGTTTTGTGGTTTCGTGGACACCTAACTCCATATACCCTGAAGAAAATACAAGATTTAAAACCAGTTCATCTTAGTATGATCTAGACCGTATAAAGGATTGACATCAAAATACAGAATTTTTCACTGCTATACCTTCATCCTGACTCTGACCCAAGCTCATAATTACCTTCATGTCAGTGAATCAATTCAGCTGTGCTGCTAGAATTCATAAGTACTGACCTTTGATAAATGTGAAAGCAGATGGCTTTGTTGGATCATTGGAAATTTGGCACATGTCAGACACCACAGAAACCATGCTGGCCTGTCAGCATCATCTTTAGTTCCCTCCCTGCCCCCCCCCCCCCCTTTTTTTTAAATAAGGATAGAGAGCTGGATCAACACAGTACATATGTTACGTTCAAACGTCAGTGACTGCTGTTCCAATGTGCTCTTCAGGCGTGTTTAAGAAGGAAGGTAGCAAAGTAGCTCTTTCTCATCCCTTCACAAGCCATTCCTGCTCTCAAATGCAAGAGCATTTTGTTTTAAAATTTACTTTTTAGCATCTTTTGGAAGAAATAAAAATGTCTTGACCACATAAATAAATTATAAATTATCAACACGTACAACAAAATTACTTAGAAAAAGAAGAATATTCATAAACTGTATTAATCAGGATAACTAGGAGAAAGTGGTAGACTTAGCAGTCTAGGAACTGCCAGACAAGATCATCTCAGTGATTCAACTTCTTCAGTATCGTTTCACCAACTGTGGCCAATACCAGATGTTTCCGAGGAACATACAAGAAATCCAGATGGACACTGTTAAGGGATAACATTATACTTAAAGATAAATGTTTTCTCCACATTGTGAACGTAATCTGAGTTTGTCTTTTGCCCTGAAGCAGGGTCATTTAAATTACTTCCAAAACCCAGGTTTTCTCATTTAGGTCTAGTTTCACATAGCAAGAAGGCTTAATGTGACTGCTCTGGCCATAACAGTTTCCCTTCTTCCACCACCAAAACGTGACTTTTGAACCTTTTGGCCAACTTCATCAAAGATAAAATGAAAGGGCATGAAAGTCTAAGAGACAATTATATTCCCAGAGTATCATGAAAGCCAGCTGACACACCTAAAGAAACACCTAAATTCATGCATCTGCTGAGGGAAAGACAGGCCATAGCCTGCAGCTATACATTCTGTTTGGCAGCAGCCAGCCAATCAATCACATCACGCTTACAGGCTGATCCACCAAATCATGCCTAACCCAAGCCAAAGCTTTTTGACCCAGGAGAGGCAAGGGTCTCCAGTACAGTCCAGAGGAGGAGAAAGAAAGGAGCTGCTGTTAATTCATTGGGATATTCAGGTGACAAAGAACACGTACCCAGAGGAAGCCTGATTTCATTCATTTGACTGAACACCGAGTAACTCGAGAAGGTTTTCTCTCCACATGTAACTATTGACCCTACAAAGGTCTAATCCCAGCATCTCCCCTCCCACCTTTTGCTTTTACTTCTTTTAAAGGCTTGGCCTGATATTTTAGAGCTGTAACTATTCAAACATTCTGTACTTTTTATATCAGCTTTTGCTTTCTGCAGCTTGTTCTGTTTCATTAAACTTCTCCCACCTTTGTCCTCATGTGCCACAACAAACCAAGTTCTCACCTCTGTGTTGTACATAACAACTGTTCAGTATTTTTTATGCCTTGCTCTACAGGAAAACAATCTTCTGAGTCCTGCTGTATAAAAGATTCTTTCTGTGCCCCTAAATTATTTTCACGGCCTAGATGTGGATCATTTTAAGTTCTGTGACAGTTTTTCTCTGAGAAAACATGTCTAGAAGCATCCAAAGTGCAAACACGCAATTAATTCATCATTACAGTATCTTCTGCACATGCTTGCAGTCCATGCCTTAGACAAGCTAACATTTGGTTCATTTTTTAAGCTGCAATCATACATCGGTCAACAGTCCATGATAACAAACATTTTTAAAAAGGGGGGCATCTGAGATTCAATATATGTTTACATAGAAAGGCACTATATCAGCAATACAAACTTCTACAGGATAAGGAATTTAGAGATGTCTAAAATTCTGAGATTAATTTCATCTGCATTCTCTTGTAGGTGTTGCAATGACGGATGTAATACTATAATATAATACCATCTGTTAACAAGCACAATAAAAGTATTTACTAAAAATTGGACTAGACTTTCAAGGATGAAATAATAATTGGAAACCTGTTTTATGATAGAAGATACCCATGCACGAAGTTTGCACAGCAACAGACAGTAAGAAAAAGCAAATTAAAAAATAAAACCAGAACCAAAGAGTGCCACAGGATTTTACTATCACTGATTCGACAGAATAAAATTGCTACTTACAGACCTACAGGCAGAAAAAGACCTGGAACAGGAGGAAACAGTTCACCCATACTAGAACATAAGCTGAACTTTTTATATAAACTTGCTTTTGTGCATGCCGGGGCACAGGGATCAACTTCACATAGCACCTGAACGATACATGCCACTGTAACACGTCCAAGCACACACCACTGAAAATACAGCATAATTCATCATGTAGGGGAAGGGCTACTGCACCTCCTGACCGTAAACCAAAGGGCTGATGAAGATTCCCTAGAAAAAATAACTTCTGCCAACCTTCAGTTTTGACATTATTTTATCCTTAAAAGCCTAAATAATGAGCACAGATGCCTTAATTTGTTCATTCAAACATTAGAGGCTTCCAGTTCTATTAATTTGATGCTCTATTTAGTCTACTGAATTGCTAAACTTGACTACATTCAATTTGAAGTAACTAATTTAAAACAAGTTTTCTCCTGGAACAGCGATTGCTATTTAAGCTTTTAAACTGCTGTCAACATGTAAATAAGTCATATATAAGTGTTTCAACCAGAAGGGGCAATAAATTAATTAGGATTCATTTATTATGCCTTATCATGAGGACGTGTCACAAATGTAACCTGGTGGTCCCAGGGCAGTATTTTAATATTTTAAGAGAGAAAAGGAGTGGCTACAAAGCAGCATGTGGTGGAGGCACATCAACACAAAGCAGCGCAATTCAACAGACACACCAAATCTGCCAAAACCAGAATAAACTATTAGACTAACGAGGAAGTCAACAGTGAAGCGTGTGAGAGAGTGTATGTGGTAAGATCTGGGTAGATGCAGCATAGGCAGTGCTCTGTAATAAACAGAAAATATAACTGATAGCAAAACCCCTTTCCCCTGGGAGGAACCAGACTTGGATTTTTGTGGAGGTAGTCTGGAAGTCTTTTTAAATGCCTCTTTACGCATCCTTGCTTTCATAAGATTTTATACTTTTGAAAGCACATATCTTACTTCTCTATCAGATTGCATATAATTCAAATTCGCTATGATGAAGCTACAGGACAATAATTTTCTCTTGTAAAAACTGTCCCCTTAGACTGAAATGTAACTCAAACATCTTATTAGATTAGTCCGACTTCGTGTTGTCTGAAAGAATAGATGAGAGCCCAGCTCTGTGACTAACACGGGGGGCCAAACTGCTGCTCTCAGCTGGCCACTCACTGCTTCTCACAATTTGATCTAGCAGCAGCAAACAGAGGCCCAGGGATGCGCTGAAAACATTCACTCTTGGACCCGTCCCAATCACTGCCTTCAGTAAGAGTTTCTGTAGAATGGGATGAGGCTCTGATGCAACACAGCAAGCCAGGTTACGCATCTTTTTTCTAGTCAACAAACTATCTAGTATTTATTGTGGAACCTGGATACTCAGAACAAAAATATCTTCTCTAAATCATATCCCACCCCAGACTAAAAAACTAGTAATACACAGATCAGCAACAATTTGTGATATAAAGTACTTAAAAAATGACCATTGCTTATGAGTCCATGCACAATGCTCAACAAGCTGTGCTTTGTTATCTCATTTGTTATTTTCTGTCACCGGACTTATTTTATATAAAGCAGAGAGTGACGTTACTGCAGCTTCTAGTCAGGCAAGGAAGCAGTGCTAATAATTTTAGTATGTCTAGGAGTAGGTTCTGGCAGTTTTTGTTCTGTTCCTGAAGCCCTGGTGACAGAAATCACTGCCCTCACAGTGACTGGGCAGGCTTTTGCAACCAACCTCACTATGGTGTTATTTGCAATAGAAAACTGGTTAAAAAAAAAAAAAAAAAAAAAAAAGGAGAAGAAAAACAAAAAAGAAGAAAAAAAAAAGACTGATAAGAAAAATAAGTCCACACAGCAAATACTAGGAAGCCAAGCTAACCACAGCTAGTATCACAAAACTCATCTCAATTTTACTTTTTTCTGTCAGGAAATAATTGTGAGAGCCACCTGCCAAAGTAGTACTAAACCCCTCTTCACGTGACTGCCATTTCTACAGGAAATTTATTTAGCAATATTAAGGGAAAACAAATGTTCTCTCAGAGTAAGAAAACAGTCTGGACAAAAAGCAGTGGAGGGGAGGAGTGAGTGACACCACCAGATTTGGACTGGCTGGTCTGAACTGGCTCCTTCTAGGCAACAAGATGGAATATCCAAAGGTCACAAAAGGAGCGAGTGGAATGGAAAATCTGATTTTCTCTCATCAAATTTTGTGCATACAGGTATGTGTAATCTAATTCCAGACTGCCAGATTAAGATATTAACCTAATTATGTTCATTTTATCACCTTGTAAAAAAGAACCATCATTTTATTTAAATTTGTTCAACTGTTAAAGGCTGAGTTATATATTTCAATGTCAATACAGTGCCAAAATACATTTCGTATAGAAAGCATCTATTTATATGAATCTTAATCGGTCTAGACAAGTGCAGAAGCACTTCTTAGTGCAGACCCAGAGGCATAGCAGATAGTAAATTGAGTGGGCATAGAGAAGATTTACATTAGTGAAACCGAAAACTCATTTCCTAGGCCCATTCATAATGGGGAAATTGTTGTCCTATTCCCTACAGACTTTCCATTATCCCATTATAGGAAAGCCAGAACTTCTATCTGTGCTTCCACGCCCATGCACATATTGCATCAGGAGAGTATGTGAACTTAATTTGGCCAAGGGCCATAAATTCACTGTGAAAGGCAAATGAAGATCCTCTCAATCTGGTCACCAAGGCATGACATACTAAAATCCAAGTAAGACAGAGCTCACAAGCCTTGTTGAATACAGCACGTTCTACCTAGGTGGTAAAGACCAACTGTGCTCTAACAATGTGGGTGTCCCAAAATTAATAGAGTAAATATATATATATATATATATATCTCTCCTTGGGGCCCAATGACCAATTTTCAAACTGTTAAACACAAGCAAACTGAGAAGGAAAGCGCACAGCGCTGCAGCTTAGTTGCACTAAATTCTTCCAAATTGTATCCTGTAAAGCCAGCCCAAACACCAATTCTTCTAATGCTACAATGTTATATTGAAGGCAAGGGAACGTTAGTGCTAAAGATGGCAATTTGCAGGAAAATGGGATACCAGCAAAAGGGAAAATGGATTTTTAAATGAGATCACTAGAAAACTTTCTGTATCAGCCATTTGTTCACCAGGGCTTTTCAGCCCATGCTTTAGTGCTTTGGTGAACTGGGGACACGTCACCTTATCAATCACGTTCCTGTGGAAAAAAAAAAAAAAGTCTTAAAAACATATACTGCAAATTTTTGAAAAAAAGTTTATCCATGAAATAATACACCATACCCTTGTCAGGGGCAATCTGTTATGAAAAGAGAAGTATCGCAGGATGAAGAAGACAACTATGAGAACTTCTGAGGTCCATTTTATAAACCGTAGACTAGCATTCTCTTTTCTCAGTGGTTTTGTTTCCCCCTTTCCTGTTTGCCTGCCATCCTTCCCAAATAAACCATCATCATCTGTGATGAAGATTTTATGAAAACCAGTTTTATCCTATCTTGTTGCCCGTTCCTACTCTTTATGAAACCAGCCACGCTGAGTTGCCTACAGGTGACTAAAGTTTACCTTTCAGAGAGGGATTCTGAGAAGGTTGTGAAGTTTTTATCAATACTGTCTAAACACGCCAGTCAGGACACAGATGAAGCATACAGGCCATAGACAGGCATGCACGTGGCACTGACCTCTCTGCTATGACTCCTGACTAATGTGCAATTTATTAAGACAAGTTCTTGTGCAAGTTATTCAATGCCAGCTAGAAAGGACAGCTTATCCACTAATGGAGGTTTCAGTATGTCTCTGCCAGCCCTCAGAACTACCCCATCCCACAGAGCACGTAACTGTAACTATTCGGGTTTACTACCCCAAGAGATATGTCATAATTACATTAAGAGGGATGCTTGCCTCTCTTACAGCCAAGATATTAAGGTAAATGTAGAGCAAATTACATTGAGGCAGATGTAAGCAAAACATGCATGATGCAAAATAGACGGAAATAAACTAGAGTGTACTGCCCTTTGAAAAACGAGTTATCTGACCACATATGCAGCAGCACTGCATTAAGAAAAAAGCATGCTTGCTATGTAGATGATGTACCTCCCTTCCAAAAGCAGCACAGGTAAAGCTCACCCTGGAGAACAGAGCGCTGGCTGCTTCCTGGGTACAACATAAACCACAAGAGCAGATCAAAGGTATTACCTTGGAGTTGTAAAAAAAGACAAATCAAATCAAAGAAAACGCAGCTTTACACACCCCTTCGGCAATCTAGTAATTACTTGTGTTTATATGAAGGCATGGACACCACCCTCTTCTCATAACAGAGAACTCCAGTAGGTCTCCTTCAAACTCCACTAAGGGCTCCAGAACTCAGCATGTAGCCCTAACCAATACACAGAAACCACTAAGTATACACCCCCCCCTTTCATTAATTAACATAAGATATTTTAAAATATCAACTATAATAATTATTACTTTAAAAAATTTTGATGAAGGATCACAGTAACTTGAGTGGCCTGGAGAAGGTGATTAAGTAGCAGCTGTTCACCGCCTCTTCACATGCAAGAACTGGAGTCAAATATAAAAGGCAGCAGGGAGGTTAATAAAAAACCCAAACAGATGAAAAACAAGGGGACATGGTTCTTCATTAAACATGCAATAAAACAGGGAAAAAATGTGACAGAATGCTGCAAATGTGAAGCATTGTGCGAGTTCAAAAGCAACGAGAGACATTCAGGACAGTAAATTTTTTTTTTTTTAAAGAGTTAATTAAAAAAAAAACACAAACAAACCAAAATGCTACCGTTGGCTGAGGAAGTCTCTGTTACAAATACCTGGAAGATAGGAAAATATTGTGAGATTTGGGAATATTCTCATTGGCCCCTGACATGTCACTGGACTAAACACATCTTCAGTCTGATCCAGTACAGCCAGCACAATTTGTAGATGGTTGTGAGGGACTCAAACCTTTAAAGTCTGCTTGCAAAATTGTGACACTGGCACTTTGATAGAAAAGGCTACAGACTTCTGGTGAGTTATTAGCTTGTATCTGTCAGTTTTTCAGGCTCCTTCTAAATTAAAAGTTAGTTTCTTTTAGTAGCCTTCCAGCAGACTGGATGTCCTCTATCAAATATCTTAAAGTAAAAACGAAGTATTCAACTTCATGGATTTTCTGTTTTATTTATTTAACAAGTCAAAATGCACTTTTTTTTTCTCATTTACACACTGCAATTATTTTTTTACATTTTACACAACTCAAATGCAATTTGGTTTATCAGAAGACATAATAGAAAGATCGCTTTAAAGCCAGCACCCCATATAATGTAATTTACCTCCATTACCCAGTTTGCTTAAAACATTTTGCCTGGGAACAGTCAGTAATAAAAAGCACTTCCATCTATCTCATCCTTGAGCTATGCCATAATTTTCAATTCAGGGTGTTAGCGCTATGAAAAGAAAGGTAAGCTAGAGTCTATTATAAAAATATCAAGGATATTAAAAAAAAAATGGTGGAAGAACTTGAGAAATCATTGTCCCCCTACTTCCTCAATAATTCTAACAATTTCAGTCTGAACCCAACTTAAACATATTAATGCATGCATTTACAACATATACGTTACTTCATTATACGCCACATACAATTTTAAAAGTATCTTTTTCAAATGCACAAGTCCAATTGACTTTCAACAAAATTCATATTCCGACCTCATAGAGAAATTGTGTGTTTGGGGTTTTTTAAGCCTTGACTTCAAGACAAGAGTTTTTAAAAGTTTCCCTCTTCTGTTAGCTGCTCTAACATGGATCTTAAGTATTTTACTAACAGAGCTACTTAGATATCATACCACCATATATCAAAGACTCTAAAAGCTAACATTTGCCCTTTCTTATTTTATGACAAACTTAGATTTTCTTACAAGGTGAAAACTATGGCTGTATATAAATGAGAGTTGTAGAGATACATCCCCCTTGTATTTAAAAATTACTTTAATGATCAAAACAAGGAGATAAGGGTACTACTGCAAACTCTTAAAAGCACCATGCAAATCTGTGACCTAATTGTATGCTTGCAAAATCTTTCTCACATTATAAAAACACTAAGCGCAGAGGCAGTGGGCTTAACCATAAGCACCCATTACTGTGGGCTGCTGAAGAATAACACTGTATGATAGCAGTCTCACCCTCCTTTATCAGAGTAAAGAGAGACTGAACTGATCAGATCCACCTGTGATACTCACTGAGCATCTTCCTGCTACCAAAACTGAACATTTTGGAACCACGAGATGGATAAGACGTGAGGATACTCAAAGGAGATTAAAAAAAAAAAAAAAAAAAAAAAAATCACTTTTTGCCAGCGTAGGGAGACTCACAGCATTTCTTGACCCTCAGAAAATAATTAATAATGGCTTCACTGATGTCTGATCAAATAATGGAGATCAATGAAAAACTGTAAAAATAAAACTGTAGAAACAAAGAAAAGGCAAGCAACAAAGTAACGAAGTGCGTGACAGGCAAAAATGAGGAAAGGCCAGGTTTGCTACGTATTATACATGTCAAATAGTCCCTATTATCCACCCTTTTCCTTGCCATGTCTAGAAGACAGCTTATAGGGTACAAAATTACATCAGCAGATGCAGGAAAACCCAAACACAGATTGGTTATTTTTCTATACAGACCTAAACTCACACAAAGACCATCCAAGACTGTAAACAAATATTCTTTCAAAGCAGATACTAAGAAAAAACTCAAAATTAAAGTACTGTGTGGCTCTGTGAAAGAAAGACTTGATTCAGCAAATGCTTAAGAGGCACATACCTGTAAAGATTTACTTCAATAGCATATCCCATGTTCTTTAAATAATAAACTTAGAATGTTTTCTTAATCAGGCCAGTATTTTCCTCTAATATATCAAAAAAACCACGTTTTGTCTCCTTCTTTTCCAATTGTTTTCTTTTCTTGAGGTGAGAGCTCTTGCAATTAATTTAAAAATATTTTTAAAACCAACTTACAGATAGTAATATTAGTGGCTTGATATCTGACAAGCCCCTCGTCAGAGAGTCACAGTTAAATCCAAAGAAAGACTTAGGTAACAAAAATAAATTTTCTAAGAAACCCAACCAGCAGAAAAACTCTTGCAGGTATGCAAATAAGTCATTAGTTACATGAAAGTGGATTATTCATTACTAAGTTGTTTGCTCTCCTTCTCTCTTTTTTGGAAAGTCAATACATTGTATTTCACTCAAGAAGCCATTCCCTTTTCCTCTAATTCTTCCTATGTCTCAAATTAATTCATTTTGCTTACACTGCAGCAGCCTCAAAATCATGGTTTCAGTTTCTCAGTAATAGACCTCTGCCAAAGGCAATATGCCATGCCATAACCTCAATTACAATTTACACAGGAGAAGGCTCCACTTCGTTTCTGTTGGAGCCACTCTTTTGTCTTAAATGAAATTCTCTATGGGTTACTGGGTGCCAAAGATGTACGGCAAAAAAACATACCAGATAATACAAAAAAAATCCATTTCAGAGACAAGATAAAAGATTCATGTCAGAAAACACAGATTAGAGAAGTGCATCACTATTAGTAGTTATCCTGTCAGATGCTTTCACAACCACAAAATACAGCATATACAAAATATTTGTGATTTAGCCTGCAACAGAGACTAAAAATAGTATGGGAAACAAAAGTTATTTCCAAAACATATGATTCTCCTACAAGAACAACTGACAACTTTGTGTGAAAGGGTTTATTCATAAAATAAACTTTTAAAAATACATAACATAATAAAGATTAATTCTGAATTTCCTGAGGTCTTAAAAATTCCATCTCACCACTTAAAGAGCAATGCATTTAAAAAAAAAAAAAAAAAAAAAAGTCATTACCGCACTCCTGCCTAATCTTGCAATTGCCTCAACAGCATTTTAAGGGATATTACGTTCTTCCACTTCTTGCTGCAAAAAGCTAACCAGGTACCCTGCTGCATGTCTTGCCCCTCTTCCAAGGCTGTTGACAGGTATCAACATTCAAGCACACGCTGTAGGCTATAGCTAATCCTCCAGGAGCCACTACTCCCCCAGTAAGTCTTTATGGGGCTGCAAAAGCACAATGCTCTGGTCTACCTCACTGACAGAAATTCCCAGCAGCTACCTCAGCACTGGCCTTTACAATCCCCAGTTCTCTCTCTCGTTTGCCCAAGAAAGGTCCTCTTTGGTGGCCACACACAAATACTTCTGACAGACTTCATGCATGTTGTTCCTTCATTTATGCATCAGTCAAAAAGGTCACCTGCTCCCTATGAAAGAGAAGGCAAGTTATTGGAGACTTGTGGCCAGTATAATTGAAGTAGGTAGAATTAGCCATGCAGTTTTCAGAGACAAGCCTAAAAATCATTTATTGCCCCAACCCCCGAAGTAGGGCAAAAAAAATTTCAGTTCCCTGAATAGTCTTTTTAGAGATCAGACATTCCAACAGAAGTTCAAAGACTTTCCACAAAGTGAAAAATCAGAGAGAAGACTTCGAAATGTGAATGAAGAAATGCTTTGTCCAATTAACCTCCAACCTTAAAAAAAGACAGAGTCTGCTGGCTTAAGATCACAGAAGCCAAAATAAGTGAGAAAGGATTTTTTACAGAGGAATGGAAGAAATGTTTAAAATCTTTTGAAGAGTCAAGAATGCCTTGGCATGAATTTTATTTATGAAACCACCAATATAGCAACAAGAAATTATTTTTTTCCTCCCTTGCAATGAATAACTGAGTCAATTGTTTATCTTAATGAACAGTATTTATTCACCTGAAAAGACAGAAAATGATTTTGTTAGCTAAGTTTATGCAACTCCTATTGGACATGCATAGCAATAAGTAACTCATGGAACTGAGTATGACAGAAAAACCTCAAGTATGTTTTCCCTTCTACAATTAAACTAAACATTTATTAGAAGTTACATGTTTCTATTCACAGGCTATATGTAAATTCCTGTCAAAAGAAACATTATGAATCAAAATACTGAAAGAAAAAGACTAGCATTCAGTGATAAATAAAACAACAAAACAACAGCAGCAAACAAAAAAGAAAGTTGTTTTAAGAATTTGCAGCGACTTTTAATAAAAGCACAATTGTTTAACAGGACTCATCAGAAATTTTAGTTTAGTGCAGTGAAGTCAGAAAACATACGATGAGGGTCAAACTGAAGGCAGAGTTTTCAACAACTGTTTAAATTCTACAAGTTTAGTCTTCTCTCTTAATTGCAATTGGGAACGGTCTAATGCTTTTCCCCAAAGTGTCTTCTGTGCTTAGCATAAGTTTAACATGTGTGGCATGTCCCTTTAACCACCATATTCATTGTGCAGGAATAAAACAGTCAAGGCACTTGCAATTTTAAGAACTGGAGCGTTTAACATATGGAAAGTGATGCATTGGAAAGAAATAGTGTAATTTGAAAAGAAACTGAAAGAAAAACTGACAGGTGACAAAGGCAATAGCAGAATTTTGCCAAATATTTTCCACAGCAGGGCTTTTACAAACAAGAGGGTGGCCCTGTTCACTAATGCATCTTATTGCAATGGAGATGAAAAAAATAAATGGAAAACTGAATTACTGTATGACCCAAAAATAACTGAAACCAAAGGGGAAAAGGATAGAGCTATCTGGGATAACGTTAAAGACGAGATCAATTAATTCTTCCCTTTGTTTTATCCAAACCTGGTTCTCTTGTCAGAATTAGTGAAATCAAGTGACAGCAGTAACTGACGCTGTCAACAGCCTCAAGCTAACTTCAAAATGACATAGTCTGGGGATCAACAACACAGCTACAAAAGTTGGCCAGAATACATAATGCCTTGGGTGCAACACTGGTATTTGGTTTGTTACCTGTCCGTCAGCCTCGTCGTGCCTTATGACCCCTTACAGATTGATGCTCATAAAGTATTTTTTGCAAGAAGTATTAAAAGGACACTTGTACTTCATTCAACTTAGAATATATCTTTGTGAACAACAACATCAGTGATGACTCTGACCTGGTTTAGGCTCAAAAAAACCCCAAAGGACACAATCCTCTTTTAGACTCCTCTTGGTAATATGCTTTAGATAAACTCTCTCTACATATACATATGTGCATATACGTAGTTTTAATCAAAGCGTTATCATCTGCTTTTGCATATGCATTCAGTTCTAAGCCAGCTTTAAAATAATATGGAGACAAATAAAGGAAATGCAGTTAGGACGCTGAACTGAGGCTATCAAGACTATCTTGATGTTCAGCACAGTATTAAAAATTCCATTAAAAAGTGCTACTTGGTACCCTTTGGACCAAGAAACTTAAACTTCATGCATGAATTCAACTTTTCACATCCACACTGAATCTCTCTCATGTGGCTAACAACTCAGTTCATATTGGCTTTCACAAGCCCAATCTGCTTTACAAGCCTAAAACTAAAGAAGAAAAAAAATAACAAACCCAAACCATCAGCATATCATCTCTTTAAACCTTTAGTCTGGACTCTCCCTGTATTCTTTCTGGCTTTTGAACACCTCTGTCATTCTCCCTCACAACTGTTACATGGGTATCTAGAATTGATACCAAATGCAATGCGGATGTCAAAAAGTGAATCTAATCTTCCTCACGTAGCATTTTCTCCAATTTTCTGATATAACGTCACCTTACTTAGTATGTTCCGCTCTATCAGTGAGTGACCTTTTTATACAATGTATCATGGACTACCTTTATGATTCGTATTTGTTTCTACTTTTCCAAAAGACTAACCAAGCATCAAAACTGAGGTTATAAGAAGCATTAATAATTAATAAGAGAATTTATAACACGTAAAACAGGTTCACGAGATTTCTGATCAGCAATCCTTCATAGAGGCAAGACACACATATTCCTGTCTATTTAAAGAACCATGTGTGTATCTTGGAGAAAGCTACACATTTTGGTTTTAATGCTTTCAAGTATTTTTCAAGCATTTTTAAACACTCCGGAATATTATTTAGTTGGTCAGTATATCACTGATACGATACTAAGCTGAAGTTTTCCTTTTATCTGTCTCCATGTTATATCTTCCATATAGCCAAGCCCCAGAGAGAATAAGTGCTCTTCTCCTGGAGTACATGAAAGGGTAACAATGGTGCGTACAAAGAGAAAGTTAGGCAATTAAGCAATACAATCTCTATGACCTTTACTCATCTAAGAAGAATTTGACCTGATGCTACCAAAGTGGTCATTTAATGGAGCGTGGTTCTCCACTAGCAGTTTGAGCAAGTTCATTTCTGTTGGCCTCTGCATTTGCATTTAATCTTTTATTTAGTCACAGAACACTGAGGTCACCTTTTTAGAAACCACCTACAGAAATAGGGGAGCAAGTGTTATGTTTCCCCGGTTCCCGCAGAACGTTGCAAGATAATGGCAAGCGGAGACTATTTCTTCCATTAACCCTTTGACCCTTCCAGTTAATGGCCTTTTGGTTCATAGAGATACAACAAACAGAGCTCCCTCTGAGATCCTAAGCTATAGATAACCTAAGCAACTAAGGGCTCCACAGTTACTTGAAAAACGTCCTAAGTATATATGCTGAACATAGACCACACTTAACTGCCAAGTCAGAGGTTCACAAGTTGGCCCGTTGGTTTAATCATCTCATTTAACGGATCATTCCTAAAAAAAGGCATACACAAACATTCTTGTTTTATACGTTACAAAGCACAAATATTCAGATCAACGGAGCTTTTCAATGAAAACGGTCTCCCTCAAAAAAAAGTGTTTAAAAATAGTGGTAGTCCCTTTTCACTCAAAAAGAATGCATGGTTAGATTCCTGCAGAACACGTTGCAACGTTAAAAACAATGTCCTGGTGATACACAAGCACTTACAGCTAGTCAAATTAATAAAAAAATCTTAATGAGGTGACAGAAGCAATTATTTTTACTGATTTCATGCATTCTTATTACTGTTTTGCAATGGACTGAATGGGAAACCTTTCACACTGTGAGAACACCTTAAGCCATGATGAACAGCATCACTGGAAGCAGAAGGCACTTCCCAAGGCCAGTAATATTTTTCATCCTTTCGTGCTGAATACTGAGTTAAGGTATGCCAACATTTCTGCTACCACCTTCCCTAAAATCTAACTCATGACACTAAGACTGAGCCTGCGTACAAGAACTTGGCTGCAACTGTAACCTTGCATATTTTGCACAGGAATTATGAAGTGCTGGGTGCACTTGGGATTTTATAACCCCAGAAGCTGGCATTCCTGTGATTTGGAATTAAAAAAAAAAAATCTATTCCCAATTTTAAAGAAATCTGTGTACGTCTGTAACATTTTGACTCCTATAATGATTATAAAAATACTACTACCCTATTTTAAAGCAAAGCCACACAAACCTATTAGACAAACATACAGCCTCAGACGGAGTACCAAAGCAGCCAGAGCAGGCTGCAAGTAGAAGAGTGTAGCAGAGATGTAGTGATGGCTCATTCCACCACCTGGAGTGATGGCTCATTCTCCACTCACCTGGAGAAAGTAAAGAGACCTTTCAAGTGTCAGATTTAAGGGCTACAGAAGCACAGGGAAGACAAAGTACACATACTCCTATTCTGACTCCCATTTTCCCTTATACATCCTCATCTTCCTACTCTTTTCCAGCTCTTATCACATCATCACTAAATGATTTTATTTTTTCCATACACGAGTGATGTATAGAATTTGTGATCACAGATATGCCCAGCTTTGCTGGCCTGCCTCATATGTCTATTTCACCTACGTAACCTTGGGAGGCTTCAGGATGTGGCACATGGACCTAGTCCCACTCTTCCAACCTTAGGCTCACCTCATGGGAATGGGAAAGTGCCATGCAAGACAAAGCTGAGAAAAACAACACAGATTTCCTAATTAAAATGTTTTTCTGTGGCATGCAAGGAAGTGAATTTCACCCCCAATAATCCTCATTAAACACCAGTAAAATAAGATGGGTATCAGATCCAAATTTCACAACTCGGTAAGACTTCTGTGGGCTTTGGATTAGTTTCTACGTGAGGACAAAACAGATGCTGAGGCCCAGTATTATGCCTGAGAACGAATCAGGGCAGAATATCTGTCTAAGTGCACAGAAAAACACATTAAAGCTCAGTAGCATTTTCAACATTAGTTGATGACAGTGTTTATGTACAAGTTCATTTATATTTTAATTTGCACAGAAATGGTTATTATTTGTAGACATTCCCATGGTGATTTTCAAAATAGAATCAGGATTCTGATTAGCTGCACGCTCTGAAATTAAAGTCCTTAGGACTGCCTTCTAAATAGAGAGGCATACTGCACATGAAGTCACACTATATTCAAAACCTGTTCGCTTTTTCAGTGAAAAACTTCTTTGCTAACAGGTTAGCATTTTTTGCCATTCCCTATTCTTAAAGTGTCATGAAGGAGACTACGTTTCATTGTCCATAAATACAATTGTAAAGCTGAGACCTGTGGTATAACGTGACCCTAGACAAACTCTGAGAAGGATCCCTTTGTTTGGGGCAGAGAGCTGTTAGGATTCTCTATGTCCAACACACGATAGTTAACCACTCGAGTGCTACTGAAACTTTATTCGATTATCATTTTCTCAATGAAAAGCACTTGTGAGACACATCACCTCCTATGTTTTAAAACCAGATCAATTTTCTCTTATGGATTTCAGTTGTTTCAGGAACAGAATGCTCCCCAGAGCTATGTGGATCAAACACTGTACTTAAACCAAAGATGACGCAGGCTAGCAGATGATTCACCTTATCCAGAAATATGGGTTATTTTTATTCTTGTTTTGTTGTGGCAACTGGCACTCATAAAATATCTGAGAAGACCACAGCTACATATTGTTTAAAAAGAAAAAAAAAAACCAAACCAAAAACAAAAACCCACTTACAGATAATTAGACCTTTAGGAGACAGCAAATTCCTCCTAGAGCCAAGAGGAAAGCAGACTGCCTCAGGCAGTATGTCATCTTCTTAGTTAACACACTGTTCTTTTTTCCCCACCCTTTTAAGTGAACGGTTGGAAATGTTTTAGATCTTGTCTAGAGATAAAAGTTAATTTTACACGGTGCCTCAAAGATGCAGCATAAACTCATAAATGAAATAATATTTCTTCAGTAAGCCTTCTGCTGGCAATGCAAGAGCCTGACTTAGCACTGTTGCAGAACCTTCCTATAGGAGCAAGTTTCTACATAAAAAGGTTTAACTTACTTGTCTATCAGCAGTATTCAATAAAACACGTTCAAATTTATTAAGTGAAGTTCATCACTGTTTAATATCAAATGCTGTCTTCCTCCACTAAAAAGGCAGTTAAAGTTTTAAAACTATCAAAATCATCTCCCATTGCATGACAGTATAGCACGTATTTTCCTCTCTTGTACTGAAAGCAAAACCGACACAAAACCAAAATGAACTATTAAATAATAGCCATTGTCTTAACTATATACACATACATTAGTTGTTATATTTATTTTTTTCCTTGCTGCAGTAGATTGTTTTTAATTCTTTGCTTTCCCTCGCACAAAAAAGATGAACGCATCTTTTGTGGCACTTTCTGCATGCATTATGGATTTATTTTGATTGAAATTATACTTTTGGGTAACCCATGAAGTTCCAGAAGATGAAGGACAGCTCTACGTATGTGGCTCCTGTTTTACAACCAATAACAGCTACCAGTACTATGCACTGAATGAGCTCTTCTTGTCAAAAGACTCATTTATCAACTGAAGAGGAAAACCATGAAAAGAAAGTCCAAACCAAACTCTGATTATGTATTTGTAATATGATAAGAAAGAATGTTAACATGACCTCAAGGACTGAATGTTAACTGACCTCAAACTGAAATACACGTTTAATATGTCAGCACAAGTACCTGATGCAGACCAGGTAGCCCAAGTGTTTTGAGGTACAGGTGTCCTAAGCTAATGACCTCATGCACCAAAGATAGCTGCACAGAAAGCCTGTTTATCCAAGTGGTTCTTTGGTTTGACAGGAAAACCTCCCCTTACAAGAAGAGTGCTCTGGCAGATTACCAAATGAGTCTCTCATACCCAGATAAACAGTTTTAATCCTTAGAGGCTATCCTAGCCTATCCTCGGCCAAATATAATGAACGCAATTAAAGCCTTACCCTACAGTACTAAAGTGATAACCTGTCGTTGTGAGAAAAAGCCAGCTGAATACATGTAATAAATATCTTCATCTGCACGTATTAAAAACTGAGGCAAACAATCTTCCCAAACAACAGTCAGGATTTCTGCTCTCTTCATTTTTTCTTTTTAGAAAAACAAAACCAAAAGAATACACTATAAATATGAAATCATTTCAAAGAAAAGCACACAAACTAAATTGTATTAGTTATTATAAATGCAGAGCAATACGAGGGCCTGGTGATGAACTCACCAGTATGACATAATAATACCAGTAAATTGAGCAGAGAAAAACATCATGACAGTAGTACTTAAATATTTCCCATGTGCCTGAACAATTGTGCATTAGCAGTCTATTGCCTCATCACTTACCCACAAAACAATCTGGACTGATAACTCTTTCTGACAAAGACTGCCATTTATTATCCAGTCTTACAGCACCCAGAATAGTGGTATTCAATTTATATCAAATAAATTTATATCAAATAAAGTAATAATCAAAACGAAAGCATCCAGTTTGTAGCACAGAGCCAGTGTCCAAGAGAGGGCTGCAAATCTGTCAATAAAGACGTACAGAGGAACCTATGCAGGTAACTGCAGCTTCACACACCATCGCAGGGCACGTGAAAGGGCGCATGTAGAAGCAGGCTGGTGCACATGGGGCCATGAAGAAGATGGTCTTTCCTTTCTTGGTGGAGACCCTCTGTTACTTAACCTCTTGACCTAAGGCTAGTAAACAGGTAACATGCACCAGAAGAGGTCGCAGCAGTGGGGCAGAGTAGGCAGGAGAGATTTACTGGCATTTGCAGTACACTCAGACCAGGGCAGGGAAAAAAAATCATGCAAGGTTTCGGTCGTGCCTCAACTCTGCCCCCCTTGCCCCAAGCGCTGTACAAGACAAAGAAGAAAGAGAACATCACAGCGTGATCAATATGGCCAAGACATAGACATATATGCAGAGGTCGACTTCCTCATCAGTGTGTAGGAATAGTAGTTTTTACCCATCTCTCTCATTTCTTTGCCTCTGTCTTATGCTCATCTTTACATTACAAAATGGTAGCAGCTGAGATAAGACCTTCTTCCAAAAGGTGTTTTAGACATGGCGTTTCTCCAAATACATATTTTCTTTTTTAGAGTAGATACAGGTTGATAATACAGACAGATATACAGTAGTTATAAATTCAATTAAGCAGCCAAAGGATGGCCACCTGACAAGGAGACTCTGAATCAAGTTGCTAAGAAAAAAAAAAATACCTTGTCAAAAACATGGAAATACTATGTCATTAACAAAGTCTCAAGTGAACCATTTACACAAAACACCACCATCTCAATTAATTGACAATAACTGGTTCTTCTTTGAAGCATCTCAAATTCACGTTTAATTATGCTTAATGCATCATTTTATTCTCCTAACATAACTGGTTAGCATAAGCACACAAAGTGCAGACAGTGACCTTTCTGTCTCAAATATGCTATTCACAGCTATTTAATTAATCCCATACATGTAGCAGGACATACAGCCTAATGTCCTACAGAAGGGCACTGAATTGGCCTTATTGTCACCATATGAGATGGTATTCATCTCCAAATGCCAAAGCGCAGCATAAGGAATGCAGAATGAGAAGAGAAAGTATTTAAAAGAACAAGAAGAGAAGAAACTATTGAATAGCTTGCTCTTTGATTATCATTTACAGATCAAATTTTCAATGAAAAATATCCAAGAGATTGTTTTCCCACTTATGCAGTCCAAGTCTTTAAACGGAGTGACTGCTTTTGCACTTCAAAGGAGTGTTTCTTCATTAACCAGCAATTAAGAGTCCAAGGTCAATCAAGGCAAAATTCATCTTCTCCAGTTTTGTAATTTTCCCTCTTATCAAACTGTATATGTGCATAAAGCACAGACTGCGATGGCTGTCATAAAACAGCTTGAAAGTTTCAGAAGCAAAGAGAAAGTGAACTGTATTTAGCTGCTGTGGTTCAAGCTTTACTGGAAATTTTAAGACATTCTACTTCTCTCTTCTGTGATCTATAAGCCTGGCAAAAAGTAAGAGATTTTCAGTTTGGGGATTTTTTTAATTTTTAGTTTTGGTCTAAATAAGAGTACTTTAAATATGTATTTTAAATGGTTCCAAGCACAATTTGAAGAACATTAAAAAACCCCACCAAACTAAGTTACTAAAAATATAGAATGTGCTTAAGGATAATACATTGAAGACAAAATTGTACTTCCCAATGTGTTTAGATGTCCAGTTATTTTGCTTCAAAAGCACAATCTCTAAACAACAGATAAAACTGCTAGTGCTTCTTCACCCACTAAACCTTCTGCAGCCTGTCCTCCCAGTGCACCCTTGTTTTAAATTCACACATCTCACATACTGAACTGTCAACTTCTAACTTTATTGAGAAAAACAATCTACAATGGGTTACATATTTCTTAATAATGACAGCCATTTACAGCTACAAATCTCTATAGACAAATCAGCAGTTATTCTAATTATAACTGAAAAGAGGGACTGTTCCTGTTTCGCTCTGTGAAGTCTTAAGCAAACTTCTTTCCATGGGGCACTAGGTAAACACAATTAAAAACACATAATTCAAATGTCTCTTTTACACTGGAAATTTAAAGTACCTCAGAAAACACCATGAGATTTACAAAAATTTAATTGTATAATCTTTAAACAGTTCTACTAAAGTACTTTTACCAAATACAGTTCCCCAGACCTCTTTCTACTTCATAGTTATTACTAATAGCATGTGCTCCTTATACGCACAGACGAAGCCATTAAAACAAGTGTATGCTGTATGCAAAAATCAAATTTTATTGACTAGTTTTGAAAAGCAAAAATAATCCTATGTTTATATTACTTTCTTCTTTGTATAAGAAAAAACCCCCCAAACCTTCATTTCTAACAGCCAGAATCCGTGTTACATTTCTAAGTGAAATTCCTTCCTGAATATGTCTGCTCTGTACCTACAGAAAGCTGACGGTGGGAGGAAGGGGGCGGGACCGGGTGGTTAGTTTGGGGTTGTTTGGTTTTTTAAGAGTTATAGACAATTAGGTTAGTCCCAATGTTTATGTTAAGTCAAACGTACTTATATACCTGTTTCAGCCCATCAAGGAAAGGGATGTATATTTAGTCTGCAGTCTTTTCAGGCCCAAAAGCCTCTTCTTAGCTTAGCAGGACCTGTTAAATCTGCAGCTCTGAAGTTTACGTTGAATGTCACAAGTGTGATACTTGCTACACCACCAGACTTCTAGTGAAGAAATCAGTAGGAAAACACTCTATGTTATCTCACTGTTCACAGAAAAGTTATGGGATAATTAAGGAAAGGTCAACAGAACTTTATCCTTTTGCACATGCACAGCACAAGTTAGACTACTAACACCAGCTTACATAAATCTGAAGAGTACAGAAGGAAATATTTCTCGGCACTTCTTATCCCTGTGCACTTGCCTGGCATGGTCCCTACTTAGTCTCTTGCTGGTCTTCTGCAAAACACCTGCTGATGACTCCAACCCATCTCACTGGGGTATAAATTTAAGCTCAGAATTGTGCTATTGAGAAAGCAAGCACATTCTGTTCCTAAAATGAAGGACAGTCCAAAAACCCAAACAGTTCTTTCAAAAAGCTACATGAGAAGTGGTGGGACACCAAAAAAGATGCATGTACAAGGCCTTTTCTTTAATGGCAGAAGGAAGAATGACAAGGTAGCAGGCTTGTGAAGACAACTGATATCTCATGAAATGCATTCACTCAGTACTATGTGCTGTGGGGATGTACAATCATACGCTTTGTCAAGAACAACTTGAAAAACATTGTCACGTTAAAACACAGGACTACACTGCACTAAGCCTTACATGATGATGATGATGATGATTATTATTATTATGATAAAAATTTCAAGCAAGTCACATGCATTCACACTCTGTGTGTCAGAGGGATCTTCCTGGCATTTCTGAATAGCTGCTGTTCGGATTTGACAGTTCATATTCTATTAATCGACACTGTAAATCCCAACAGTCCCTCGTCACCCCCGGAGGGCCTTAACAGTAACTTTTTAGTATTTTATCAGAAATTACTGTAGAAACTCAAGTCAGAAAAGAAGCAGAGGTGTGTCAGTGAGAATTGCCGTCTACTCCATGTAATAAAATAGAGATTCTGTTTCAGAACAGCTAAGATTCTGCAACTCTTTTTTCTCTTCTGAGTCAATTATCTTTTACTTTTTTCTTCTTCAAACTCCATGCTAATGATAGTCTTCTATTTAGGCCATTTTTACCTTTAAAGGGTCATGACACCTGGCTGGCAAGAGCACGCAAAGGGACAGTGTGAAAGCCCTCAGGATGGCTGGGGAAAAGAATATATAGTATAATTCTTGACAAATTGAATAGCTCTTCAAAGATTGCTATTCCCTGCTTACAGATCCTTTTAGTACTAGTCTTTCTGCTCCATCCTGGATTTTAACAGTAATTAAAGCCCCTTCTGAAAGGCTATGGATATTGCTTCTAGATCAGTCTTCTATTCCCAAATAGCCCCATAATCTCTATTTACTTTCCTAAATTAAAACCGGCATGCTTTTCTCAGAGTTGCTATGCTTTCAGTCTTTCCAGTGGAAATTGCAAGCGCCCAGTTTCTCTAGGTTGTGGTTGTACAGCGTGAAAGGCCTGGCTTGTGCGACTCAAATGCTACAAAAAGAAGCCCACGTCAGAGACAAAAAGTAGTCCTTTGTTCAGTCCACCAGATCACACAGCTTCATATTATCAAGTCTCCTTTTGCTGTGAGAGAGATTATACTGGTGTTTTCCAAGGAAAATTGCTCAGTTTCAGACTGTCGAGTTGTAAGAAACTTGAAGCAGCTCCTGGACCACAACCAATCAATAATGGCCCATTCAACTTCAACATGGCCAGCAGGGAAGCAGGAAAAGCAGAGCAGGTATCCTGCATTGCTGCGAGGTGCCTGCCAACAACCAGTCCCTTCAAGAAAATGAACTCTGAACACCAACAAACATCCTATATTTATTTCTTACACCTAAGGCTAGCAAACTAATGGAAGGATGAAACTTCCCCTCCTTTTTTATTTTAAAATATGTGAGCATAGGTAACAGATGCTCCTTGATATTTCCCATGTTGTCTCAATTAGTGGCCCAGAAATCTCGGCTTTTAGATTCACACTGAATTCCCCCTCTACTAAACTTGCAATCTGGCACACAGCAGGCACCAAAGAAAATGACTAATGTGGATAGGTATGCAGCAGAGATCAGAAGTGTGGATACGGTATACCTGTCCATTCAAGCAATGTGTTTTTTCAATATCCAGGCATTCAAGTCTCACATTCATCACGTTCAGTGCAAGACAGAATACTTGCTTTTACCTGCAACCTATTCAGTGTACAGAGAATCTATATCCACATCCATCACATTCAGTGAAATAGAGTCTATCTGCAAATGTTGAGCTTCAATTTTCCTGCAGTGATCTGAATTACAATATGCCGCAGGTGAACATGTTAAATTTCTGAATTGGTAGATGTGAAAAAAGTTCTGCCAGAGTCATTAATAAATGTGGCTAATGTGGAAAAAGACTCATTTCAGAACATAGCTATGCACCATTAAGGTGCTGGAAAAAGCTCTTTTTCAGCGAGCAAATGTAATACTTATGGCAGATGTCAGCATGTGTAATACAGATAAAGATGGAGCATCTGCATTTATTACTATAACATGTAAAATGCCGGTATCCACAGTGTAATCTACCCAGGCAATGCTGCTTCTAAACCTTCTAAGGCAACACCACGGACTTTCAAATTCATTTATCATGTCCATGTTGAATTCTTTTTTTCCCACTGACAACCTATCAGTGACGCCCAGTAACAATGATGAAAACCTGGTTTTGGAGGAAAAGTCTATATAACATATAAAACAGTGAAAATCTATCAGACTCTCAAAATACTGTTACTGTTTTCAGGCACTGCTGGTCACTGCTATGCTACACAAAAAAGAAGGAGGGCTTCAAGTGAAGTGCATTGACAGCGCACCCATGCCATAAGTTATGCAAATACAAATCGGGAAACAAGAAAAATGGAACTCCACATAAAGACTAATTCAATTCACAAGTCATTATAATGCCCATAAGCCATCTGGATATGTGAATACCTTTTAACTGCAACCTTGAAGAAAGATTTTATTTTCTGGAAATGAACAGAATTAATGGTTGAATACTGATTAGTTAGGTAAGAGCACCTTGGTCCCCCAACAACATACTGATTTGTTGTCTTTCTAATCTCTCCTGCTATGCTGTTGGGAAATAAAACATCTACTGGCTTCAATGTTTGAAATTACTTTTCAGATGAAAGTAAAAACTCCCAATGTATAGAGCATTATAAACAAATGAATCTACAAAGATGAGAGTCAAAATAATCTTTGGACAATGGGTAGAGGTCTAACAGAGACCCTCAGGGAAAAAAAATCCCATGCTGGCTGCCATAACCACAGCACATGTGCTATTCTTGAACAAAGGTCAGACAAAGGGTAATATGAATTGACTAGGAAATTGGAAAAATCTCTACTGTAGCCAGAAAAACCCTCCATACCGCAACCAACCAACCAAAGCCCAAATTCAAAACTGAATAACAAAAGAGAGGATTCAGGGATGACTTCAGTTTCAGTCTACTTACCCCAGAATCCTGCCAGCTGGGTCCCCCCCGAAAACCTACATCATTGTTTCCTAAACCAGAGATTTCTGCTGGAACTGTCCTGCTCCACATCCTTGATTCTTGAATAAACCTTGATGGCCTTCAGGAGGGATGGCACAGATGCACTTCATTCTGCTGATTATTCCCAGCTGAGAAGTTGCTAATCATTCAGAGATGGGAACTGGTCCTGTCCCACTGACAGGCTCTGTCCACTCTAAGTGCATGAAGTTAAAAACTTCAAAAAAATTTAGCTTTATTCTACCTAGTTTCAGGCCAGAAGGTAATTGGTTAAATAAAACATATGAACTATTACAGCAAAACTATCTGATGAAAGACATTAGATGCTTCTCTAACTGCTAGAGACAGAAAAAAAAAAAAAAAAAAAAAAGGTAACGGTCCCTTCCCATGATGGCCTGAGAATTTGGTAAATTCAAGTCTACTGATCCTGCGGAAAAGTACAGACACACCCAACTTTTACTGGGCTTAGCTTAAGAACCCTCTTAACCATGAAATAATGAAATTAAGATAGAACAGTACTGAAATTGTATCAAATGGAGTGTGGAATTAGTACTATAAAAGAACAATTTTCTTGTAACAACAAATCTTAATTATTTTTATGAGACTGTAAATAATTTCTTCCTAGACTTTCTATATGGCTTTTCACCACTGCATAAATGAATTCAAACAGCTATTAAAGTCTTTCCCATTCCTTTTCTAGTTGCCTCTTGGCATCTAGACTTCTTTAATAGGAAAATATTTGATATTTATATCTGATATGGCATTTCTGTGATACGAAAATAACTGAAAGCCATCCGTCTAACAAGAGAATGGGGTGTGAAAACACACACATTCCTGAAACAACCCCTTCTAGACTTTCATACAAGTTTTTCTCATTAAGTTTCTATGTTTGGCATTATTAAATATTGTGGTTTAGTCCACAAGCTACCCAATAAGAACATCCTTTTTATATTTTCTTAACTCCCACTGGTGCCACTTTATTTAGTGTTCCTGTTAACCA
The DNA here is from genome assembly GCF_900496995.4 of Aquila chrysaetos chrysaetos. Lineage (NCBI taxonomy): Eukaryota > Metazoa > Chordata > Aves > Accipitriformes > Accipitridae > Aquila > Aquila chrysaetos. The sequence continues at coordinate 30,391,034 of NC_044011.1, forward strand.
AGATGTTCTTCATACTTGTGTGGTCTAAATAAGTCAATTCCGTATTTTTTCATTCATTACTAAGACTGATTTTTTTTTTTTTTTTTTTTTTAAGTATGCAGCTGTCACAGGCTAGCATTAAAACATCACCTGGAAACCAGCAGTAGGAATGGATCACGTAATATCTGCTTCAGCAAATGACTACGCAAACAATATTTCTCATGGTCCCCTGGAATCCATGGCAAGTCCCATTTGTTTGTTAGTGTGTTATTATTACAAAGCTGACATTTCTGTCATGATGAACAGAAGATTTCTATCCTTCAAAGAAAAAAGATGGGAATGTCCTGTCTGCATTAGGTCTTCAAACTGAAGATGGAGGATTTCAAGTTTTTCTTCAATTCATAATTATGCAATTTTTAACTTGTATTTCTGAGATCACGTGTTTGGGCATGCAACTTATGCTGTTCACTGCACTCATCTACTGGGTCTGTTTTTTCATTCAGTGGTGCTATATTTCACTAAATGTTTCTTCAGTCTCTGTGGGAATTTGGTATTTATTTAAGTATATTGGATGCTACAATTGCTACAATTTGACAGATTCATGTTTCTATGTTTTTATTCTTCAAAAACAGTTAAGGTTTCCATCTAGTGTTTGTTGAAGACACTCAGTGTGATGACTGACAAATCTAAGACTGCAGGCAGCCCTAAGAAATTTGGGCATTTTCCATCAAAAAAGTTTTGCTATCTCTTCCTTCCACCCTTGGTCCCCTCCACCTTACCCCTTCCCCTTCTCCTTCTGACCTTAACTGATTCGTCTCAGCCACTACCATACCACTATGTACCCAAACTGATGGCATTATTTTTTTGGATATACTCCGAAATTAACTGTTTTCTGCTACTCTCTGAATAGGCTATAACCTTTTCAACCTTTCATTATTTTCATTTTTGAAGAAGAGGCTTATAAGGAAAATCGCTGGGCTCATTTAAAGTGGAAAAAGTTTTTCTGTTCACTAGAATAACTTTATATTCTTCCATAGGCTCCACTACCTAACCTGCCATTTTCATCAATATTAGTACTATAGCGACGCTTTTCCTTTTGGTATTTCTGCATCCATTGCAGCATCCTTTATCTTACACAATTTCCTCTTCCCATTCTTCACTGAAAATGTGACATCTTCTAACTAGTTTCTTCCCCCGCCTTTTGATCAAATACTTCAGTGGATAACACAGAGAGGTATGCCCTTAATGTTCATGTAGTCTTTCTTCCATCGCTTCCCTAGGTTTCCATCTGAACTCTATCACTGAAGCTGAATTTTTAATTAAGTATATAGTATAAATATCTTTTTGTTCCTGCATTTATTTGTCTGTCTTTCCCTTTCTCTTCTTCAGACTGCCTTCTTATTCTAATACATACAAACCAAGAACTTCATCTAGGTTTCTCAATCTACCCAACACACATTTTTGGGATTTCTGGTTCTCATTCACTGGCTGTTTGACTTTTCCTACCCATTGCACAGAAGAGCTCTGCCCCTCATTTATGGTCAGCTGCAATCAAAGTTGGGAGGTGCTCTTTATGCCCTCAAATGAACAGCTTTTTTTCCATTGCTGGCAGACAGCCATATGTTTCCCAAAAATCCCTCTCCACTGCAACCACAACCACCAACAATGTTTAGTCACTTCTGCTTCCTTAGTTCAATTTCACCTGCCCACTCAAATGAGAAAGCAATTGGTGAAGAATACAACTGAAGAAACACCATTCAGAAAATCATTACTGCTGAAGGACCGGTGGAGTTTGTTATGCCAAAATGTGAGAGTGCTTGAGTTTTTCTTAAAAGTCACTACTTGTGAGTGAGAATTAAAATATTTATTTGAGGGACTAAGACCTCAAATTAAGCTTCAGAAGCTTGATACCCAGATTCAACAACTTAAAATGTCACCTAAATTTCACTACAAAATTTTGCATTACCACTTTGTTGTGTTTTGGGTTTGTTTTTTTTTTAAACTGTCATCCTTTCTTCCTTCCTTAAAGTATTCATGGCATATGTAAAACATGTTACAATCACATCCTTATTCTTTATTCTATTTAGAAGAGATACAAATCTAAACAGAAACATTATTATGTAAATATTAAAATACAAATTATTGGATCGGATATGAAAATCTGATGAAGAAAGATCCTACTTGCATGAGAAAGCAAATAAATGCTGGTTCCTTATAGTACAGAAGGAAATTCCAAGCTTTTCTGCAATAAAAACAACACTTAATGATCCAGTGCATTAAGTATAATTTGTACAATGAATAATAAGTGAACCTCAACTGTAAACATGCTTTGAAATTTGAAATTTTTCTTCACAAGTATTACTCTATATAGATGTGAATGTAATTTGAATTTTAGGTTCAAGGAGGATGTTAAGGCACATTAATTCCAAAACCACCTGTACCTTACTTAACATAGTAAAATAGTACAAATGCAGACAAATCCAATGTTTTACAAAATCTTTAAGCAGAGTATCTACTTAATTTCTAGGATGGAAATTAATAAAAAGGAGAAGCTTGAAAACTAAAGAGAAGGTCACATCATAGGATACAGCAGCATAATTGGTGGGAAGACAGTGTGCTGTGTTTGAACATTAAAAGTGTGAAAACATTTATCTCTTCTTAGATGTCAAACAGCTTTTAAAATTATGCACAATTAGACCTAATAAACATCACACTTCTTTTTTCAAGCTACTGCACTTTGACTGTAGGCTACACATACTCTAATGCTAGAAGTGCTGGAGAGACATTTTATAATGCCATTGCATAGAGAGACAAAATCATTATGAACTAACATCTCTGGAAGATACTCTTAACTGTAGATGCCATATTAATAAATTGCTTTAATCTGAAATACAGAAAGACAGTCATCCCTGAAAAGAATTCTACTTTCCTTTACATATTGTTGGTGCACTGTACCCTGCCATGTATACAGAGTTTATATTGGACCTCTGATGGAGATATTCATACTCTTAACTGAAACATGTGGTACGTTCATGTCTGGTTAGAGCAGTTTTTTCACTAGACAGTCACTCTGTTTTATTCACGAGATAATAATACATCAAATTTATACTACAGACAGCACTCAACTCCTGCAAGGAAACTTTTCTCTCCTTTCATTTCTGAAGAACATTTGGAGAGGTGAAGTTAGACCCACTCCCCAGATCATTCCTATTCACTTAAAATTGTTAGCAAAGAATGTGGTTTGTGCCAATGTTTAAAATCAATTCACCTTCCTTCGCTGTTTAAGATTTTTTTTTAGATCAATATTTAATGATACATCAGGGACTCAAAGAAATCAAACAAAAAACCCTACTGAATGCGTTTAGCAGACATATTCCTCCATGTGCAACAAGCAAAGAAGCAGATGGTAAACAGGTAAGTCCATCTCTCCAATTCATTTCAAGGAGCAAGCATGATTCACATGAGGTTGTGATCTGACCCCTTTTGTAGCTAACTCAGTTCAAAGAATACTATAAAAAGCATCCAAGGTGTGGGAACTATGAGAAGAGACATCATGGAAAAGGAAAGATTAAGATAAAACTCCTAATAGTAACAACTGAAGTTAATACCTCTTGAGTTTTGTCTGAATGAGCTATTGCCTCATGCCAGTGCGTATGGATGCTCCAGTGAACTGGATTCACGTGGACAGCCTTTATGGGGACAAGCACAACTATCGGCACTTCCTGCTTTCTGTCCAATTAAGGAGAGAGTTATATAAAAAATATTTATAAATTAAAACTTGTACAACATTCCAAGTCAGCAAAGAGTTCATAAAATATAGGTAAATTCATCTTGATCAGTGATAAAAATAACCCACCTTGCTTTTAAAAGGCCACAATGTAGCAGCACGTGGTAGTGATTTAGTTAATATGGAATACTCATAATACTTCATATATGAAGTTTAATGCTTCTTTGTAAGAAATATTTAAGCATTATTTTTTTCTGCCAAAAATGATTTCACACTTTTAAATAGGTGACAAAATAAGAACCACACTGCCAATTTACTGAAGTTGTGAATTTTGTTTTCTACCAAAGCAGAGAAAGGGCCTAAATCACAGGTACATTGTAAAAATAAGGCACTGTAGATCTACAAAAACAACAAAAAGTAAAGTCATCAAGTTTTCCTGTGAAACCACAAAAGTACAAACACCCACTGTGTCTTTGATTTTATTGAACATTTTGTTTTTGAAACGAGCCGGGCAAAGCATTTCTGGAAAATAACATAATCAAAAATCCAGAAATTTTCCATTGGAAATTTTCTTTTCAAAAAATGGAGTACTAATGCTAAAGAATTAAGCTCAGTTGACATGGGATATTGTCATTAAAATCACTAGCTATTTTCCATTCAGGAATTTGGCAAAATACCTCAAAGATAAAGTCCCCAGCTTTACAAAGCCAAGTATATGCAACATTTACTTGGCTGTGTACAGCCAAGAGTGTACGAGTGGAAAGCAGTACAGCACTTATTTTGTGATTAAGTGAGGATTGCAGAAATATGAAAAAAAAATCACCATCTATCTTTGAAAATTTGATTTGAATACCTTATACTACCCAGCTGGGGCTTGAGAGGACTCAAGGCATTGTGGTGGGAATAGCCACACCTTCTCCCCTCCTTCACATTCCCCCAGGTATCAGAGACCCAGAAAACTCAAGAAGCTGGGACACTGAGCCAGCTGATACACAATCAAGCAAGTCACACGTGTTATTGAGGCATGAAGTTAAGAGACACAGGCTGCTGTGATCGTAAGGATAACAGACACTTTGGCAGGTGTCCATTTATGCTGGAGATAATGTCTGCAGCATGGGAAAGAAGAGTTGTATCTGGGATACCCATGTTTTTCCTGAAACAAAAATTTTAGAGGACATCTGTGAACCTCCAAAGACCACTTTCTCAGAGAACTCACTCTGTGCAAGGAAGCTGGTACACAGCAAAATGGAATGATTGTATGTATAGCATATAGGGTCCTAACTGCAGTTGCTATGGCTTAGACTAACTTTGTAACATAAAGCTACCTCATTCTGAAAAGATTATTAGGGAGCAACATGCTACATATATACATTTGCTTCCCAGTTTATTATGTTCTATTTTGGAAGAAGCTATTAGCATTGGTTTACTGTGGAAGGAAAATGAGTGTGTATCAAAAAAGTACATCAGTCCAAATCTTTATTTTAATATCCAGCTCTCAGACAATACTACTTTTACAAGACAATAGCAAACTAGATGTGCATTCTGGGTGTGGACATGCAAACAACATAGCAAATGACCTCAGATTGCTTCAGATTGTTATACCTGGGTCTGCCACGAGAAGTAGCTTTTGAACTAGAAAATGTGCAACCATGTGAGCACATATTTTATATTCTTTGGAGGCTCATTAGCACGTTTCAACAACCTTCCTGGGAAAATAAGGCTTGCTACAGAGAATAACAGTCAAGCCAAGAATGGGAGATACTTCCACAATTCTGGCTTGCAAAACAGACATGAACAAACCATGTCATTCACATGCATGCCCAAACCTGTTTGTTCCCAGAGCTGAGACAGCAGCACTGCTCATAAACAGCTGTGAGCAGGGTAATGACATGCAAATGCTCATCAGGTTAGATTTCTTTACAAAGCAAAGGAAATATTTACTTTATAATATGCACTGCCTTCATGTCTTAGGGTACCACAGCCTCAGTAAAACAGTGATCCTGTGAAAAATCATTACAGAGGGTAAGTTTTATGAAATCTATGGTCATACACAGAGCTGATTAGTGAACAACCAAATTTATGGCAGTGCATCCAATTCATGGAAGATACACTCTATTTCAGAAATTCTCAAAGGACTCTGTTGAGAAAACAGCAATTTCTGATTCACTCAATCATTCCTTTTGAAACATTTAATAATAACCAAGAAGCTTTACGTTTTAATAGCGAGGGTTCTTTAAGCAGAGAGCGATAGGAAATCTTTTCTAAAGTCCTGCAATATTTCATAGGACTTAACGACTAACAAGGCAGAACAGCATAATTGAGCTTGCTTCTTCACTGCTCAAAAAATATTCTCACATCTTATCCTAAAGGGGAGAAATAAAGAAAAGAAAACTTTTGTCTGTGCTTTACAGTAAAACTGCAATAATGTATTCTGCATCCTGATACTCATGCTCTAGACTTGTACTCAAGCTACAGCCCCAGAGAGGGGAGAAGTCCACACAAGGGAAGATCTCCTTGACTATAATAAATGCAAGCCATGATGTTGACACATATACAGCACCTACCTCTTTAAACAAGGAGTTGCACCATGTGATTACATAAACTATACTTTGGAAATTTAGTCCCCATTATGGCAGAACTTAGCCATATCTGCCAAATAAGATTGCTTTTGAAAAGATTTTTTTTTTCCATTTCAGTGAAGCAAGAAAGCAGAAATGACAGGATTTCCCCACAGCTTAGATAAAACTTGAACTGTATTTCGTTGAGTCAAAGATAGGTGATGCAGAGTTTCCCGTTCTTTCAGGGACATCAGATGGAACCCTGTTGAGCTCCATTCCTTGCTCACAAGCCGTGTTCAGAGAGAAGTCCAACATGCTGTACAGTTGCACCAAATACTTTGGAGACAGCAAAATAGAAGGGGTCTCATCAACCAACCTAAGTCAAAGTATCACCCATCAGAGAGCCTTCCTAAACTTTTTATGCAAAATTCTTTTGCATAAGCAGTCATGTACACTTTGCAAAAAAATCCCACATCATGCCTTTTACTGAACATGCTCAGTAGTCCGAGTAACTCAAGGTTGGCATGGTTTTGTTGTCTTGACCATATAGAAGATTCTTTGTTATGTTTTTATCTAGGAAGACATGCAATTATAAAATTAACACAGGCAAAATTTTTTTTTGATATAAGTTCATGCCTTTGATGACTTTAGACAGCCAAACAGATTACAAAGGCATCTGCTCAGCTGCTTAACGGGTGGTTCCTCAGTAAAGGATCTCATGATTGGATCTCAAGGAAAATGCGTGGGTAGTCTTTAAGGAAAAGAGTCCCAAGCGATATCCGTTCAATTAGAAAGGATCTGACGCTGCAACTAAATTCCTTTGTAATGCTATCTGATGTAGGTGACATGAGGTGCATATAATTTCAGGGCCATCCTCATTCAACTGTAGCATAAGGCCTATTTGTGGGACGCATCTCATTTGCCCTCTACCCCAAAAATACCACAAGAGGGCATGTCATAGGGTAGGAAATGAAATATTTTGTAGTATCTGTGCTTAGCAGAGTTGAAAGAAAAAGTAGTAAGACTAAGATAACCATACCCAGTCATAAGTCATACGCAGTCTGCACTGCCCTGAAGAAACATTATGACTATGACCCAGTCTGAAAATAGGTAACATGCATCTGAAGAGGCCAAAATGGATCAGCACTCAGAAGACAACAACCCTCTGGACATGCTGGAACAGACTAGTTCTGACCTGTGAAAACAGGACATAATCCTTTGGACGAGACTGGTCCTCATGCGTGGAAAAAGTATATATAAACACCAGTGATGCACAGTTGAGATTGGGGAAGAAAGGTGACACCCACTGGCTTCCCTCGTCAAAGAGCTCTCATGCTGAGCCAGCTCGACCTCAGGGATGAAGAGCCGTCACAGTTTGCAGACAGCAGAGCCAACAATACAGCATCAGATGTATGGTACTGTACAGCTAAGCCTTGACTAACATGTTTGATTAATGCTTGATTTTTAGTTGAGTGATAAATGGCTTAGTAGTTTAGCATAAATAAATGCTTCTTTGTGGTTCCTGAAATTTGCCAAAATATTCTCATCAGAGTGGTCCCCAATTTCCTAACCAAAATAGCTGCTACACTTCCTAAATCACCCGTATCTGAGCCACCCATCTGCATACTAGCTCTAACAAATTACAAAACGTGTATTGGATTATTTCCAAAATTGAGCCCAACGTACCGTTTCAGAAATCCCAAATTCCTTGTTGCTGAAAAGAAATGAAAAGCAATTCATTTACTTTGGAGACAGGCAGGATCAGCTAACTATCTCTGGCAAACATGCTTGAATGTTGGATACAGACTCTAACTACAAACCTACTATCTCACCCAGGCAATCAGATGAACACATCCTCCGAGAACACAAACATACCTGCTAGTCTGGATTGTATTAAAGGACAAGCTTTCCAACTCTTGTATTCTCTTAGAGCAACTATGTGCACAGATAAAGACTATGGATCAATGCCCATGGGATCTCATGAGTGCAAAGAATCCCTTTCATGTGGTAAGATCACAAAATTGAAGCAAGCACAGAAAAGCTTCCTATTTAATGCATGAATTAAACACCCAAGACACTGAGGTCATTACTGCAGATGGCTATGATTTCCAACTGCACAACATACAAGCAGCAGTCAACCTAGCTGCTTAAGCAAAAGTTCACTGCTATCTGCAATAAGGAGCATAAACACTTCTTTTCTCAAGAGGGTGGAAGCAACCCAGGGGACAGCAAGGCAAAGAAAGCTGTATCAGAAAGACACTGTTAGGCCTACAGAATGCTAGGCTGTGCAGAAGCATATAGAAAAAGTGTCTATGGAAAGAACAGGGCTGTAAACACAAACACAATGATATGCAAAAGGCAGCTAAAACCAAGATCTCGGTGTACTGAAAACACAAACGTTACTTTTCCATGCAGGTGGCATTGCATTTCTCTCAGTACTGGAATGCCATCCCCAGAGGTAGTGGTATGACAGTCCCCCAAGTGTGGGGGGTTCGTGTCGCATCTTTCCAAGTGAAGACTAAGTGATGCAACGTTGGTTGACTACAGGGAAGCAAGATGTTATGCAGCACATGTTCTTTGACAATGTCCTACTTTAGAACCAAAGAGCAGGTTGATTATATTTTGAAAGCTACATGATCAAAGGAATTCAGAAAAAGCCTTTTGAATCATTTTAGTCGATGCTTCTATCAAACTGTATTATGCCAAATCCTCCCTTTCAGTTTGAACAGTTTGAGCCATAGCATTAGTCTTCTGCTCTTTAAATCTGCTCATAAACAAAAAATAAAATCCTTCCCCAAAGAAATGACCACACTAACCCATTATCTTGTGTAACCAAGAGCAATCAAAGAGCTTCATTTACTTTATGTAAATGTCCTCTCCCTTTCCCAGGCCTAATGTTTTCTTATTCTCTGTTGTGTCACCTCATATCTAACCTAGATACTAAGATTGTCTGGGTGGAGACTCTGGGTAAAAAAGTCACTACTGACTAAAAAAATTCAGCACCTTATTAACTTAAGATACTTTTGCAGTAAATACCCTGGTTCCTCCTTCTCTGATTACAACATTAAAAAAAAAAAAAAAAAAAAAAGCATGCATACAATATATCCAAATATTCCCATATTAATTGCATTCTATTTTCTGTCAATAAAATCAGTTCTTTATGATCTAAAATCAAGGCTGATTTTCAGCAGCCTAAGATGTTTAAAGCAGAAACGCATCCAGTATGATACTATTAAATATAGAATTCCTTAATGCTTACAGCATTTCCTCTGTTAATAAACCAGGTGTTGAAGTCAGAACTGTTTCCTCCAAACAGCACCACTCAGTCTGCCATTGTTTCCAATTACATTTCTGATTCAAAGACCGGCAGGAGAGAGCCAGCAAATGACAGCTGCCCAACTGTCAACGCATTCCACGGTACAAAGCCACGAGTCATGGCATAAAGGGGTTAAAGAGTGTGATGGCAATGACAGGATTTGGGGGGAGGGGTATTAAAGCTCTCTGAAGCCTTGGCGGTTTATTGCCGAAGTGTAATGCATTCCCATGATTCCTTCTGTGGCTGGTTACGACAGTGTGAGGTATTTACTTATATGGCCATTCTTACTTCCACTCCACTTCCCTCCTGAAAACTACAGTACAGTATTGGCAAAAATAAAGGGTGATGACATTTTGTGGACTAAGGTCTCCTCTAAGATTCAAATGCTAACATTCACTAAACAAGTGTGAGAGGAAAACTTGCCTTATATGCTTTGATAGAAGAGAGTTTGATGGAAGAGATTTTATCTCTGTTTTCCCTTGTTCTGTTTTCACTTAACAGGAAATCTTTATGCATTGGAAGTCAGATTTCACAGCTAAAAAAATAGTACCTGCCTTGAAAATTTGAGAGTCTTTCATCTATTTTCTTTTAGTGCACATCAATGGGTGTTTCATCTGAGACGCATCAGGATATACACTAAGCTCTTAAACACATTAAACCAACTGGATCAAGTCCTTTAAATGTGTTAACTTATGTCTGCCTTGCTCTTTCATTTTACATCATGATTTCCTTTTCGTTTATTAATTCTACATGTACCATAGTAAAGCATAATAAACTAGAACTAATTTATTCTCAGGCCATTTTATATCCATTTCCCCTTCATCTCCTTGCCATTTTACATATTTCCAGTAATCCTACCCTGGATAGGCGACCAGTATCTCAAATACACAAGCAGGAAAAAATTCAATTGGTCCTCTTTCTTGTTGAATCCCTTCTGGCTCAGCGACATTGCCACTGCTCCACTATCAACTGAAGCTCATGCTTTCTTGTTTTTCAGTGCTTTTTTCCTTCCCAATAGTCTCTTCAACAGTTTTTTCTTCATTTACCCGTTGCAGAATTTGTAATAGCTATCTCTTCAACCCTTTTAAGTTTCCCATTAAGGTCCTAAGTATCTTTTATTAAGATGAAAGGAACCTCCTACTCCTGAGCTTCCACGTATCTGCTACAATTCCTTTTAGATACATCCAGAATATTGCTACTCAAGTCATTTCACCTCTCCTATCACTTTGGCTATGTCCAGTTTATGCCTATCCACATTTAGCTATTAACTTTCATTTAAACAAAGTACAACTGATCATTTTACTCATCTATCTAATACTACATTAACCCATACTGTCATTATAGCTGAAAGAGAGATTAACTGTGTCATCAACCTAAGCATCACTGTAGTATTCAAAGCCTTGTACTGAAAGTTGATGATGATGATGATTATTATTATTATTATTATTATATGCTGGCATCCAGCAAACATTGTGCTACAGCAGCAGCATGTGTACTGATTACAACAGGGTATGGGAGGTCATAACCTGCATCTACTCCATGGCAAAGATTTTCTGACTTCAGGGAAATGCTTCTTTCATGCTCTAAACTCGAGTAAAGGTGATGTAACCATGAATGCAAACAAACAGAAGATGGAGGTTAAGTTCGTATTATAATTTATGCTGGTAGCTCCCAGAGGCTTGCAGTTTTCAACATTATAAAAAGTCGTAGATCTGGCTTTCACAGTGAGTTAGGTCACATAAACTTTATTATCTTTGTTTCACAGATGCATACTGCACACAACCAAAATAACAAGGAAGAGGAGCCTCCGCTCTGCCATGGCATGGCCATGCATTTCAGCAAGTCAGAAACTACCATTTAAACAGCCAGGAGAACAATCTGTAGAATTTTCAAAGCTATTTCCACACCATCTTTTTTGGTAGCATTGCAACAGAGCGCAAACAGCCAGAGCAATTTTATGTAAGTGTTTCACAAAAATATTGGTCGACCTTTTCTACCCAAAAACACTTGAAAGAAGTAGAAGGAGGTAATTTCTTTATATACGTTGATTGTATAATTTGGTCTATTTGTTGAAAGAGAGGAGGACTTGATGACAGGGCCATCATTAGTGCAACTTTTTACATACGTAACTCATCTTGGAAGCTCTTCATCTCTCTGGTTCCCTGCTAGCTTCAACCATGCTAACGAAAAGGAATGGGCAGAAATCTTAAACCCCTAGGCACTAAACAAGAATCTGGATGAACAGAAACAGTTAGAAAATACAGACATGTATGGCCAAACTTCAGACTTGACAGCAATAGCTCTGTGCTCCACTGTGGCTCATCTGTAACAGAGGAAGAAATTTGAATCTCAGATTCATTCCTGACTTCATCATTAAATGCTATGCCACTGGGATACAGGCTGCATGAGCCTGGAGGATGTAAAGCTCGTCCTTAATACTTTTTAAAAAATAATTTGCTTCTAGGGATGACTTGTATTAATTTTTATTTCAGGTCAGCATATATAACACACAAACACTTTGTTTTTACTACACACACGCTATATTTGTATAGTCACCTTTCCCTACACTCAGTTCTTCAAGACTTCCCATTCCATGGCAGTCTTAGATGTGACCAGGGACAAATCACCAGATTTTCCATTCCCAAGGCCATACTCAAAATAAGAAACTGGAAGGATAAGAAACTATCTGAATTTGAAACCTCTGTTTCTGCTGTAATTAGCTTTCCTAGAAATGGTGTCAGAAACTTAAAAGTACGGCAAAAAACTAAAACACAGCTTTCTGTGTAATAATTTTTCAATCCACTGCATTCTACAGCGGGCAGTAACAGTTGAGTTTGGGACATTAAAAGCCATTCCCCCTCTGCCCCAGTGAAAGCCATTGACCAGACGAAGTTGTACAAATGACTGTGTGCATATGTGTTACTCAAACAGGAATATGTAACTTGAACGCAAATTGCACATGGCAAAAACACTAAAAAGGACGGGGAAGAAGGGTAAATCTTTAAAAGGGAAATGCATTATTAAAAGATATCTTTGTAATATATGTAAAGCTGTCTTTTTGACTAAGCTATTGACCAGGGAAAAAGGACTACAGGTCTTTGCTATTATAGTGTGCTGCCAGCTTTCAGCTTTATATACTCACTTCTCCAGTGAGATTTGAATATCCTAGTCCTTTGCCATTTTTACCCTCTCTCCCCAGCATTTGACTGAATTTTAAATGTCTAACACATTGAAATTCAGTGAATGAGATGGAATAAAAGTGTGGAGTGAATAATCAGCAGTGAATAACATCCGGAAAGCACTTGTGTATTTCTTTCCTACTGAGAAAAATGTCCTAAACAACATTTGATTTATTTACCCCGATGTTCTCCTTACAGGGACTGACATTGGTGGTGACTGGGCATTTATTTATGATCAGTTGGTACCAGGCTCTGTGGCTTTCGTAGCAGGAAATGTGAAATTCATTACTCTTATCACACTACACAGTCCATCTTTTATGTATTATATAGTGTACCGATTTACCGCAGGTGTAGACTTGAAAACCTGAAAAATGAATATTTAATGATTATAACATTATATATGCCTGTATTTTGTTGTAAGAAAAATGTATCAGTGTATTTTGCTGCATATATTCTGTTATGTTTTTCTAACAGGTCAGTATTTGCAATGGTATTGTCCAGCTGTTGGTACCAGACATTTATTTCTGCTTTACCTGGCATCACTTCCACTAAATTCCTTCTAGTAAAAGAGGTTCTACTAAAAATAGGAAGAGCAAGACGACATCTCTTCAATGAGCAAAACTATTGAATCTGATAAAACAGAAGCAACTTCCCCTGAATCAGAATTAGTCTATTTTCCTATCTGTGCCTGGGAACCAAGCTGTTGTCTAGCTTAAATTAAATGACCATTGGATTCAGAATTTGAATTTAACAGCTGAGCTCTGAAGTAAATCTTTTTCAGTAAGAAGCATTCAAACAGAAGTAGTTAAAAAAGAAATGTTTCTTACTAAATTTTCCTTCATAACATACTTAACATATAATGCAATATTGTGCTTGTTGACCTCAAATGCAACTTGCATATATTTCTATTTATAAGCTAAATAACTATGACACACAAATAAAGTAAATACTTCAGCTTATAATCTAAACTTTGAAAGTACATAGTCCATCATATTAAGTCCGCTTAATTCAGTTGTTTGTATGTTATCACATGTTATTAAGATACATAGAACTTCTGTAACAAAAGTGAGCGGACTAACACTTCACATACCAGACTTGATGTCAAGCACATAATGGCTCAGCCAACCTAGCATTCTTAATTTGCTAATCTATAGCAATGAAATGAAGCATAAAGCAAAAAAAGGGGGGAAGGGGAAGAACACACAAAACCTCAAAAGAAAATAGCAATTCAGTTACAAGATTTTCTATGAAACCATGAATATTTATGAAAAAGCTAGGAGGTTTTTTTTTTCACTTAGCTTCAAATGTCTCCTTTAAAAACTCTTCTCAAATATTAAGACACATATTAAAAAAAATAAACTGTGCATATAAAAGAAGGCCAGAATGAAAGTCAGGCGGCTTTTAAGATAAGCATGCTTTCAGTGAAAGCATCTTCACTCAGAAGAGCATCTACACAAATTAACATATTTTATCCACTGTAAGGACCATAAAGCATTTCCAATTCAGCATATAATTTTTATTTGAATTGGTATGACAAAATCTTTAAGTGTAGCACTAGTAAAAGATATAAGAAGCTGCAATGACCAAAGGCAACAGTGGATTTCCCTGCATAAAGAAATGAATAGCAATCAAAAAAAGAAGGTTTGGATATTTGGGGCAGAGGGAGGGTGTTATTCTCAAATTTACAGAATCAGCTTCTTGTTACCATGATGTTTTAAAGCAAATAGAATCTCTTTCCAAGTGAAGACAGAGAAAAAGATTACATGATACAGTACAATCCCTTCTCTAGAAACATGGCAATTTTGTCATCAATACACAGGTAAAAGATATCATTACTCTTGGAAAATAGAAGAATTGGAAAGCTAGTATAGAGGTATCAGGCATGGTGCTATGCCTAGCAAACAAGGTCACTCCACATTCAAAGCTCTATACCGTTTGCAGATTAAGGTCTGCTAATACTATAGCTAGTTCCTTCATCTACCAAAATTGAAATTGCAGTGCTTTGGTAGATGCCACAGATTGGGTTGCTATGGTACATCATTCACAAAGGCAATGACTGCTTCCAGCACTTTATTTCATGGCTGCAAAGACTTGTCTTCCTTGATTAATTTTAAGTTAGTGATGAAAATACTAGTAAGACTGAAATAGGAAAAGCAAATTTGGGGACCTGCATTGGCACTTGGACTGTGCCATGATGTACTTCTCTGCAGTAAAACTTTCAAAAGAGATCGTTACTTCTCAGGTATATGTAGAAAAAATACTAAACTACCTTCTAAATATACAGTATGTGTAGCTGTATGTATAAAGCATCAATATAGTAGATAATAAGTTACTTGTAAATTAGCTCTTTCTACTTTACTTGTGCTTTGATGCACATATGACGTCTTTCCAAGGTGGGTTCTGTACCAGAAAAGATATTTTAGTCTACATTAACGAATACAGAAAACAGACTTGGTTAAATACCTAATGTCCAACACATATTGTCATCCTCTAAAAAGACTTTTCCAATAACAAACTGTCTTTTGCCCATGTTTATGGGTTGCATTTATCCCACCCTACCATTAGACACTTAATGAATATGGCTAAGTTATCAACTTAGCTGTCCCTCTTTGGGAAGGAGGGAAGGAGAAGTGTACGTCCTTCACTCACATCTGCAGATATCTAAACTTAGATCCCTCAGTTAAGCACCCAAAGACAGATAGCACAAATCTGGGCCTTACCAGGCCACAGTCTCTTCAGTAGACTCCATTTCCTCACCTGAATATTTTTAGGGAATCGAGATTTTTTTTTTTGCCTGAGGCAAGCTATGTCAGAGCTCCCTTTCACAACCCTGTTTCTCAAAGTATTCTTAGTAAATCAGATTTTTTTCTTAATAACACAGGTGCATATAATATGGCATATGCGCAATAATCTGTCTGAAAATCTATTACAAATTATTCTAATGTATATTACTTCTAGTGTTCTTCATTGCTTCATGAGCACCACAGTCTTACAGATTTAGAAATTGTTAATTTACAAACTAAAGAGTCAAGATCCTAAGTGAAATTAAACTGTGCCCCAAAATAGGTGGAAATACTGTGATTGCTGCCATTACTACCACATTTGAACCCTCAAAACTAGAACCTCCACCTTGAACCTAAAGTCAGAAAACCACAGCCTGGACCTACGAAAGAAATCTTGGCAGCTGCTCTGTCAAATAAAAATCTCACTGAAATATGTCTGAAATGATACCACTAATTTGTTACCCTTGCTTAAACAATGTGTAGGAGACAGAAGGCTCCCGGGGACTCAACATGCAGGCAAACTGGCACTGTATTTACCCGTTGTCACTATCTGGAACTCCAGAGTAATAAATGGCTGAAATGCAGCTCATAAAAATATTCATATGATGAAATTTATGGCTTACATTAAAGCATGTTTAACTTGAAAAATGACTATGTAAAGCTCAACTGATCTGTTCCCTGTGTATATTCAGTCATATCTGTTTACTTTGGAGCTGCATGTTTAAATTTATTTCCACTTGTGCATATCCAAACTGTGTGCACGTCCCAAACAGCTGAAACTTTTTATCTTTTTTTTTTTTTTTAATTAAATGCAGGTACTGTATTTAAAACAGAGCCTGGTACAATTCAATCTTCTGGACCATAGACATAGCCAAACCCTGAGATGGATAGTGCAAAACTCCTGTCACCTTCCCTCTGCAAAGCCAAGGCAGAAAGGACGGGTGAGCTTTGCCGCTCTCGGTGGAAAGTAACCGCCTTGCAAAGCCCAGCTTGCCAAGAAGAGGACTGTACCCAGAGTGCAGATTCCCCTTCCTTTTAACACACTGTTCACATGGGAAGAGACATAGTCATCCTCCGTGCACAACACAGCTGTCTGGGACCACGGAGGCGAACATGTCTAATATCAAGCCATCTTTGCCCACCTCAAAGGCTGCTGGGCAAAGGAGGCAGCGGGAGGAGGCTGGCCACATGAATCGACCTGTGCAGGCAGAGCCAGCTGGCTGCTGGTTAGGCAACCCAGCCTAAAGCTTCGACCAAAAAGCTGTTGCACAGATGCCAGTATAGATTACATAGGTCTTCTTATTTATACCTCTATTAGCATAACTAACAAGGACTAAGCAGGATTCTCTTCCAGCCCATACATAAAACAAGTATCTCCTTCAAGTGTTTTTCACTGTAGATAAAGAGTGAAAAAATCTTTCACATGCTCTTAAGCTTGTCAATCTTCCAGTAGCAACAACACACTTTTTCTTTTTTTGTGGGCAGCAGAAATATAATACTAGTACTCTCAATTTAACATCCCCTACAGTTTTATTCTGTGATCTTTACTGTGGTATCTACATTTGTAATATACTGAGGGAAAATAAATATGAAACTTCCACAACGCAATCTGCATGGTCTTCAAACAACACACTGCATTCACAACGTGACCGAGTACCATCAGGGAGTCATCCCAAATTCCTTACCAACATACCAATAAAAGCAGCTAGTAATGAAACACCTACGGACAATGCTATTCTTTGGATGTATTACAATGTATATGGGAAAATTAAAATTATCATTCTAAAAATATTGACAGGGTACTAACAGGATGAGGTGTTTTGCAAGGGGACTTGCACTTATAAGGACAGCACTGAACCAGAATGTTTTCAGTAGAGAATTATTTTCCCTTTCTTTCATTCACAAATACAGGTCAGCCTTACAGGAGTAATACTTCAAAGACAGAAGTACAATTTCCAGCACGTACAGATCAATTCATGCTACAATGCAATTCATGCTACTCGTGTATTGAACTTCTTTTTCTTGATCTGTTTTGTGTAAAGAACTGCTTTTCCTTCTGCCCCAAAAGGAACCTGTCCCTCCCCTCAAATATATATATAAGAACTTAAGTGCAGGTTCCTTTTCTTTTCTCTTTTTTGAGACAAAATAACGCAACAAATTGGAAACCAAACCAGCAAGTGCAGAGGACAATCAGCCAGGGAGACTTGGGAGCAACCAGATGACTTCACAAAACTATTGTGTGTTTAGATGGGAATATTTGCAATTAAATGCTATTATAAGTGAATAGCACGTACAACCCTTTCTAAACCAGTATCTACTCCTAATTCTATTACATCCAGTTTGCTAAAGAACAGTCTTACTGACCTGTCATTTACAGAATGAGTATTCCTCAGAGACAGACACATTTAATCAAGACAGGAAAAAAACAGACATAATTCAGAGAAGGCATGTGGATTGAGAACCAAACTCTTCTTAAACCTTCTCTGAACTATCTTTTATTGCTCAGTTGAAAGGAATCTGCAGTGCAAAATGATAAGAAATACAAACCACCTTCTTAATACATATGCCAAAACATTTGCTTTTCTTTTTAATGCCACTTTAATTTCTGGTAAAATTCCAAACCAAGGGTTTATATTTCATGGTATTGTCAACTTTGCATAAAACTACTGGTACTACTCATGACTTATACAGCCTCAGGGAGACTATTGATTTTTTCCCCATCATAAATCTGAAAATGCTCTGTCTCTTCCCAGTGGGCCCATTATATTTATTGGTATCTATCCCAAAACAACTGCTCAAGGTTATAGCTATGAAAACATTTGGGGTTTTAATTCACTATACAGAGTCCAGAGAAGCCCACAGATTTTGGCTCAGAACCCAAAATTTGCCCTGACTGCAAAAGATTATTTTTTTTTTTATATTGTGTGTCAGGACCACAGGGTAAAACATCTTCTCTGGACAGGGCTTATACCCTCTCTAATGGAACATTAAGCAAATTTTAAAGGAAGGTGAAAAGTGAAACAAGCCTTTCTGTATAGGCAATAGAGATCAGACAATGACAGTTACCAATAAATACTGGTATAAATAAATATTTCATAAATATTTATTGCATAAATATTTCTCCTAAAACTCAGATTTTCTTATGGGATAGCTAAAATAAAGAAATTATCCTGGCCTTCAAAAATAGACACCCAACTTTTGAAAACCATTTGAATGTCTGACATCTCAGATGGAAATAAAATATGTGGAGGTGTGGTCAAAGATGAAAAAGAAGATTTAAGCTCTTCAGGTCATTAAAATACAGTATGCTGTAATGACTGATTATGTTGCTATTGCTTTAATTGGCATTTGAATCTTCAAAGATAACCTTGCATCAACTTTTAAGCTAATTTATGAAGGAACAAGGGCTGGCATCATGCAATAATCTTCTACTCCCTCTACCTGTACTGAATCAAAATGGAAGATCTGCATGCGAATTTTTTTAAAACTATGCTAAGCCACATATCCTATCCTATAATGATCTTCCAAGAGAGTATATGCCTGTGGGATGTTACTCTCAACGCAAGAAAACTGCTGCCAATAAACACCAAGGCACTTGAATCTGAGTCGTGGGACTACTTGTGAAATTATCCATGGCCACCCCTGGAGCAGGTGCTAGAAATAAGTAGAAGAGCATTAGAGTAATGATTTTGATTTCTTTCCCTATGTTATTAGTATGGACTTGAAACATGGGAGTACCATCACCCTTAGCATGCTACCTGTTTCACAAAGCAGCTCTGCACCGCACTGCAAGTAAAAGAACGCTGCCTCCAAAATCAGCAGCTACAGCAATGTCATTTAGGTTTAAGACATGTAAAAATATAGTCATCACAATAAAAACTGTAGCCTTTGCCAACAGATTTCACTAAGTGGTATCTGAGATACCATAATTTTCATTACATTTAGAACAAAAGCATATGCCTACTGTGCAGTTAAAGTACGCAAATGCTGACTATATATTGCTTTGCACTGCACTTTAATAAATTAAACACAGAAATTGCAGTATGTTATCCATATTCTACATGAAAATACCTACAACATAATTTATAACTGGCAGCTGACCAGTTGGCAAGGCAGGCCTAGACTTCGCATATCACACGAATACATAGTCTTTCATTTGTAATCTAGCTTTCATAAAATGAGCAGTAGCAAATTTTCAAGTCTGTAAATTCTATGCTGAACCAACACACTCAACTATAAAATCTTGTGTCCCAAGAGTATGACCTGTTCCAGGAAAAAAACTGGTTTTACTTTGTATCATTTTACAGTGTCAGCTTTTATATACATGTTTGGTAAATATATGTCATGGCACATACTGCTGTTTTGCTATAAACCTTTGAAAGAAAATAGCTTTCAACAACAATCCAAACATGAGGGGTATTTCCAATAACCTGAGTTTGTCAAACGTTAACACCACGGGTTTACTCGCTTTCATGATGTGCTGCTTATTTGTTTAATGGCAATATTTCATAATGTTGCTCTTTTCCTTTACTCTTCACAATATTAAAGTTATTATCACCCGATTATTGTAGCAAGAGAATTATCACAAATCTTTCCTGATTTGCTCAAGTTACATCTAACAATTTCAAAATGAGAAAAATGCTCCAACTGTACATGGAGTTTGTTACAGATACATAGTAACGACAGAAACAGTAGCTTTCAGAAATTATTTACTAATACATTATCATTAAAAAATGTCACATCTACACCTTAAAAAAGGGTTGTCATAGTAGGAAACATTCTTAGCCTACAATCACAGAACTGATTCTGTGATTTGTCTGATACAGAAAAATGGTATGTTGTAAAAATTATTGAGAAATGTATACACTATATTTTGACCCACTCACATGTAGAATTATTTTTTATATGACAAATTGTGAGAGGAAAATGTGTAATTCAGTTTTACAGATAATTAAAATCTTTCAATATTTAACAATAAAATCTTTACATAAAATACTGAGGCTGAGGGTAGAGAGAAAGCACAGACAGAATCCAGGCTTGTTTCAGGATTCAAGCGAGTAACTTCAGAATAAAGAAAAACACCTCTGACAAGCACAAAACATTATAAAATGCACCTTTTTCCTTCTCTAAACAGGACTTACTATGAAATAAAACTTCTCTCATATGATGTCCAGGGCAGGTTTCAGTGCCAGCCATTCACATAATCTTTAGGGACAAAGGGTTGTGATTTGGGACTGGAGCTATGTTTGGAACCTGCCTTTGGCTGTCCAAGAGATCACCACACAGATAGAAAAAGTCACAAGGTAAGAAATGACGAAATATATTTGGTGTTATCTCGGTATCAACATGCCAGTGAATATGGCATGATTCACTTGGTCCTTGCAACCAGGTTTCTCCCAATACAACTCAGATTCCTTGCTGCTTCCCCTTTTTAATTCTGAGCACAAAGAGAAAAATTATGCCTATCATTTTCCATGATTTCCCATCTTTCCCAGCCTACCCTCTGCTGACCCCAACATAAAAAGTCATCGGGCAGATTATGCAGGATTCCACATTAAGAATTTTTTACATTTATCTGTACAGCAAAATGAACATGTGATTTAGCATTTGCTAGACTTATTTTACGTTAGATAAGTTACACTATTACTTTTGTTTCCTCTGCTAAGCAATGAAACAACAAGCAGTGGTGCTAACCGTGATACCATCAACCTTTTGAAATCACGCTCATTGAAATAAATGACATTTCCAGTTAGAAATATCTAAAATTTCAAATAGAATTGACTATACAAGTTGTATTTCCTTCACATTTACTAAGTTTTCTTTTCAACTGCAGAGACAGAGATGTTTGCACCCCTCTAAGTGACAGTTATGGCTCTGAGCAACAAGAAGTTTAGAATGAAACACCACTACGTACTCAACCTTTTTTTCAGCGAATACTAGCCTGTGTAATACTGTTAGGGGAAAAGATGCAGTAGCATCATGTTTAGATCACTACGAAATTGTTGATGTTGTAAGGAATTGTCTCAAGAGGCCAAGAAGCAAGTCATGACACTGTGATTTTACATTGACTTTATAGAGAGGATGTCTGAATACTGCAATGGCAAGCGAAAACCAGAAATGGGTTAGTTAGTTAAAGTAATTAACTGTAAAAAGAGAATTTGAAAACAGAGTTTAAATACAAGATGTGTGAGGAGAAGTGTAAGATTTTTAGCAAAGACAGCAAATATGAAACACCTTGAATAGTAAAGATATCTCACTTTCACTTACACAGAGGTTACCTTTCCAGAGGTAAGGTTAAGGTATTTCACCGAATTACATTTCCTACTCTCCTGCCTCTGTGTTTACTGCAGTTTCAAAAGAATGTGTACAAGTACCACATGAACAGCAGCAGGAAATAAAATCTATTTTTAATGGGAACTACTCAAATAAAGTTTAAAAATAAAGTACTTATTTTCAAAACTAGATTGCTTAATTTTTTAAGGGCTTTGGCTCTGCTATGTACAAGGGTGCTCTAAGATGCCTATACCCAAAACCCGAATTTACTTTAAAATTAGTGCTCTCTTAGAAGTATGAATTGCTCCATCTGGAAGTGATTAGGGTTCCAAGGATATGCAGCATTAAGTAATTTAACTTACTGAAGTACTTCTTTTTTAATAAGCTCTTCAATTTAAAAATAAGAATAGTTTAAAAAAAAAACAACCTTCCTAGTACAGCTGTTCGAGTCACATGAACCACTTTATTCATTTAATATACTGACAGAGGTAGGGGAGGGAATTGCTTGAAGCTGACAGTAACAATTGTAATAGCAACGACCTAGAGGTACAGGGAAAAAAAGTAAAATACTTGACCTAAAATGTTTGTCTGTGATAAGTCACCAGGCTATTCCTTTGCATGGCTGCCACCTGGATGCCTCTTATTTTCATTGGAAGATCTTGCTGGAAAAAAGTAGGTACAGCATAATACCTACCATGGGTATTTGATCAATCAACAGTGCATATAGATCTTACACACGATAAATATTAAACATAATTGTTGTGAGTTTAATGCAAAGGCTAATATTTTGAGCACAGAAATCAAAGTGTGTTTCATAGGGGCAGAGACTGATGCATGCTGAGAGAGATGACTTTTCCCCCTGCCTCTAAAAGGCAGGGGGGTAAAAAAAGGACTTACTAACTTTGTCATTTGCTTTCACCAGTCTTGCTAGATCGTTATTTGAAGCCATACCCAAAAATGTGTTGGGTATCTTCCAACTGGAAGAACCCACCACAGCACCAAGGACTGTGCACCCCAGGCAAAGGGTAAGCATGAACAACGAACAGGGGCAAATGGCACAGCACACACCTGCAAAGGTCTGCAGTGTCGACTGAGCACTTTTTCTAGACATCAAGTTCTCCTCCATCAGAAACATATGGTCTATTTTCATGACTTCCCACTTTTGCCACAGTTAGTTTCCTGAAAGTATCACTGCAGAAATTATTCTCTGTAACACCTGAAAACTCTTTCAGGAATATGCCCAAACCGGCGTTTTAAAGTTCAATATCTCAGGCCACAGATTAAACCAAAATTAGGCATTTTATCTTCTGGTAGGAACTTCTTCCGGACTTTCCAGCTGTCTTTGAAATTTGATTAATATTTCTTAAATGTTTTTAGGAGGTTTTAATAAAAGGGAAGTTAAAAGTTGGTATTTGACAATGGTAATTTTGGCATTTTTCAGGTTAAAATCGTTTTGTAATTTTGGAGGGTTGAAATGCTAAAGTAAGAGATGCTAATTTCTCTGAGGAACATGAAAATTAAAATATATTTCTAACTTGAATGAACTGACATGCATCATCAGTTGTATTTTCAATTAAGGTTCTGCAATGTTGATTAATTCACTCGTTTGAAACCAATTTACATACAAGATGCTCAGGGAAGTGGAATGTTGCCCTGGGGGAACTCAAGAGAAGAGTCAGGGATCAAAGTTTGAAAGCAAATTGACATAGTTGGGGAGCTTTCAATAGAGTGATAGCAGTGGTTGAAGATCACAGCAGTCAGATGAGTGGTTTTTGCTTAGAAGACGGTTACTGCCATCACTGAAGATGTAAGCCTTCAGAGTTTTCATAAACACACAGCCTTGTACTTCAAACTATAAAGAAAATGCCAGCTATCAGTCTAGGGAGGTATCTGAATACTGAGATGGAAATTAGCTTTAAAATTTGCATTTAGGAATGTGTAAATATATGGATGGGCTTTTACGTTATGAAATTATTTCCTTGTTTAACAAAATGTACAACATTTGTCAGCTGACTCCAGAAAAACCCTGACTTTCCCTCTATACTCAGTTGTTATGATTAACCAGGAATATTAATGAGAAATTGATGTATTTATAAGGAAATTTGTAGAGAAAGATTACCGGTAGTTGCTATAGTATTTCAATGGGATGCCCCAAGTTAGATTTCAGTTTGCTATGCTTAAATTGCAAAAACAATTCCAATTGCAATCAACTGCATGTCTCTTTGAATTGTTTAGAAAAATCAGAGATGCAGCATCTGAGGAAGTTAACGTAGCTAACATTTTACAAGCAATTCAATCAACTATAAAATTTACTCATAACACCAAAATACCATGCCAGGACTGTTGGTTTCACACTTCCCACGTAAGGAAATGTTTAGTAAAGTAAAAAGCACATATTATATATCAGCTAAATCAATGTCAAGCAGAAACAAAAAATGCAGTAAATATTAGTTTGAACTTAGAGACAAACCACGAAATATGAAACCATGTGCTTTTTTTAAATCCATTTCATAATGAACAGCTAAAAGTGCCATTCACCAGCTGTTGTTGGAAAGCTGTCAGTTCATTTTTAAATAGAGATGTCAAAGGTCTGCAAACCTGTTATTGAACGAGACTGAAAAGCATATGACTATGAACAATTGAAAAAGACTGGGGTGATGGGGTTAGGTGCAGGCACACATGATTTTAGGCAACCTTTTGGCTTGCCATGTTCTTTGAAACTCAGTCCTCTGGAGCTTTCAAGGCTCTACTGTTACCCCAGTGATACATAAATTCAGGACCGCAAAGCATACCTCAGCGTCTCTGCTCTGGGGGCTCCTAATGAGTTAAAAATGAGAATGTCAGCACAGATGAACTTTTCAGAAGTGAAAACTTATGCTATAGATCTCTAGAGGTAAAAAGTAGACCTAAGTCTAAACTCAAATGCAACACACTTCTGCTCTAATAATACATTCTGCAAACAGAAAGCATCCATGTAAAATACCATCAGTTAGTGCCAGAGACATGGAAAGACATTTAAAACTGTGAAGATACATATTTTTACTGATGTAATTGTGTAATCTAACTCTGATGTGCACACTCTAAGCTGAAAGATGCATTCATGTGAAAATTCTACCTGTGCCAATGCACGACACAGGAACAAAAACTTCTCTACTTGCTTCAAACATCTAGTGCCACAAAAGTGATTGTGCTTGAGCAAAATTGAGCATCCAGCCTGAAGGAAAAATATATATGTGTTAATATATCGACAGGTCCTCTTCAAATGAAAAGTGAGTAATACTGTGTGTAATCATTGACAGAAATCAAGGATAAGTTTCCTCCACCTGCTACATTTA
This sequence comes from Aquila chrysaetos chrysaetos, assembly GCF_900496995.4. Classification (NCBI taxonomy): domain Eukaryota; kingdom Metazoa; phylum Chordata; class Aves; order Accipitriformes; family Accipitridae; genus Aquila; species Aquila chrysaetos. The sequence goes on from NC_044011.1 coordinate 30,416,184, forward strand.
GCAATGGCATCAAAGGCTCATTAATGCAAACAGTGAGGAACATATTCTCCCTTTTGCAGTGGGGAACAAAAAATGTACGACAGAGACAAATGCATGAAATGCAGAAACAAGGTGTTACATCTCATGTCACTGGTTATCATGCAGATAAACCAACAAAGCAAAACCACAGAGAGGCGTGGCTGAGCTGGGTGTCAGCCGGGGTCCTTCTGCATGGTACTTGGATTAGTGCCATGTTCTTTTTGCAGCATTCACATGTGGACCAATACCCAGGGCACATGAAAGATGGCATTACGTTTTCAAAGATACAAACCCAGAATATGGCCAAACACAATGCACAGTGTTTCAAGGAAGTGGCACAGTCCAATATGTTTGTTTAAACGATGAAAACTCCACCACTTAACGTGCACACAGATTATCCAAAAGACTAACTGGACAGTCAGGAAGAGTGCACAGATTAGGAAAAACGCCTTCTAGAGATGGCAGGTAAAAGTAATAAACTATAGTGGTGTTATCAGTATCTTGCACATTCTCAGCATCTCCACAGGCACAGCAGACTCCTTCCTGTGCAGAGTGATGGATAATTACATGTAAGCCATGCAGAAGGGATGCTGTTACAGATGCTGTCACGAGGACCTTTGTTGCTGAGCTTAAACTGTGGGAACTCAGGGCATTAGCTCTTGAACTGCCTCGTTCAAATCAGAGCGTGCCAGCTGAAAAGGCAGCCATCACACATCTGGAAAACCCACTTCTCTCTGTGGGCCGCTCTTAACTGGCCTCCCGTGAAAGTGGAGGGCTAGATGAGCTGACAAAGCCAATGCAGCAGAAAGCCAAAAGCAAAACATTTTTCTTATTTTTAAAAAATAGGAGTTGATGGAGGTGTCCATCCATTGGCAGCTCTGACTCTAATTGACAGCACCAGCAATAATCATTGCTACTGTCTTTCTACAGGCAGTTTTGCAGGATCAGGGTCTATGCTAGTCATGCTCCCCAGGCATGGATCTTTCCCATAGCAAGAATGTAAAGGAAAAGAAACAACAAGCAGTAAAATACAATCAAATCATTAGGAAGTTTTAGAACAAAACTGTGGAGGACACATTACAACTGAAGATATTTTAACCATTCTTATTTAATGAAGGCAAGGTGACTCTAAAAGACAGAAATAAAAGACAGCAGACTGCAAATTTATATATAAATAAAAAGGGGAGAGCAAACAGTTGTATACCTGGATATAAACCTGAAGTAAGGCAATGAAACATGGCTACAGTTTCAATTTTGCTAATGCTATTTTCAAATCATTTATTTTCAGGGAAACATAACAAAGAGTTAAAGCCCATGTAACAAAAAAAATCCTGTGTAACTGGATGACTGTAAGGATTCTTCTGTAAAAATATCAGAAATGTCCAACTACTTGAAGAGCATACATTTTTTAAAAGTCATATTAGGCAATGAAAAGAAATATGTCCTTTTCCTTTCAGCAGGCCTATTTATATGCCTAAAATTAAACACATGCCTAATAATTAAGCGTGATTAGGTTCCAATTACTTCATTTGTGCTTCTTTAGTGTTTCTTTCATTTCATTCTAGCTGCATCAAAACGTGAAAACCAGAGATATGAATGGCTGAGATTGACTGCCATCAGTTTCAGACACATTTCAGCCCACCCTGAAAAATGTAAGCTTTCTGTCATACGCTGTCAGTAAAACTCATGTCTTCCAAACAAAGGTTCTGAGAACAGAGCTTACATGGCACCTTTAGATTTTACATTTTGTTTGACATCTACCATTTGTGAGAAATGGCATTTTATAACCACTTTCCATCCTGTCTGTCCCCATCACCACCACCCCCACCAAACATAATTGCTTTTACTATAAATATCTGACAGTGCTAGTGAAAGTAATAGAAAGTAAGATTTAGAAAGCTCTTTTTGACTGCCTAATAGCTATGTTATATAAGTGCAAATCTTCTTCTAGTGTTAGTGTTAAGTAGTTTCTTTTCAACCAAAAAAAAAAAAAAAAGGAAGGAAGGAATCATCCTTCACAAGTGGATAGCACAGTCTGACCAGGAAAAAAACAATTCTTGTACTTAAAGCACGTTCGAAAAGTCAGCTTATCATCAGGCACCACACTACATACCTGCAAGTTTCATCTCAGAGATTCAGTATTAATGTCCTTTTTATCAGTTTCTTATTTGAATATATCCTAAGTTTGGTAGGTAGAGCAGATTTACTAAGCTAGAGGAAAAGGAATCAGGTTTGCCCAGGTAAATCCCATTATTTTCTGAATATTTCTCAAATACTCATTAAAGTAGGAAATAACTGACATGACGCACTGTATCAGCTGCTATGGAAAATGATTCTTGATGAATGTTCAGTTTACTGAGCAGACCTTAAAAGTGTTCCAGAGCTGCCAATAATAACTGAGCGGCAAGCCTTGACAACAGAAAAGCAAATCAATCCATCTAAAACAACATATACAGAAATCAAAATTATATTAAAAAGAAACTTGAGCAAATCAAACAGATGTTCACTTCAAAAGATAAACATTCCAACACAGTTATAATTTACAGGTATAATTCAGATTATGTGTGTTATTTAGAGCACCAAATAGCTTCCAAATTAAAATTGCAGGAATGTCTCCCTACAGAAATCGTTCTGGTCCCATTAAAAGAGGAGATGAGTATCTAAGTAATTTTTAGCACTTCTCTTACCACTCAAGTAATTCTGTAAACTGAGAGAGCAGGTCTCGGTAAGAGCTCTTGTGAAGACACAACCTTAAATACCCAAACCAAAAGACTTCTGAAAGTGTTCTTCATATGTTTATGTTCATATGGCGCTGTTTAACATCTTTGTCGGCGACATGGACAGTGGGATTGAGTGCATCCTCAGCAAGTTTGCCAACGACACCAAGCTGTGTGGTGCGGTCGACACACTGGAGGGAAGGGATGCCATCCAGAGGGACCTTGACAGGCTTCAGAGGTGGGCCTGTGTGAACCTCATGAAGTTCAACACGGCCAAGTGCAAGGTCCTGCACATGGATCAGGGAAATCCCAAACACAAATAAAGGCTGGGCCATGAGTGGATTAAGAGTAGCCCTGCAGAAAAGGACTTGGAGGTATTAGTGGATGAAAAACTGAATATGAGACAGCAATGTGCACCTGCAGCCCAGAAAGCCAGTCCCATTCTGGGCTGCATCAAAAGAATGGTGGCTAGCGAGTCGAGGGAAGTGATTCTGCCCCTCTACTCTGCTCTCATGAGACCCCACCTGGAGCACTACATTCCACTCCGGGGCCCCCAACATAAGAAAGACATGGACCTGCTCGAGCGGGTCCACAGGAGGACCACAAAGATGTAAGAGGACTGCAGCACCTCTCCTATGAGGATAGGCTGAGAGAGTTGGTGTTGTTCAGCCTGGAGAAGAGAAGGCTCCAGCGAGACCTTAGAGCAGCCTTCCAGTACTTAAAGGGGGCCTACAGGAAAGATGGGGAGGGACTCTTTATCAGGAAATGTAGTGATAGAACGAGGAGTAACAGTTTTAAACTGAAAGAGGGTAGATTTAGATTAGATGTAAGGAAGAAGTTCCTCACTGTGGGGGTGGTGAGGCACTGGCACAGGTTGCCCAGAGAGGCTGTGGATGCCCCATCCCTGGAAGTGTTCAAGGCCAGGTTGGATGGGGCTTTGAGCAAGCTGGTCTAGTGGAAGGTGTCCCTGCCCATGGCAGGGGGGCTGGAGCTACATGATCTTTAACGTCCCTTCCAACCCAAACCATTCTATGATCCTACGCTTCTTTCATGGAGCCAAAGGCCTGGCTTTCAGAATGGCTGTTCACAAACAGCCAACACTCCATGCTTTTGCAAAATTTCACCTATTTAAAACATATTTTGCGAAACTCAGTGAAGAACAGGATCTCAGCCAGAAGGTCCCACCATATCCCCAAGATCTTGGGAAATTATGAAGTCCTGAAGCAGCACTAGGACTGATGCATATCTAGCAATTTCTCACATGATTATGCAAAAATGTAAGCACGGGGAAATGCAATTTCACAATTGGCATCGAAGTTCAGGAATAGATTACAGCAACCACAGCCCATGGAAAAACCACCCTTTCAGCAGTACCCCTAAGTGGAAGCAACCCACCTGCAGCCCACACCTTGTTCCCTGCCTGGTATTGACTCCCTTCCCCAAGTAGCATCCTCAGATAAACTCGTATGTTCTTGGATCATCCAACATGGTGAGTTACAGGAGGAACTACCCTGAACATGATGGTAACTTGCCTCTGAAGCATAGGGGACAGCTTATACCTCTCAAAGCTGCTGTTTCCTAACATCAAAAAGTAATTAATCTAAGTTGACTTCCATCATGGAGTGAACAGTTTGCCAACAGTTACCACATAATATTATGTTAGAAATTATACACGTTCACTACACTGGAGATGTGCCTAAGGCATTAACTGTAAATGGTATATTCAGCACGGATGTATATGCGGGCATGCACACTGGAGTAAGAAAAGCTGTGGCAGTCATGGATTGCACAACGGTTTCCATAAACAGAATCTCCTGTAGAGAGCTTTTCCCCCTACTGTACTAAAGTTTTCCATGTTTGGCCTCAGAAAAAAAGCAGAATTGCTCTAAATATTTTGGGAATGAAAGAACTGCTCCCATCTCAAATCCATCACTGGGGAGAGAAACAAGAATCTGATTTCACTATGTTCTCCTCCAAGATTTACTTCAACATGTGGTACTTTCTCCATTTTCATCTTTAATTTTTGGTTCTTCCATTCAGAAAATATTAACTGAGGCAAGGTTTACTCAGATGGCTAAACATATCTGAGTAGAGGAAAGCCTTGTCAGTGCTTTAAATCAGTTGGGACATTCAGGGATGAAGCAGTCATCAACTGAGCCTCACAAAGTGTGGGCCAGTTAGGAAAGGCTGGACAACTGCTTATGCCCTGCTCTCTGTATTTTGGAGCCTGGAAAGGTACTGAAAAGCTGTAGCAGGCCTTAAACTACACAGTATGTAGTCCTGTTAGGGAGAATAAAAGAGCGCCACTGGCAAAATTCAATTGTAACTATGTAAAGATCATGGTAAACAGTCTAAAGCATTATTAGCTAAATTCAGTGTGATGGATGAAATTCATACGTGGAACCAATTCCTGCCCTATGTATCATTTAAGCTGTTATTTCCTCAGGTAGTACATAAACCCTATGATAGCATTTTAAGCAGGATGATTTCACACTGAACCATTTCCAGAAGTCCTGTGAGATACGAAGAACTACTGGGTTGTTTACATTTGTTATGTTCAAAAGGAGGCTTTCTCCAGAAAGACTCATGACAGAAGGCAGATAAGCCGCAAGCAAAGGAAGGTGTCAGTTGCACACACAGAATAAAGTTTTCCCTTTACAATCTGACATTATCCACCTAGGCTGAAATATAATCTGTGGTTGTCCTGGTTTCAGCTGGGATAGAGTTAATTGTCTTCCTAGTAGCTGGTACAGTGCTATGTTTTGAGTTCAGTATGTGAAGAATGTTGATAACGCTGATGTTTTCAGTTGTTGCTAAGTAGTGTTTAGTCTAAAATCAAGGATTTTTCAGCTTCTCATGCCCAGCTGGAGGGGCACAAGAAGCTGGCACAGGACACAGCCAGGGCACCTGACCCAAACTGGCCAACGGGGTATTCCATACCAGGTGACGTCCCATCTAGTGTATAAACTGGGGGGAGTGGGGGCGGGGAGATCGCCGCTCAGGGACTAACTGGGTGTCGATCAATGGGTGGTGAGCAATTGCATTGTGCATCATTTGTATATTCCAATCCTTTTATTATTACTGTTGTCAGTTTATTAGTGTTATCATTACCATTATTAGTTTCTTCTTTTCTGTTCTATTAAACCATTCTTATCTCAAACCACAAGTTTTACCTCTATTCCTGATTTTCTCCTCCATCCCACTGGGTGGTGGGGGGGAGTGAGTGAGCAGCTGCGTGGTGCTTAGTTGCTGGCTGGGGTTAAACCACGACAGTGGTTTTTTTGAAAATATTGGGAAAACAAAACAAAAGCCTAAGCATACACATTAAATTGCTACCAAGAGGAAAATCCATATTATGCAGGTGACAGGTTCCTCTAACAAGGCATTTAATATAGCAACATACAGGAAATACCACTGCCTGCCTTCAAATACCTGCAGAAAAGGTTAAGGAATATAAAAGGCAAAAGAGGAACAAATAGTAGCGCACAACAGCATAAGCTAAGAGTGCAAAGTGTGTTAATTAGTGTATTATAATGACTTCTGACAGCTTCACATAATGCCTTTTCATCATCATACTGTTTCAATTACGCATTCTCCACTTGCCGCATTAAAAGCAGCCTCACTATTATTTTTCACCTGCTGCTTCAGTATTAGGTTTAAGCACTTACATCTTTCAAGAAAATAGTTTTATTTTCCGGAAGGTAATCACTGATTCCCTCAGTAAACACTAGGGAAAAAATTCCTCTGCTCTGTGAAAGCATAAAAGGAAAAGAAAGGGAAATGTTATAATGTGGTATGCTTTGTTATCTCCAATACACCATGACTCTCCATGCTTCACAAAGACCTTGGTTAGAAGCCAATCATGCAGCTCAGAATTGGAGCACATTGGTACAGAAACCTTAAAGCTGGACTAACTTTCCCCAAATGCTGAAAGAATGATGAAGCAGCCCTTTTTTTTTAACCTTTAGCTCAGCTATTAAACATGGAAACAAGCATTAAGACAAATGTCTGGAGGTCTGATCTACTAACAATACAAATTAAATATAAAGTTTGCTATATCATTATTAATGACCTGCTGGGGAAATATGTACCTTCCAATTTGGTTTGGTTTTTTTTTTTTGTTTTTTTTTTTAACTTTGTGCCTTGAAGAATCACAAATAAGGAAATCAAAAATGAATGCATAAATGGGCCTAAATCCTTTCCAATATTTAAAATACTGGATTATTTCATTATTCTCATTGAAATGGGGTATAATGAAGACTGGAAGACTACCTCGCTCCTCTCCTTGAAAGACCAAGCAGTACACACCGTGACGTCAAATGCAAAGGATGCATGCTGCGGGGCAGAGCGTGAACACATTAAAGGAGCACAACTCCATGGCCGATCCCTATAGCCACTCACAGAAGCAGGCTCTGACAACAGACCTGAGACATAATGAATGGGTTGCCTCCTACGCATGCCTCTGAGCTCACTCTGGGGAGAGGCAGCAATGGGAGGACGATGATTGCCTCCGGGAAACAATCTTTCCCATCCCAAGCTTCATGGGACACACCCTATCCCCAGTCATGGTATGGGTGGAAGAATTTTTTCCATGCACTCATAGACTGCTCTGTTCCAACAAGTCTGGTACAGTCTTCCTCCATCCACTCGTGAAAGGTGCCAAGAACCTGTAAAGCAAGTTGAGATTTTTAGCAGTGCTCTAGAGGCACCCAGAGCCTTACAGGATTTGGTGTTCAGAAAACCACCACAGGCAGAGAAGTGTTACACAGGGCAAATGATCATGATCATTTAATGATAGTTTACTGTAGTAAGCTTCAATATACCCACATTTTCAACCACTTCTCCACTCATTTTATGAAACAATCACCTAGTAAGAAAACTCTTGACACAGAGCCACAAAACAGAAACAACTCCTTGAAATTTTCATGCAGCAACTCATCACCCAATTATTCCTCTTCCTTTTACATCTCACTGAATTTTAACACTGAAAATGGCAGAGAGCCAAGAGGCAACTTTTTGGCCTAAATTCTGTATTTGGTCAAAGTTCTCAATTCTCCTTCTTCTCTGCCCCCTCTTCCCCCATAACATAATGCTTTAAGCCCTTAATTAAAGTTTATACGGCTAGGGTGACACTCCCAGGCAATGAAAATGTATACTTGGAGGTTTGACAGCAGTATCTTCCATCAAGCAATGCACCACATTAAGTAGCTGCAACCTTTTTTAAGGCATTTGGATGCTTGTAGCAATCATGGATTGCTGAACTGAATTCTCGACCCCAGGCACCTTTTAAGCCAGACTCTTCAGGCTCCAGAGTGCCCTTTTTTTTTTTTAATCTAAAGAATTATTTAGTGGCCAGATTTTCCCATGTGCCTAGTACCCACGCACTCATTCTGCAATCTCTCTGAAAAGGCATCTAGCAAGATCTTAAATCAGCACTGCAGTGCTTAGAATTAGTATGTAGTAACAGATTTAGGCAATAAAATTTTAAGCTACTGAAGCTTATTATTTTCATCCTTAAAATCTATTCATGTAAGTGCAGCCACCTCCTAATTCAGAGCAGAAGATTTGAGATTTAAATGTAGGTTCACTTGAAGTGAGTTTAACACACAAAAAGTGACAGGAGTTGGAATACAGCTCTTTTGTGAATTGAAGAAAAAGAAATGAAAGAATAGAAAAAGCAAACAAATTACAAGACCTGTCAACCTTGTTAGATATTGTGCTGAGAGCAGTAGGGATGAATGGGGACTTTCCAATCCTATGCCTATCACAAACAAATGAAAATATATGCATGGTTTTGAATAAGGTATTTAGGAGGTGACAGGTAAGTCTTGGGAAGGCAAGTTTGCTTGCCCTGTTGAGAAAATAACATATCTCAGTAACACTACTTTCTTTCAAATTCCTTAGGACAATGATTCACATAGGGCAATTTCAATTTATTTTGACTGTTTACTCTGTGTTGACAATCTGGATTGGTAACTTCTGATATTCTACTGTTGGAAGCAGTCTTAAATGTGACAGCTCAAGCTGTAAAGAATTAATACCTTCAAAATTATACATCTCTTAACAAACCTTCTTCCTTCCCAGCTTTTCCAGCCTTAATTCCAGCATTCCAGCTTTGTGTTTGTTTTGTCCAAAAGGAGGGCATTTCATTCCAGAATGTTATTCTTTCCATTATTTTGGAATTACACACATCAACCATGTATGACAACTTAAGCCATGGGTAAGCCCAGAAAAAATGAGGGAAAAAAAACAATTTGGAAAATTATTTGAATGGCAGAAATTGCTATCCCCCAGAAATATCTGTGCTCATTTATGTACTTGAAAAATTTCTTAAGATTCCCCTTATTTGAAGAACATGACCATATGCTACATGAACATACAGAATCATAGTGCTATCCACAATATCAAAATAGATTTACGCAGACAGTATATTTAACTCTACAGTAACCATCTTAACATGAAGGGCACAAGCCAGAGAAAGAAAACCAATCTCTGCTTGCATAACTAAGGATTGTGTCACTGCCACAACCTAACCAATCACTTTTAAATGTCACAAGAAAACCTGCAAACTACATTAAGCTCCCAAAAAGGCTTTCCAAGCAAAAATTTTCCACCACCACTTCATTCACATTGCTGAAATGAAATCTTTAGCAGAGGGCAAACTGAAATTTCTTGGTCTTAGAAGTCACAAATAAGCACCATTCTTCTCAAGCAAGACACTATTTTTATTTTTTAAATTGTTCCATTCCTTTCTCTAAGTAAAAAAAGTACACCCTACTATTTGCTCACTATTGTCAAGTAATCTGAAAAGTACAGGAATGTAAAATTAAAGCTCTAAAAAAACTGACATAAGCTTCAAAAATCATTCCACATCATTTGAAGATTCCTGCTTCACTAAGTTTTATTGTTCTCCAGTTTAGTTAATCTTCTGATATGTGAAGGTCATTGTTCCATGTATTTTGAAGGTTTATACTTATGCAGGAATGTAGGAATGGTTGTGTAGGTAACTCTGAAATCAATCCCATTAGGGTAGAAAGAAGAATAGATGCCAAAACTCCTCTCTTGCAAAGATAAAATGTAAATGCTCTACAGAAAGTGAAAACAGCTCCTCAGGGAATTGTTAGGAACTGGGCAAAAGAGCAATGCAAATGTTTCATTAGTCAAGTAGAAACTTGAAGAAAGAGAACTGGGTGTGCTTGTGAGAACAGAACAGCACTGCCAGCATAGTGCAGTAACAGAGAAAGCCCATGCCTAGTTCACTGACCTTGCATCATGACGTAATGTCAATAAAAGAAAAGGAAATAGATAAAAATCTGTACATACAAAGTATATCCCGTTTATTCCTTAAAGGATTTAGTAAATTCCACAAGTCTTCAGAAACATAAAGATAAGTTAGGTACTCATGAAGGGCAAAGTGCTGTCAGTTTTCAAGCCAGCTTCACTGACTCTAGCAAGGACTTCAGGGGGAAACAGTGTTTAATAACATCTCTCACTGCACTTAAAAAAAGAGCTACCTAACTGGGACCCATAATTTAACCGTCTTCCCTTCGGAAAATTGTTCTCAAGAAAACACTTCAAAATGAAGAAGGAAAACCGATTTACTTGTCTCTTTCTCAGCTTGTTAGTTAAGATTGAATTCTCCATACATTACAATTATGTTCTGAATGCATTAAGTATGACTGATATTCAGGAAAAAACCCAGCAGGATGTATTAATGATCCACCTCATGTAAAATTTCTTTTACATTTTTTTTTAATTTTTAATAAAACTTAACAAAATAAGAAAATGTTAAGAGTGTTCAGCTGGAAGAGGAAAATAGAATGATAAATATATCACAGTCTCTTTAATCCAAATATTTTCTTTAAAATAAATTCCACTTTCAAGCTTCATTTACAATCTAATTTGCACAGAGTTGCCAATCCTGATTAGCCCGAATGAACTCTCTAAACATGAAGGTGAAATCTCCCAGACAGTGATATAGCAGGAGACTAGAACACCTGCAGACATCCACTGTGCCACAAGAGACTTTCTTTTTACTTGGAATTACCCTCAAATGAATACCTTCAAACATAAATGTACAAAAGAAAGGATCTCAAAATCCTTGGTTACAGAGAAACCTTGCATTTTAAAGACTGAAGTAACGCATGCTGTTTCAGACTAAAAGCTAAGAAACAAAGAAGTCTCTCCAGCTTTCAAAAACAATGATCATTCAAAAAGGGAGAAAAGCATGATTTTTACCAAAGCCTCAAGACACTTTTAATAGGATCACTAGTCATGAGTCATGTTACAGTACGCAAGGTAAAGAAATACTTGTTCAGCCCACCAGCTGAATGCATAATTCTACATGAAGACCTGTAACACAACCATCTGAAAAGCCACGGTTTCTTTAAAAAAAAAAAAAAGAAAAAGAAAAAAAAAAGAAACTGATAATTTTATAGATACTATGTGTACTATGAGTCTGATCGCAGATGAAACTCGTGTCATGAAAGTAACAAATGCCTTAATAAAGGAGGATTTTCACACCCAGCAAATCATTACGTCATCTATTCCTGTTGATTATGGCATTTATTTGGTCAAGTATTCACAAGTTAAAACTCCGTGTGTTTAATCATAGAGTCTGGCCTGTTACAAAGCATTATGTCTTAAGACTTTATTTGATCAGAAGGCAAGCTTAGACTAGTTCTTGCAACTTAGAGAAATTGCAATCAACGATTTCTCAACATCTGATAGGAAGGAAGCAGAAGGAACGCATTTTAAAATGTGTATGGTTTGATCAATGATATACAGGCAGTGTTTCAACAGTTGTGATTTTTAAAAATGAAGGGGTATTCCCTGTATGTATAGAGGACAGTATTGCACATACCACACCTCATGCAGTAAAAGAAATGTCAATCATCTTTTTAATGCATATATTAAAACAAGGTAGGTAACCGACATGAAAAATAAAATATCTTTAGTTATTGAACTTGCATTTAACTATGGCCTGAATTAACATATTGGTTTAGATGAGAAAATAATATTTCCAGATCAACTGGAAATGCTTGAGTGTAGCTACACTGATACCTGATGAAACAGGACTGCTTTGCTTCTGGGATGATAGCATTTCCATCTCCCTATAGCCCAAGCTCAGATGCTTCTCTTACATTTAGTAGGAATGAACCCTAAACCTTAATTCAAATAGTCTGACTTTCATGAAACCCAAGATTTAGACCCAGCTTTGTACTTAGAAGTGTTCTTTTCATTAGGTGGAAGGAAGAAATAGAGGTAAACACTATAGTCAAAAAATCAAAAAAGAGTTCACATCAAACAGAAGCAAGCTGGACAATGAATGGAGAATGAAAGACAGCTGAGAAAGGGCGAGAGATGGTTGGGAAGACACTAAACTGATTGAGAATGCTCTGCCAGTCTGTGAAAAGACACAACAACAATACCGAGAGATCACCACTAAAAGTGACTGCCCAAGAAAGTGGTGGAAAGAGGGGGGAAAGTTTGAAGAAGTAGAAAAACGCAGGGGTAGGGGAGGAATAATATACTTGGCAGGCACAGCATTTAGAAGAGACACTGTAGTTAAATCTGTTAATTGTACGCATGCCATTTTATCAATTTGGAGGATAAAGGTGCAAGATATAATGGATGCTGGGCTTAGAGCCAAATCACAGCTCCTGCTGTTGAACATCCAGCTACTGTAAACCAACAGGGGTGCTTTTATTTTTTAAAACAATGGTAGGTAAACACATTGTTTTCCAAACATCAACAGCACATCTCCGTTACAATTTCTCCAATAAAATACACAATAATCCAAATGAGCATTAGCACTGGTTTGTATTAAGGATAGCCTGGAGCTGATAGTTAAATGCAAGGCCCAGTATCAAAGAAACACATTGAATTTCTCTGCCATAGGCTGGGAGATATGTTTGGCTGGTTGGATAATATGGAAAAGTGAGGAAAGTGTGAGAGGAGAACAAACATGTGTACCTCACATGTGGCCAAAAATGGCACTACTGAGAGGCAACCACCTCGCAGGCATTCGTTTCAGAGCAGGGCTCAGTACAGTTGGCCCTGCCCAAAGCTCTCCCAGTTTAAAGCCACTGAACTCACCTCCTAAAAGACTGGGCAGATTAGGAAACAATTCATTCACTTTCCAGCAATACATCAAAATCTCAGGCTGCTTACACTGGCAGGGTGCTGGAAAAACACAAGACAGGGACTTACTACACCTGTGTCTAATATGAATCACCATTTATTTAATAAAATAGGATTCTTATGAGGAACTAGGTTAGATAATGGGTTACAGAGCCATTTGCTTATACACTTCTGCTTCAAATTCAACACTGAATAGCAGTGACAGAAAATTGTTACCAACTGATGCTGTTTCAGTGGATTACTTGAAATGCACTGATACCCTCAGTTTGTTCTTGGTGGGTACGTTACTCTGATACAAAAGTCACATCCACAGTTGGAACTAATTCAAAGAATATTTTTAAAGCACAGAATATTCCAAAAACTGAAAAAAATTATGTTCCTCTCCTATTAAAAGATAGTCAACCTAAGTCAAGACTTGGAAACTTTCTCCTTCCCATTGCTGTCATGCTGACCCACTTGTCTAATGGGGGTTACGCACAAGCGGGTTTTTATTTCTTATTTTTAAACAGGCGCTTAAAGTCTGCATCCCTGGAGGCATGAACGCAGCTCTGAGCTGTCTGGGAGAAGGAGAGCAACAGGAGCGGAAGGAGTTCTGCAGCTGAAATTTCTTTGTACGCCACAGGAACACACAACACTCCAAACAGCATCACAACATGTGAAAAAGGCCAAAGTCCCCCAAGCTCTTTGGTATATGAGGTACCACCTTGTCCCACCTTAGTGGATTTCCTTTCAGAATATGCTGTGTCTGCCATACAGGGGATTTACTCATTTGTGCTGCCCTGGTTTCTTATTCACAGTCATTGGGCCCCTAAAATATTGTTACTAAAAAAAAAAAAGACCAAAAAAGTCCTCTCATTTTCAGCCTCACCCTCTATGTATGATCACAGGAGATTCTCTGACCCATGAACTAATTGATCTTTTTGATAAAACCATCTGGTAGAAAAGCTAAATAAAGCATTGTCTAAAATCAACAATAAAAAGACAGGGAAAAAATAAGATGAAATCTTACTATGTTTTAGAGATCCTGAAGTGTTACAAATTACATTAATTTGACAAAAAGTGTCTGGGGAACTTAAATAGTGGCATATTTAAATTTTTTAAAAAGGAGAAAACCCAGATACCCCAATTGCATAATAAAAGTTCCATAAATAAGGAGGACTTGTGGATCTGTAGCTGCAATAGGACATCCAAGTATCTGTAGGATTCACAGACCTCCGACACAGAGCTTCTGCTCTTCTCTGATGCCTTTGAATTCCCCATGGGGGGAAACCTGTATATAAATTTTCTTTACTTCTACCCTAATTGTTCCCAGGCTAACACAGTGGCATTCCAGTTGATCAAACATAATTAGATTTTCTTTCACATCCCAGTCTGGGGTGTCAGATAGGTCCCTTCCCTTGCCAAAAGCAGCAAAAATCCAAGAAAGGCCAAAGTGGTGGCTGTGCCATACAAGAGCTAATTTAACTTGGAAGCAAGAGCTAGTGAGGAAGGCAACGACAACACTGGAAGCATTTTAACCATAACCACTATAAAAATTTTAACCCAAACAAGATTTTGTTGTTGTTGTTTAGGGGCTTTGGTTTTTTTCTGTCTTGTTGGGCTTTGCTTTTGTAATCTGGAGGGAAATACCAGTCTTGGCTAAAACTAATTTTTATGTCAAATGCAGTCTCCATTTATACAGTCCCTAAGCAAGACAGGTAATAAATATTCTTTAACAATAAATCACAACAAGAGGAGAGTTTTTATGCCCTTCAAAAACCATGCAAGAAGGAGGGATCCTGGCAGTGATGGGGAGGCAGTTTTATTCTTAAGTTGTGGCCAATCGTTCAAAGCCAAAACTCATTTTCTGAAGTTGTCTTTCATTGCCAATTGTAAGATTCTGATTTAAAATTACTTGTTTTGCATCTTTGTTTATGTTCAACTCTCTAAACTGAAAGAAATCCAACAACATTCATGGCTCCCCAGTCAATTTTGCATTAGCTTCAATTTCAGCTTCTCATGAGGCTGTATTACAACAAATTAATTTTAAATGAACAGTCTTCCCTGGAAATATTTCTGCACCATTTCGCAAAAAAAAAGTTGTTTTAAACAAAATTACACCTCTGACAGGATTACACCTGACACAAATGCAATCTCTTACTTGAATGAATTGTGATTTTCAAAACTGCAGGCTTTCAGAGCATATTATATGACATTATTTTGCTATCCATGACACCTCTCAAAGTCTCAAGGTTTTTTTCCCCTCTCTGCTTCACATATAACATGTGCGGAATTTCCCCAGTTCTACTGGAGAATTAAAAATTAATAATGCAGCTGTTAAAACAAAAAGCTTCAATGAAAAACTGTTTCCTTCATTGTGTTCATGGCTACTTTAAACAGTTTACAGTCTTGATGACCTGCTGTTTATAGCCCATGCAGGCTACAAGATATTAAATACTATTCTTACTTTCTCAAAATGGACCCACATGTTTTAATTCTAATGCAAACACTGTATAAAATTATACTGAAAGTGTAGTAAGAAAGTTGAAAAAAAAAATGCAATCCAGACAGACATACATATAATTAGATATCAAAGGGGTTATTTTTAGTGTTGCAAAGCATTTCTCATTTGTGTATTTATTTATTTATAAGCCTGGAAAAGCCTTGGAAAGCTACCAACTATTTTTATTGAAAACTAAATAGGAAGCATACTTAGAAGTGTGCAGTGATCTATTAAAAACATTCTTTTTTGCCATGTTGAAACATTAAAATGGTCAGACACTTCTCTGTCCGTCTCTCTGATACATCACTAGAAAATATAAGAATTCAGACCACTGTGTCTGAGGTTAAGGGGAATTCAGTATAACTCACTTTCCCAAGGAGCCAGAAGAGAGATTTGTAGCATGACAACTAGCTAAGAAAGAGTATGTAAGAAGACATAAATCAAAGTTGGTGACAGTTGTTTAATTAACACTTTCTTCTGACTTCTTACTGTGTAAATTATATTACACAAACTATACTCACCTACAAACCAGCATGTGGGCAGAAACAGCTATAAAAAAGTTTACAAGGAGAGTATTGTATCTTGCATTAATACACCTTCCTCCTAAACCTGGTCCTAGAACTATTATCAGTCACTTGGAGTACCTCTGGGTCTTTTTTGTTACAGTTTGATTTTTTGTTAATATTCAAAGACATCCAGAAAGGTGTACGGCCCAGATCAGGGTGACTGCTGTGCCCTCTAGATGACGCATTTCAAAGTTCCTCTGTATTCCCAACAGTGAAACTTCAGTCCTAATCCAGCAAGCTAAGAGCCCCACGCTGCAACCACTAAAAACTAACATTTCTTCTCCAGATATTCTGAAAATGGCCAAAACTCAATGACATCCAGAACCTATTTTTTCCTATCAGCTAATTAACCTACAAGATACTGCCATCAATCTAGAAGAGGATAAGTGGTAGATCATTTGCAAGTCACGCAACCGTGTAAATAATCTGCAAGATTGACTAGCATGCACAGAAAAAATATAAACACACACATAGATAAATAGATGTATAGCTACAGATATATAGTAATATAAATGTATCCCCTCCATCACTTGTTTTTCCTTTTTTTTTGTAAAAAGGTACAATATCACTGATGATAACTCAAGAATCTTCATAAGCATCATCGAAAACTCAGAAATACCAAAAAAAGGAAGGAAAGACTCTGAGAAATCCAAGAAGAAATGAAAAAATAAAACCTAATGTATCCTCTTCAACTTGTATGAAATATTTTAAACAAAACTAAAAAAAAAATAAAAATCTGATTGTGAAGACAATGTTAAGAAAAGGGGGACACTAAGAGAAATCTAAAAAAACCAGGAAACTAATTTTTTCATAAATTCCTACTGCAGCACAACAACAAAAAAATCCATGTGACTTTGATCCCCATACTCAAAGGCAAAATGTCCTGGATGATGGTAGCTTTTCACCAGTAGTGAAACAGCATCTTTAGGATGTCAAATAATACCAATTTTAAAAAATTTTTTTTACTATCTGGTTAATCACTATTTAGATTCTTTCCTACAGCAATTAAAACATTATTTACGCCCTGCAGTCTCACACCTGATGTCTTCTTCCTGAAGAAAATGTTTTGAATGTTTGGCCTCAGGTTTCACCAAAAAACAATATTTTGGTCTGTGCACTTAGTTTATGTGATATAGCCTGAAGATTCCTCTGCTGGGTGAAACAAAGATCTTTTTAAAACCATTTTACATAACCCTCCCATCCTATCTACTTTAGACCGGTCTAAAGGAATTAGATTACAGGTAAAGAACTCCTCTTAAAACAGTCCCACTTTTCATCTGTAAGATTCTTTCAAAATACGTTCAGAAAAACATAAAAATAAAATTAGCAGCTTTGAACCTCGAGTAAAAAGTGAGGTTTGTGGGTGAGTGAAGGATAACTCAAAAAAATCACAGCACCGTTCACATCCATATTATTCCTTTTGCTTTATTTCAAAATAGGAGAATGAAAATAGCTATGTCCTTATTTATTATCTATGATCTGATTATTTCCATTTGCAAATAATTTATCATATTTTTGGCTGAGGAATATGCAGATTCAGCACAAAAAGGAATCATATACTTTGCTTGCAAGAAAGAAAATCAGGCTGTACTGTTTTTAAAACATTCCAGCTACAAGAATATAATTATTATTAATCTGAAGAAATGATATGAAGTTAATGACCTCTGAGAGGCTACAATTTTAAACTCTTTTCCTACCCTGGAGAGATGGAGTATCAGCAGTTAGTGTTCCAATTCAAGCCCCAAGCCTGTGCCAACATATTTTATAAGGTAAATCCAGGTTTGGGAGACAGGCTGCATATTTTTCAGAGACTAAACCAGCATAAATCACAAAGTGCCAACACACTATGAGGTTAATGTTGTGTTTTACTACAGTAAGCAATTTCTATCACCATTTAAAATGAGACAAGCAAAATTCAGGCAGGCAAAATCTCATGCATCAAAGATTAATTTTTCAAGTACTGAGTGTAGGCTTTGGCTACTGAGGAACGTATTAGAGTGGGAGCAGCAGCAACCGCTGCAGTTAAAGAAGCATAAACATCTCCATTATAACCCATTATAACCCCTTCTACTTGTCAGCTGACTGTAGCGATCAGAATTTTGTTTATTTTTCTGCTACGCATTAGACTTTTTTTTATTATTATTATTTGAGTAAAAAGGACCAACTCTACCCAAATATGGAGGAAATAAAATATATTAGCCTTAAGGGGCACAACGCCCTGCTTCAGCGCCAACATGCCTGAGGAATGACTATACGCCACCAGTGTGGAAAGTCATGTTCCAGCGAAAATTATTTTTCAATGAATTAGGAGACATTTTAAATAGTAACTTACACATAAATTAAGCATTAGGAAAGTGTTTACACCTTGTAACTTACTCTCTGTTTCATCAAGGGGGTATCCAGAGGGTAAACCCCAGTACATAGAATGCTGACGCCAGGAACAAGCAGCGTGAGCTGCCGTCACCACCACACTACACTGCCAACTCAGTTCTTTTACTGTTTTCAATAACACCAAGAATTGGACCTTTGCAGAAATTGTAGATATCCAGAATTACAGAAATAGTAAGACCAGGGCGGGAAATTCATGGCATCAAGTTTCTGCTGCCTGACATTACACTGTGTTAACGCATCCTATTAACTATAAGCCAATGGTGGACCCAATTACTGAGCAAACGGTTCAGTCCTCCTATTAATTTTGTCTGTGCCCACTCCTGTCCTGGAGTTCAGTATTCAGTCACTGGATTGCAACAAGTGATGCCCAGAAGAAGAGGGTTTAGATTTAGCAGTGAGGATCAATAATAAAACATTTCCTTTAGCCACAATACACACGTTTGTTAACTGAACAATTTGATCGGAAACGAGGGTTTCCAGCAGTACATGCTGAAAGTGCCACAGCACGACACTACACAGAGCACTGACAAATGCGCACACTGGTCCATTCACAAATTAAATTTTAAAGAATATATCCATTAAAAAATGTATATGAGCTAGGCTCGAATCCAAGGACAAAGACCACATAGTCTTGTGCTGGAAGATTCTCGCTGATTCATAACCACATAACATATTTCATATTTAACAACATATTTCAACTGGTAGCTACAGCACTTCTCCCTTTTCCACCCAAACTGATGACAGACCCTGAGCAGACTTGGAAGAGAAGGAGATGTTTGAACTTGTTTAGTTGAAGTTGATAAATGCATTCCCCATCATTCCCCATGGGTCCTAACTTCTCCCTTTGTGTGTGTATGTGGAGGGGTGTACATAAGGGAGAGACAAGCCATAAAGCTTTACAATATACCATAATACCCTCTCTAAAATCTAAGCAGGTTTCAGGACCAAAGAAGTAATCATTAATATTTCCCTTCCAACACTTTTACAGCATATGCAATGTACGCTATTGTTAATGGTGAATATAGCAGGTCATTAAGATGACTGAAGCCAATTAGACCAAATTAAAACACAATAAAGACAACACTGCACTTATTTTCAAAATGGCCATAAAACACATAAATTGAGCTTATAAAAAAAAAAACCAACTTTGAAACCTAGACATAACTCAGAAGAAAAACACACAAATACGTAGTAAGTGGGTTTGTTAACCATTTAAAAATCCTTTCCCAAATCAGTCTAAACAACAAAAATATCAAGAATAAGGTATCTTGGACCTTTGATTAATATTAACTTGCTTTGCTTCATTTTAAGTTTAGTTTTAAATATTTAAGCAACGACAAAGATTTATGAAATACAAAAAAGGGACAGCAAACAGCTGCTGCAGCACAGCACTGTTTCAGAAAATACCTACCTAGAGCTTTTTCGGGCTCTATCTTTTTTTCCAATAGGTGTCACATAGTTTGGGCACAATGCTGATAATAATGTGATGCTTCTCAGCTAAGACAAAGAGTATAAAGACATCCCTCCTGGAAAACTATCATAACATTTATGAAGCTTCAATTATATTAATGATTGTGTCACCATATGCTTATCAGCAGCCTTTTTCAACTGAAATGTCATCAAACTTCAGTCTAGCTATGCATCTGGTGGCACACCTGTTTTCACTTAAATATTTAAAAGCAATTGTGGAAGAAGATCAAGGACCTTGACCAACAGAGAACTAGTAACCAAGTTAGTCTTCTCTAAGCAATCCTCTTTCTTGGCCACATATTGCTCACTTTTAATGCTTTCATTTTCAATTCCCAGACTTTTTCCAGAAGAAATAGGGAGGTAGCAAACTGAACAGTCATGCAAAGACAATGTTCTTCTGCACGTCAGAACCACACAGAAGAAAGTATCTCTGACTCTCGTGTATCAGAAATATAGAATTGTTTGGAAAAAAATTTACGTATTATTACATCATCAACCAAGGTTTTAAAAGTAAATAAACAAACAAAGGTCTTTGTGGAACCCTGGAAATTCAGATAATGCGCTTGAATATTATGCCCCATTTTTCCAATTGATCAGTTCTGGAGTACTGGTGTAGGGTTTTGGAGTTCTGTTTCTGCATAATCAACCTTTTAATTACAGCTCTGTAAGCGATCTCCAAGAAAATATGGAGAGATTTAAAATCACTACCCTTACAGCCTTACTTTAAAATAATACCCTCCAAATATTCATCTCTTAAATACAGAAAATTATGTCTATATACTAGAAGGACACTTTTTAATCTCTGTTTTTAATCTCCACTTTTTAATCTGATTAAACAAATTTAAAGGCTGATTCTTCCTACTGCGTTTAATACTAGCACTCCTCCTAACTACTTATTTCACAGCAGGAATTGTCTTTGGGAGCACATTCACATTATTACTCCAGATTGATCTACACAGTGACTTTGGACCAGAAGACTATGCCAATATATATGGCATTTCCTAAAGGACATTGCTTAAAGTACTAAAAATATCGAGCAAACAAAAAAAATTATTCTAAGTATTATAGCTTTATTAACAACATAAAACAATGTATTAGAAACTGCCTAGCATTTCCAGCAAGGTACCTCCACTGAAAGGCCACCTTTCAGATTTAATTTACCAACGGTTGGCTCTATCCCATATTAGAAGCTGTAAGATTTTATTTTCTTAGGTTTAAGGGGTTTATTAGCAAACATTTTTCAGAAAAATAAAAAATTATTACTAGACATATTAACAATAGAAAAAAGTTAGTTTGGGGGTCCTTTCCTGCCATGGTGGGGGTATCCCTTACCTGTGTTGGATGTTGTTACCACGTCTGCAATTAGTTTTAAGCCTGTTAAATACCTTGCAGAATGGGACTGTATTTTCTAATGTGTTCTGACAGGGTCTTTTTTTTATAGTGAACCTCTGCAAGCAGATAACAAGCCATGAGGCTGTTCTGGACCCTTGGTTCCAGCCATAAACACAATTTACATTCATACCATTTTCTGCCAGTAGAGTCAACTGAGACTATTAATCAAATGAGAAAGAAAACAAGCATTTGTAGAGCTTTAAACAGATACTGTTCATCTGTTATTTAAAGCATGACGGTATCAGAGTACTGCTCAATGTTTGAAGACCAGTTGTACAATATTTAGAATGAACTTTTCTTTAAAAGGAACAACAATATGAAGTACAGAAGTTAAGTAATTGATGATTGGTCTGGGAAAGCCTTAAAGGAAAACATCTCAGAGCAAAAAGCACTGCCTTTTTCAGCCCTCCAAAGCGCTATGAAAACTTGGTTGCCTGCATAGGTGTTTGCTGAAAAACAACAATAGATTACATCAACCAAATTATGTATTCAGCAAATAACTCGGTTGGCATTTGGGGGGGCTTTGTGTAGGCTTTTGCAGCACAGAAGGCAGATGGTGATTACACTGACTTCTGTAAAACTGTACTGAATGTTACATTAACAGGTAATTAGAAAGCTCAATTTGCTTTCACTTCTATTTTCATACCGACTATTTTTTGGCATTCAAAAATATATATCGTGAGAAGTTCATAAAGCAACATCTCTAGGCTATAGACATGTTAATCTTGGTCTGTTCACACTATTAGGATAAAAAGATGAGGGAAAAAATGAATTATTCTATGTATTCTCTCCCTGAACATTTACTGTTACTTGTGTATTTCAGAAACCGACCTCTGACTCAGATGCAACAAGAACAAATCACAGAAAGCTTAGCCTATACACTAAATCTTTACATTTTTCAGTCAGACATTATTTTTAAATTTTCCTTTGTGAAGAAATTATTTGTCAGACCTGTTCTTATTTAACCTAAGTAAATACAGCAAAGTATTCAATAAAAATACAATAGATCATAAAGGAGATTGCCAGAGTTTTTTATTTACCAACTACCAGCTTCCTAACAAAGCATACCTTCCCTTCAAATGCCAAATTTAATTCCAACTTCCTCCAAGTTGTCTATCAAACAAAGCAATATGCTGCACGATCTTTGAATACTAAATCTTAACATGGGGTCCTCTGCTTAAGCCCAAGTCCTGCATCATACAGCACCCAGGCAGGCTGCTCCATCCCAGAGCAGCTTTGCTGATTTCAGCAAACTGCTTCCAAGCAAAGCATTTCAGGATCAAGAACTAGAGATGGGAAAAACCCAGGGGTAGGAAATACAATTGTAACATTTTACAATTCTTTTAGACAACAAAAAAATAACAATTCATCATGCTAGGAAATACATTTCACATTTACTACCATTATTCATCCAACTACAATCACGAGAAGAGCAGAGACAACAAAATAATCATTGCACTACTCAAACTGTTAATGCATTATTGTAGTTGGTCTCCTATATACAAATACATAAGTGAAAAGCAAACTCATTGTGAAAGCTGGCAGTTATCCATTCACCTATAACCTTCGAAAAATTGCTGACACACAAAATTGCATCACAGCCCATCTGGACGGGGAAGTCCGGACCTCCCGTCGTGTTGCTGTTCTCTTCACAAAAATCAGATGTAAAGTAGTTTCCACAGTTAAACTGTCATACTATTATGACAAAGCGACACAGAGTGACGGAAGATATCCCATGGCTCTATAGCTCTTTAAAATAGGAAAACAGAGTCTTGATTGTTTGATCACTTTCAGATGAATGGTCTAAAAGGTACAATAATTTAATGAGCCTACAACCAAAGCTTCTAAAGGGAAAAGTAAAAGAAAACAACAGTTGGTGAACACAATGTTTTAAGGAAAAAAAATCTAAGAACTCAAGAGTATGTAATTCTCAGTCTCTGCATGCAAACTATACATTTCCCTCCCTCTGCCTGTTTATCAGTTAATGTATCCTTTCCCCCTCTCATGTTGATGCATGATCAAATACAAATAGATGTGGTTTTGATGCAATTTCAATTTCTAAGAATATTGATTAAGCAGAATATTGACTTTTCTCTATGTCTGGTTACAGGTTTTATTTCCAACTGCAAGTGATAATGGGTTTTCTCATTGTTTTGTTTATTATTCCTTCATAAAGAACAAACCAAAAAATTTTCCTATAGTCTTCAAACAGGATCCTGTTCTACAAACCTAACTTAAGCAAGACCCAATAAACTGCTATAAAATTTAAGGGAAGGCCACGCCTCAGACATGACCCTTTCTCTTTCTAACACAGTTCAGTGCTCATGGCTTTGGTACCTTTTTTTTTAATTTATCTCATTAAAATACATGGGAGGAATTATGCATCTATGGATGAGCAATTTTCCTGTCCCTCCCAAGATTTTTTTTTTAAAGGGGAAGAATTAAACATCAAAAATCCCCAGTAAATTACAATGTGTTATCTAACAACCCTGTCTGTTTTATAGGAATCCGGTGAAGATTTTGGCCATATACAAACCCAACATAACTACCAC
This sequence comes from Aquila chrysaetos chrysaetos, assembly GCF_900496995.4. Classification (NCBI taxonomy): domain Eukaryota; kingdom Metazoa; phylum Chordata; class Aves; order Accipitriformes; family Accipitridae; genus Aquila; species Aquila chrysaetos. The sequence continues at coordinate 30,439,915 of NC_044011.1, forward strand.
ATTGAATCTTCCTCAACAATTTCCCTGACCTCTAGTCAAATTAACTTTTCAAAAATAATCATTAACATGTGGTAAAACTAGGTATAAAACATGGGAAAGTTTTCCCACATATAGCAATTATCACTGTCAAGGAAATAGTTGATAGCTCTCATCAACATCATAGAAGAAAATTGTGTTCCCAGTCCTTTGTTGGCACCTTCTTTACCTAAGGCACTAAGGGCCAAAGGAACCTAAAAAGATACCTGCTACTGCAGCAAGCATTTGATTTTACAGGAAAAAAGTGTAGAACAAATTAAGACAGCAGATCTAAATATTTCTGAATGAGCCATGCTCCTAGTGCAGACTGCATATGAAAAAAGAGAGCTTGAATTCTAGTTATATGCTCTTTGCAATGCTTTCTTGGTATTTGTATCATCATATCTTAAAATATTATTCTGTAAGATCCTAACTTGCAGAGATTTCCTACTTTTTATTCTTATATAACAGACTGGCCGATCAACGTGCTGACCAACGTCAATGTTAGTTTTTTCCAAGACAAGCTCAACATCTATGCAACAAGGTCAAATACCTGTCTCCCTATTTTAAATAGGATGGGAATTTTGACAATTCCACTTTCAAAGTGCAAAAACATTCCAGCACTGAGCTGCACTCTGTCGAAAGCTAAAGTGCGACAGATGCCTTCACAGTAATTGCCAATCAGCCTCAACGCAGCAGCCGAAAACACAATACATCACTTTGATCTCCTCAGCTCTCAAAGTATTCACAATCAAGGAATCTGCATGAAGAATATGAAATATGCAACAGTTTCAAAAACTGTCTCCGTGGAACTTAAATATGATAATGTATATTTTGTTCATACTTCATAAAGCATTTCCAATCCTTTATTATGCATATGAAAGGATATGTTTTAGCTTGCAAAAAAAAAAAAAAAAAACCAACATGAAAGATGCTTTATATTTTAGAGACATGTAGGTTTCCATCGGATAACACAGGTGAAATAATCGTTTAGAAAAGCCTGAATTGCTTTGAGGGGAAGACATTATTACAGAACATGCTTAATTAAGTCCTACTGCTAATTTTGTAAAATGAATACCTTGTTGAATTAGACTACAGGGAAATAAAGCACGCCTACCAGCTCCACATGCTTAAAACAATAAGAAAACACTGAGGAAGGGTTGACTTACATTTTGCAGGTAGGTCATATCCACACGTAATTTTTGCTTGTCCAGTCTCACAGCCACTCAGGTTACGACATTCAGCAACCAAGCAGGGCCCGGCAGCTCTGTGTATACAGCCATCCACTACAAAAGCAAACCCAGAAACTCTTACTTACTAAAAGCCAGTCTTTATGTTGCCTTCACACAAATATACAGTCACAAACCTTTACTGCTCATTTTTACATTCACAGCTCAGACCTACTGATCTGTAAGTAGATATCCAAATATATACAAACTTTTTCCTGCCAGAATTAGTCAGTGTTTATCAAAAAATAATATTTAGTCAACTCCTGGTAACTGAAAAGAAAACACCTAGAAAAGGTAAAGCAGAATTAAAATGTCAACATTAGGAAAGCATTTTATTCAAGGCTCTAAGAAATTCTCACTACAAATTATGAAAACAAATTTGATCCCCAGATAAATACCAAACTCTCTTTTACTACATACCTCTGATACTTCTACAATTACGCAGACCATTTAATGTCATCATCCTACTAATACCTTATACAAAAATTCCAAGAAATAATGCTTATGGATTTGAAATATAAAAATACCTTGTTTTGACCTTTATTCTTTTTTACTTTATTTTAATTTTGCATTATTCATGCAATACTTTGGAGTTAATTAAATAATAATTACTAAAGGTTGCAATTGCAGCTAGTATGCAAGAAAATTAGTAGAGTGCATAGATCTTATTACCCTCAGGAGCCAGCAAAAGAATAGTAGCGGAGACAAAGAATAATAAAAGGCTGCTGGCACAGCATTTCTGCCCTCTTAACATGCAATCAAAGAAATCATTTACTGTAATTATGGCAAAAAAGTTTAGGAAAAAGGAAAGAAAAAAACCAAGGGAAATACTGTATGAATGAAAAAAACCAAGGGAAATACTGTATGAATGAACATATTAACCACAGTAAGGCCCTAGGTCAGCAGCAATGTTGAAGTTCAACTATGAGAAATAATCATCATATAAAGTACAATATCAATTCCAAAAAGGTAAAATAAGCTCAAGTATGAAGGCTAAACAAATACTTAAGGAGACAAGAAAGGAAGATCCTGTATGCATATCATTCAATATTTATTTCAGATTTTAATTCAGATTTAACCAGTTCAAAGTTCCAGCAGTACCCAAAAGCATGTTTGAAGCAATTAAACCAGAAAAGGTTTGAAAAGCCAAGTGTAGATGGGTTTTCAAGAGATGCACATAATCTGTTCATAGCATAACCTGTGTAGCTTTCTACAGGCTAGCAGAGCAAGATTTGGGCAATACAAGGCTTGGTCACTCAGCATCCCTACCGACCATTCACTGCCCACTGGGATGCAGGGAGGTCAGGTAACTCCCTCACCCCAAGATGTTTTTCAAAGCTGGAATGGAAACAACGACTGGCCTTTCTGCATTAAAGTCATAGCTGGTTTTGCAGGGTGTTGAGTACTTCCCTGAAGCCAGGCATCCCCAAGTGGAGGGGCAGATAACATCTTTATCTGAATGAAGCTGTCTTCTACTAAGTGCTAAAAACTTGATTGCCTTTTCCAAGATGTTCTATGCCAGACTTAATACTCAGGTGACCCAGTAAAATTGGATAAGCAGTTCCTTGTAATACTCCATACTCATCCTGGACACAGTGCCACTGATTTTCAAAACGCCATTTTGAAGTACTTTATATTACACAGAAAGATAATTAGAGAATCACGTGATGTTGCACTTTCAGTGAAATTTCCTAAAATTTTCTTCTTGAAAAGAATGTGGATGCCAAGCCACCAGCCGTAAGCAAGTTCTGCACTCATTATGCCAAGATACCAAGTCTTCTTACTCTACCTTAGCTTTGTTTTTAACTTACCCAAAATCTGTGCTCAACAGACTCCAAGATGCTAATGCAAGAACAGTATTTTGTGACCTCAAGGGGAAAAAAGAATGCTTGAAATCTATCCTGTGCTCATAATATCTGATTTAATTATTTTAACTTAATTACTAAATATTTTTCCAAACCAAGCAGCATAAATAAACCAGTATGCATTGAAAACTCAAGTATATTTTTGTAAGCATCACCACCACAATCTTTACCAACATTTATATTTCCTGACACATTAACAGCACTGATGCTTAGGACTAGCACTTTCTGCACGATTCTTTACAGAGGACAAAGTCTTTCACCTCAGGAATACTGGACAAGGGCTCAAGTCCATGCAATTATTCCCTTGGCAATGGATTAATCATTTCTACGCCTGACCTCCTTCTTGTCCCTAACAAGTAGGCACCCTCCCTTGAGCAGTGTCTGTACAGCGATTTGTTCAGTGACCCTCTCAACCAAATCATCTGGATAAATCAACCTCTTTTCCCCCAAAATCCATTCATTTTAACCCAAGTCCAGCTCAGCGCGCAGCCAAACAACAGAACCCACAAAAAGGAACCACTGCCTCTGGAGAGGAAGTAGAAGCACAGATTTATCACTACTTCTAAATCTGCAATGTATTAACATACCCGATATGTTAACATACCACGTGCCAGATCAGATCAGCTGTGACAGTGAACACATAGGCAGTCCCAGCTCCCCTTCTATAAATCATCTCATGGCGAAAGAAGCATGCTCTTAATGCATATACAGCTACGATACAGATGGTCTATCACTAGTTTCCTGGAGGTGGTTCCACACAGGTTGTCAAGTCTCTATAATCGAAGCAGCCTCCAGAAAGATGAAAACATAATTGAAGAAAATTAAATTTTTAACAGAGGAAAATAGATTCCATCATAACCTGGTGAGCTGCATGCATCTCTGAGGTCCCCAACATGAGAAAGACATGGACCTGCTCAAGCGGGTCCACAGGAGGACCACAAAGATGATCAGAGGGCTGGAGCACCTCCCCTATGACGACAGGCTGAGAGAGTTGGGGTTGTTCAGCCTGGAGAAGAGAAGGCTCCAGGGAGACCTTAGAGCAGCCTTCCAGTACTTAAAGGGGGCCTACAGGAAAGATGGGGAGGGACTCTTTATCAGGAAATGTAGTGATAGAACGAGGAGTAACAGTTTTAAACTGAAAGAGGTTAGATTTAGATTAGATATAAGGAAGCAGTTCTTCACTGTGAGGGTGGTGAGGCACTGGAACAGGTTGCCCAGAGAGGTTATGGATGCCCCATCCCTGGAAGTGTTCAAGGCCAGGTTGGATGGGGCTTTGAGCAAGCTGGTCTAGTGGAAGGTGTCCCTGCCCATGGCAGGGGGGTTGGAACTAGATGCTCTTTAAGGTCCCTTCCAACCCAAACCATTCTGTGATTCTATGATAACCAATTTTGACATGCAACAAGGGAAATGAAAGGTATCTGCCAAAACCAAACAAGCAGACATGCATACTTCTCTTACAAAGGTGGCATAACAGAGAATGATTGAATCCTCCAGACAGGCATAGATGGAAATATAGACATTAGCATTTGATACACTTCAGTGACCGATGACACAGAAGAATGAAGGAGCAGGGGCACAACCACCACCAAAAAAACCCCCCAAAACCCAAACACCAAACCACCCACAATTTTCTGAATAACCTCTTTTTTCTACAATACTTCATTAAAAACTTGAGCAGAGATGACCTCTGATCTACGTATGCATTTTCCATTTAATATAACTCAATAAATCACACTGGAAATATTCTACATTTCCAATAATATATACAATCTATAACACAAGTTTAATAATTCTTAAAGCAAAAACTCAAGCAGCGAAATATCTTGCCAAATATGAGCACTCTGCATAACATAAAGAAAAAAATTGGCAAAGGTGCAATAGATTAGCAAATCTAAATGTGATACTTCAGCCTCTGCTAAAACATGTCTTAGCTGTATTAATTCAAAAAACATGGAACGGGCATGCACAAAACATTTACGTGAGATACTTTGTTTTCTGGAAGTGTGCACTGACTAGTAATGTAAGTGTACAGAAAGGTAAGCATTGTTAACATGGAAACTTTATGGAAATTACAGATAACAGCAACAACCTCAGGAGGGAAAAATGATGGCCAAAGATATATTGTTATTGTGTAGTAAGGAGGAAGAGATTTACATGATAATAATGGCATGCTGCCAAATTACTTTTATAGGAAAGTGAAGAGTCTTTGATACGTTGGTTTCAGATACTTCATCTGTATCATCAGTTTGATATATTAGATACTCATCTGCATTTTTCAAAACAGATTTGGAAAACGTTAAACCATATCTCACTGTTCCTTCCCTGGAATTTCTTTGTGCAACTGGCTGAAAAACCCAGGCACTTATGGTCAAATCTGACTTGCGTCATGTGACAGTGATACGGAATTATGCATCATCACTGTTTTCTACAACCAATGAAAAATGTCATTTTACTTTGAAGCTATCACTCCGCTTTACAGTATGCCATTTTTCTACAGGCTGCCCTTCTTGTCCAGGTTTCTGGAAATCATATATATACTTTGGGTCATTTATATACACAAGGGACCTGCCATTTCACAGCTACAGGAAAGATGTGGAAAAATCCCACAGACATGACTATCAATCATAGAAATCCCATCTCCGGTCTGCATGCTGATTAACTGGCATTTCTAAGTACTGGTAACATTGAAGGCACTAAAGGCAGGGCTGCTAACTGTCCTTATTGATACTATGTTTATTGATAGGAGTTTCATACTTATAAACCATCTATTTCTAAGGATTTCTGAAAGCATTAATACTAAATGAGTCCTGCCCAGGGCCACCAGCAAGGCAGCAAATATCCACAGGATGGTCTCTCTTCTCTTCTGTGTTCCCTTCCCAACATGCAGGCTGCCAGGCTGCCTAGTGATCCCTACAATCTACCTCAAGGTAAAATAAATGCTTTGAAAAAACACACAACACTTCTGCTTTCAGATGACTGCAAAGACTTCAGCAGGTCAAATTGTCTTCTGAAGTGTGATCCCATCATTCACTGCACTGTCACATGTGGAGACCCTATACAAATGAGGTTTCTATATGTACTGTTTCATCACAGCTTGGCTGGATGAGCACATGGAAGGGGTTTCTTAGTTTTTGAAGACCTACATACATGAACTGTATTTTGAGGGCTGAAGAAGAGCTCAAGGAGCTTGAGATTTAGCTCTGTAGTTCAAGTCGTTCATGCTTGTGTAACGCTATTAAAAGTACTACTCCAACATCTTTCATTAAAAATATTATTAGCAATCTCATTGCATGCATCCGTAAGTTTTAGGAGCCACCAGGGACAGCATTTCGTTCTCCCTACAATTCAGCAGAAGCCGTTAATGAAGAAAAACTCTTTTCAAATCTACTGCAGTCAATGGTATTGGTTGCACAAAGAAGTCACCCGAAAGTAATTGCTTAAAACACATGGACAAAATCAAGTATCAAAATAAAACTCCTAGGCAAAATGAGAGTGTACTAAAAACAATGTGTTAAAAAAAAATACAGAAATCCTTGACAACATCTTTCTACACTGCACAGTAAAGGATGCTAAAAGGTTAAATCCCTTCTTATTTAATTTATGTTGTGGTGGGTTGACCCTGGCTGAATGCCAGGTGCCCACCAAAGCCGCTCTATCGCTCCTCTCCTCAGCTGGACGGGGAGAGAAAATAAAACGAAAGGCTCGTGGGCCAAGGTAAGGACAGAGAAGGATCATTCACCAATTACCCTCACGGGCAAACCAGACTTGACATGAGGAAATTAGTTTAATTTATTACCAGTCAAATCAGAGCAGGATAATAAGAAATAAAAACTAAATCTTAAAACACCTCCCCCCCACCTCTCCCTTCTTCCCAGGCTCAACTTCACTGCTGATTTTCTCTACCTCCTCCCCACCAGCAGCGCAGAGGGATGGGGAATGGGGGTTGCGGTCAGTTCATCACACGTTGTTTCTGTTGCTCCTTCCTTCTCAGGAGCAGGACTCCTCACACTCTTCCCCTGCTCCACTGTAGGGTCCCTCCCATGGGAGACAGTCCTCCATGAACTTCTCCAACGTAAGTCCTTCCCACAGGCTGCAGTTCTTCTTGAACTGCTCCAGTGTGGGTCCCCCACGGGGTCACAAGTCCTGCCAGAAAACCTGCTCCAGAGTGGGCTCCTCTCTCCACAGGGCTGCAGGTCCTGCCAGGAGCCTGCTCCAGCGCGGGCTTCCCACGGGGTCACAGCCTCCTTCAGGCATCCACCTGCTCCACCGTGGACCTCCCTGGGCTGCAGGGGGACAGCCTGCCTCACCATGGTCTTCACCACGGGCTGCAGGGGAATCTCTGCTCTGGTGCCTGGAGCACCTCCTCCCCCTCCTTCTTCACTGACCTGGGTGTCTGCAGGGTTGTTCCTCTCACATGTTCTCACTGCTCTCTTCGGCTGCAGTTGCTGTCACAAAGCAACTTTTTCCCCTCACTAAATAGGTTAACCCAGAGGTGCTACCACTGTTGCTGATTGGCTCGGCCTTGGCCAGCAGCAGGTCCCTCTTGGAGCCGGCTGGCATTGGCTCCATGGGACATAGGGGAAGCTTCTAGCAGCTTCTCACAGAAGCCACCCCTGTAGCCCCCCCACTCCCACCTCCCCCTCCACCAAAACCTTGCTGATGCAAACCCAATACAATTGTAAAACAACTGTATTTGTTCTCCAGAATTAAAGGGTTAAACCTATACAGTAAAAACTATTTAATTACTGATGTACAATATAGAAGAAATCTATTTCTTACAGAAAATCTCTTAAAATTGCAAATGAAGCAAAAGCACAGGAAACACAGAATTAAGGGTATCATGGGATGCTGCTTAAAAAAAAAAAAAAAAACCTCAGCAAAACTAGCCTTGCAGTGCAGATGGTAATAAAAAAGGGTAAGGTAATCAAACACCACAGCAAAAAAATACAAATTCCCACAGGAATAATAAACCCCAAACTTCTTTTGTGACCTTGTGTATGAGTCTGGATAAATTGAAGTTACGGTGTAAACAACACCTGCAGATTTATCATGTTATATTTCAAGAATCTATATATTTTTTTTTTCCATAGTAATCCCTGTTCTCTGGTGCTTTTCCAGATTTTTATTTATCATTTTCACTAGGAAATTCAGGAGATTTACTTATTTAAGAAAGTTAATTGTGCATGGTTTATCTATGGAACAGTACTGTTCTTCCACATGGCAAATGCCAGGAGTGAATAAAAACAGAAAAATGTCAGTATATCAGATATATTGCTAGGGACACACTAGAGGAAGCTGTTTTACCCAGACTGTAGCACACCCCTGGTATACATACCCTCAGTCCTTGTGGACCTTTTGAAAATGCCCATTGCAAGGACGTGTGTGGGAAACCAGAAGGAAAAAACAAAACAAAACAACAACAACAAAAAAACAACCATCCTCCTAAAACCCCTACCAAAACCCCAAAAACAACCAAAAAACAAACTCACAACCAAAAGCAACCTCATTCTGCAAAACTGCTAAAGTACCTCTCGGAAGTTCATTGGAATCAAACGCTGCCAAAGTTGCAACTGCACCTCTGAGACCGATGTCAAGGGGAAATAAATCCTGCCCAGCAAGAGACAACAGATGCTGGTCTAATGAACAAAGGTGGGGATCTTAAAAAGATTACAACACAGATGCCAGTCGGCCGCTGCTGCTAGAAACGGCAGTTTATATTATGGAGATGGCCTCTGCCATTGGGAAGTTTAATGAACTGAACATTTTTAATCAATGCACTGGTTTATAGGCCTCCAACATAATTAATTTTAAATACTTAGCATTTATACAGTACTTTCTGGCCAAGATCTCAAAGAGTTTAAAAGCATGATCTGCTTTAGCCTTAAAATTCTCCATTTTAAAAACAAAAAGCACAGTTGAAACATTTACTTTGAGATGGCTATTTCACTGAATTAGGTTCACGTTTCATCACAGACAGTCTAAATTTATAGTTCTTTAAACTTGTCTTATTTTCAGAAACTCTTAGTGCCTACACCTGAGTTAAATCAAGACAAAACTGAGAGTTGAAAGTCTTGATGCTTAAGCTACTAATTACCTAATGTGTCAATTCACATTCTCTGTATAGTGCCTATCTTTAAGAATCAACATTTTGAGGCTGCACAAGGGTCCTCATTGCAGCCAGACTTAAAATTCTGGGTCCTCCCAGCTCCAACCACCAACCTATGCTGCAGAGAGAGTTTAATGAAAAGTAATAATAAGATGCAACAAAACCATTATTTCAGTACAAACTCCAAGGAACAAAACTACTCATAACAATGGCACGTGCAAGTCTTATTGTAAAGTCATACATGGGAAACTTGTATTTTAGAATATTGCTTAGCTCAAATCCTCAAAATTCAGCATTAAAAACCACCAGTTATTGCCTGCTAAGGTGAAAAGGGCTTGGAATTAAATTTTAAAACCTACTGGTTATTTTAAGAGAAGACTGTCCTTAATCTGGATGCAGTTCACATTCAAGCATAACAAAAGCAGCTGAAAGATCCAACATAATCAATGGCCATGCTATAAACAGGCAAAAAGACATATGGAAATAAAGAAGTCAACAATGATTCAAAGTAAAGCTCCCTTACCCATGGACCTGTTAAATTTTAAGTGTTCTACATTTATTGCACACAACCAATCATTCTTACTTTGACAAAAACACAAAACAATAGTAAACTCACAAATTTTGGCAGATTTTTTATTTTAGTCAAGTATCTTGGGATATCACAAACTCATATTAAAAATACATGCAAAGCCAAACAAAAGTTGTTCTGTCACGTTAGCAATGACGATTGGTAAATTCCTTCCATGAAGCAATAAAGAAAGCATTCATTTTATCTCGCACTTAGGACGTCATCTTCCTTAGTCTCGAAGTGCTCCACTCCAATTTTGTAGACAGTTATAATGTCAATAGGATTCACACTTTTGTCAGCCCACTCAAGCAGCATAAGGGCTCAGAGAGACATGGGTCTGATAAACCTGTCTGAATGTCACACTTTTGGCAGGAGAAAAAGAACTAGGAGAGGCTCCAATAGTGTTTTTCCAGTTTTTCCCAGTCCAAAATGCTGACATTAAGGCATGTGTGAAGGAACCGTTTACTTCCTTTTAATTGTGTTAGTGTTGAGACACCTGACATACCACACTCTTCTGCAGATGGAAATGAAGACAGCTAAGCCTTAAATACCTCATTGCAGCAAGCAGAAAAATTGCATGTTGTCGTTTATTGAGAAGTGAAGTGATAAGCTGAAGTCTGGTGAAATTTCAGGCTATTCTATGCTATTAAACCAAACTCAGCTGATGTTCATCTCAACTTGCTTCCCCAACTTCCCAAACTGACTACTAAGAAGCTGCAAGTTTTTTTCACGCAGTATCACCATGAAGAAATGGGTTTGGTGACTCAAAAATCCTTTCCTCAGCCTCCTGGGCAGTCAGTACTTCATTTCCAGCTGGACACTGCACAGATTGGAAGGACAAAAAGGCTTATCTACATTTTATTGCTAGGATGCCTACATTGCCCTGGATTTCTGCTCATGTCAGTGTGCTATTACTACAGGACACTCATTCTTCATCAAGAAAACAACTCTGAAGTCCAACTTCATGCATCATAGCCTCTTCTTATGCCCACTAAAAAAATAAAAAGTGCATGGAACAGATTAAGAATAGGACTGTATGAAAAAAATTATAGCTGTGTCCCTCTGAAAAGGCAGGAAATTGGGAGAGAGAGTTACACTCATTGCACTACCCAGTTTAGGGATACAAATAAAATTCTATTAGTTAAGCTTTAACCTACCATTTAGGGTTTTGCACCATCTTGAATTTAAATTATGTAAATGTTTAGGGAGATTACATCAGAACTTTTTTTTTTTTCCCCGCTTTCACAGCCCTTTGCAAATTAGGCTCTGCTTAAGACTTTTTTCTAATTCCACACAGAAGAGTCGATGCCCACCTTCACCTGGACCAAGATGCCAGCCTCCTTCAGCCCCCCACTTATTTCTTTTTTTAAAGAAGCACCTTTGTGCTTCCTCCCTCAAGCACAGGAGAAATGCACAGTAAATATCCACATTATTGTTTTTAAAATCTCACTGAAACTCTCTTTTGCCATGATGGCTATTAAGCTATTCATGACATTAGGCTACTACCGTCACATCAATCTCTGTCCAGTGCATAGAACTATGGAGTCTGTTTTTCCTCGTGTACTGTTTGGAAACACTAAGTTAAATTCTGAGAAACAGTAAAGAAACAAGTATCTAAAAAGATAAAAAACTTGTCGGAAAGGGCAATGAAACTCAGATTTTATTTAAAAAAGCAATTTACTAATGTTCTGATGCTGCATGTAAATGAAATAAAGAACACAGAAATGGACAAACTGCTAAGACTTACTGTCCATCTGTCTCAGCAACCTATCTCACATGATGGCCAAAGGAAATGCTTAAAAGAAGAGGGTACGATCAAAGAAAGAAATTACAAGTGCTTCCACTGAATATTCTTCCAACCCTTCAGTACTGGCAACTCACAAACCTGAGCAAGGTGTCTTTCTGTATCACTCTGGACATGCTTTTTTTCTTGGTTTTTTGTGAGCATCTCAAACTCATACAAGCATTTGGATTTGTATCTTTCAATTTTATGTAGTCCTCTGTGTAATGTGGACAGCACCATTAGCAAGGACATAAATACTGCAGAATATTCTGAGTAAAAGCATGCTGCTAACCTAGAAAAAGAGAATGAAAATACAAAAACTTCTGCAAAGTCTTTAAGGAAGCTTTTTGTTTGTTTTTTTCCCCACACAGACAAGCACTTCCTCTCTGTTGTTCGATAACTACTTTTCTTTGGGTTTTTTGTAATCATTTCCTTCTCTGTAGGTTTCAGCATTTTAGGGCTCCGCATGAAAACACCGGAGACTGCAATGGCATGCTCCATTACTTGCAAACGTTTCAAAAATACTAAGTGCATGGGCCAGTCATGGCAGATGAATTGTATTAAGCCACAATAGGTATTTGCATATTTGGAGTACAGTTATTAAGCAGTCATCACACAGTGATTATACAAATTTATTCACTATGATCAGCTAGCAGTTGTCAGGCACAGGTCAAGGATTTAGACAGAGCAGGCTACCAAGTCATAATTGTAAAATGATTGTGTGAAAGGGAGCCTTGTAACTGTGGTGCATCCTCACAGCCCAACAGGCTGTTGGCATGTCATTCCTAACCGTTTTAAAGATATAGTGAAACTTAAAAAAAAAAAAAGTCTAAAGTTAACCACTTTTTCCCTACTGAAATGCAAGGAGAGATGATCTAAGATCTTCTCTCCACAGAGAACAGGGAAACAAAGGCATTCTCACATAGGTCTTTGCAGATTTGAAGCCTGAAGGCCTCTGTAGCGAAATACAACTTCTGATTAAATATAACTAAACCAGACACGGGAGAATGTGGTGTTTCTCTTTAGCTATAGGATGCACCAAGCACCAGAACACTACACATCACTGGTAGAATAAAAGAATACATTAAAGCTTTTGAGAAAACCTCGGAGAAGACACTGAGCCTGAGCCAGATGAGGGAGGTGTGTGATGCAAGGTGAATAGCTCCACTTTCCTTAAAAATCTTGCAAAAGAAAGATGGGCAGGTCTGCCAAGAAAAAGTTTTCGTCACTTATGATCTCAAATATTACATTCTAAACACTTTTTATGAGCAATTTGTTTGTTTGTTTGTTTTCAAGAGTCATCTCTTCCCCTCTAACCCATATGGGTTCAGCTTGACTATGCACTGAATCTTGACGCAGGTTTAAGTGATACATTATCTACCAGAGAGAGAAGGTGAAGAAAGTAACAGAGAAAAGGTTAGCTACAGAAGGAAAGTACATCCCGTTCCGAGCATACTTCAAAAGGGACTTAAAAAAAAACAGGGACTGTAGGAACTCTGAATTAGGGCAGCAGCTGGAATGTACAAGGGAGTAAGACTAAGTATCAACAAGGAGATACTCTCTTGCTTGCAGTAAGGCTTAACAGGCTATAGGAATACTATGAATTATTTACTGAGTAGCGGCTGGTTTTCTTATTTCCTGGACCATTTTCACTTGTGCTAATTTACTTTATCGTGAACCACTGAAGGGAGAAAACCTGGTTGAGATACTTCTCAGTCTGCAATCACAGAAACATCCTCTCAATTTGGAGTGCTGTTTCAAGCCAGATTAATTAACAGTATTAATTATACCAAAAATTGCCTTGCAATAGGTAAATCCAATTGAACACATTACAATGTATTCAAATGGAATAATACAAGGGAAGAAAAAGGTAAACACTAGATTAACCAGAAAATGATGTATGAACAAGGTTCTTTCAGACAGTGTTTTAACACAAGCCTGAGAACTAATTACCCATAAAAAGTCTCAAATATTCTTTTCCTTTTGTCGAGAGGCTATGACAAATCATAGGGGCAACATATCTAAGAGAAAGATAACTTAAAAGATCTTGCCAAAAGATAACTTAAAAGACCTAGGACATAATCAACATTCAGCAATGTTGAAATATCAAATGTTTTCCAGCAACATGCAAAAATATCACATACACTAAGCAGAATTTCCCCTATAAAACCAGTATCATATCCTGATACAGAGCCATACTGAAAATCAAATACAGAAGAAAAACTATTTACTCTCACTAATATGTCAGATTGCATTGCAGAATCTGACAAATCACATCAGCACAACCTTCACACATAGTTAACTGTATATGGAGTAAAGGGGGCGAGCTGCCACCATCAGTCCCTACCTTCCATTTCCACTCCTGGACAGATTGTCTCTGAAAGTAAAGTTCTGTTTCCAAGGTAAATGGAAAAGCATTATACTAACCTAAGACTGTCAGATATATTCATAATGATCACATGGAATTTAAGGGACTGCATAACCATGAATAAAAAGAAAAGGAATAAAAACTCTTGAGCATTTGTTTATTTATTTAACGTCCGAAATATAAAGAAGATAACGGAAAGAGCATTAGATTAAAAAAATGCCTTCCACATTGCCCACTGTATTTGGGTTTTTTTGCAGTGTAATCACTTTGGACAAAAATAATTTAAAAAAGGAGAAGGACACAAAGCCTGATAATAGCTAGTGACCTTTAGAGTTAATGGAAGACTCTGAATCCAAAAGTTGCACTGGGAACTTCTCTGAGCTGTTCACTATCCAGCCCTCCACAGGGCCGTACCCCAACAACTTGTTTAATCAAGTCCCACACAAGCTTTTTTAACCTACAAGAAAGGTAAGCCTGTAATTAATGAACTTATTACTTATCAGAGGTGGCTGCAACCCTCCTTACGCACCATGAGTTGTGGGAAGGGAAATTAAAGTACTAAGCACAGCTTAAATTACAATCTAATAGTTTTTGAGTAAGAAACAAGACATCCCACTCAGATGGCTATATTTACCAGTTCGGTAATTCTGGTAATTCCCTCCCAAATAACTTCATGTTTGTCCTAAAACACTATTAAAAGAGACATAAGGAACAGAAGAACTAAAGAGCTGGTTAATCTGTGCAGCATCATTATGTATTATTTAGTTTAATATCATCTTGTAGTAAATACAAAATCATTATGTGCCATTTTCTTCAAGAGAACATTGTAGTAAATCTGGTGTTGCAACAGAACCATTAAAGTATAATAGTGTACACAGAAAAATTCTACTGATTAGCAAGCAAAAATATGTAATTATAGCCACAGTGTGGGACTCAGTTGGCTGGTGTTTTATTGCATACTGCTTTGTAAGACTACTTTGCTGCCAAAACTAATGAGGAAAATAGTGAGTAGTTACTTCCAGTTGTACTAGAGGTTTTTGTCTTGATTTTATTGACATTTATAAAGTTATCATCACATGTAACAAACAAGCCACAGCGCCAACACTGTGAGCTGCAGCCTACAGTAATTAACAAGTAAACAGCATCAATTCCATAACAATGTTCCGTGGATACATAATGTATTAACTGAATTTTTAAGAGGTAATCCTGAACAGTTTACCCAAAGCATCTCGAGTCCTACGCAGTTAGAGCAATATTAATGAAATAATACAACAGCACTGAGACATGACTTTAAAAGGAAAAAGCAGCTCAACATTAGCCCATAAAAACTGTAGTAAACATATTCAAATGTGCATATGTCCAATATATAAAAATACAGTTTTTTAAAGAAAACACATATAAGTAGAAAGACTGAACAATATATATCCTATGATATTTGGTATTATACTTAGGCCTCCAAATTTTCTTTTCCAGCCTTCCTTAAAAGGGAGCGGGGGTGCGGGGTGTGGAGTGAGGTGTATTTCTAGCATTGTACAAAAAAGATGCAAAGTTCCAGTTTAAAAAGCTTGCAGAGAAATAAAAATAACAAAGAGTTAATCTGTTTCTGAAAAGTTACTTCAGAACCTTTAAGTCATTAAAATTACAGGGTTTTTAACCATACGTGGTTCATATCTAAAATGCAGCCTGATACCATTAGAAAGAAGTAATCATTCTACTATGTCAAAGGATAAAGTCAGAGGACATGTAACGCTGGCTGAAGATACTGAAGCTCCAAAGACTGTATCAGTGATGGACCCTAGGCATAAATTCCATTTCCAGATCGCCCTCCTTTCTGGAAACATTTACAGAACAGAATCTTTACCCATACTTTAAAAAAAAAAAAAATCTTAATAACTTATGTCAGTGGTGTCAAATGCGGAATAAAGTTCAACATAATTCTTAGTATTACTCCACCCACTGTCAGAAAGCATACTTTTAAAAATAGCTTTGGCTACTTACTTTCATAGTAGTTAAAGGCTTGGAAATAGGTAGTCGTACACAGGATTATGAGAAGAGACTACAGTTAATTTGGCAAGGAAGCTTGGAGAGGCATTGTGAACTGCCATCTATACAAAGGTTATATTAAGCCCCATCTACATTTTTCTATTAAAATTTAGCACTCTGGATACATCTTCACTAGCAAATACAAAGGACCAATAAAAGCACACCTGTGGAGTAAAACAACTGGTGTTGAGAACCTGTTATATAAATACTATACACACTTCAGGGTTTGTTGGGGTTGTGGTTTTTTTTGGGGGGAGGGGGTGTCTTTGGTTTTTCTTTATTTTTATTTTGGGCTAGTTCTTGTTTGGTCCTAGGACTGAATGCCAGTTTTCCAGTGGAATGCATTAGGGACACATCCTCCAGTCTACTTGTACCAAAAAGAAACCTAGCTCATGTGCTCCAAGATACTTGATGATGCTAAATACCAAAGCAGTGAGGAGAGTCGGGGGATTCCCTTCAAAAGCACATTCTAGGCCCCAACTATAAACAAGGTAAAAGTACCCTTTAAGTATTGTTTTTAGTTGAAATGTATTTGAATTTTTCAGGATTTTTGAAAATGTCTGAGTTAGTGCACCTGCAAATAAAGGGGAAAAGCCCCGATTCTCACACCCAAGTAAAATAGATTTCTGCATTATAAGAGGGCAGCAGTTTTGTTACTGAGCCCTAACAACCTGTATGAATCAAAGTTCAAAAGACCAAAGTAACAACTCGCATCAAACTCAAACTCTGCACCAGCCACACACAGAAGTCAGCACGATAGGATATTAGTCCCTTAAGGTTTTAGTTGCAAACAGGCACTAACAAACAACTGAGCAATGGCAGAACAAAAACATTCAGCAGTCACCCTAGGGTATGAGCATAAACAAGTCTTGTCTTAGAATGACTAATACGTTCTGCTTGCAGTGGTGATGTTAACGATAAAGCGTCGGGAAGCAACAAGACTGAGGGAATGATGGAGAACCTCTTTCAGAGCATTGAGATGACTTACACAAATAATCTAATGCCATAGTTCTAGTTACTGCTGATGGGAAGATGATCGAGAAAAGTAATCCTCCCCACCTTCACAGTATTATACATAAAATTTTACACATCTAAGTACTTGTGAATAACACATCTCAGTTCAAAGTAAGTAAGCAAAACATGTGAATATGCTGGTGAAACATTTTATAAGACAGTCTCCAGAAAGCCTGTGGTTAACTTATAATCCCACACCACAAATATTTCACATGTTTCAGTATTACCAGCATCACACGGTAAAGACAAGCTTGTCACAGTCCTATGGAAAGATGATGTCTTTCACTCCAATAAATGGACATCTTAGATTTACTAGCTGTAATAGTATTAATGTATTTTATTTTCAACGTATACCCTTACACAGAATCAGAGAATAACTTAGGCTGGATTGGACCCTGGAGGTTATGCACTCCCACTCCCTGCTCAACTTTCCATTACAAAACGAAAGCATGGTTGAAATAGATCTGCTTTCTACCCTTCTGAAGTGATGAAAATCTACAGAAAAAGTTGAGAAGCTGTTCTACCATCTAAAATCTTTGTATTGTTATTATTTTTACTAATTATGTTTATGCTCCAGGGTAAAACAACACCCAGCACCTACATGATACTGAAAATAAATGTTTTTCAATTATTAAGAAGGAAGAACAAAAGCTAAACAATAATTGGCCCAAAAGGCTCACTCAAAACCAGTCCCAAGATGACACCTATTCAGTTTGGCCAGGCACCTATTTGTGGTGATAGCAAGAACCACAAAAAAAAAGGTGTAGCTAAAGTATTAAGGAGGATGAAAGGTCTAAGCTGACAGCAAATACAAACCAGATCTGAATACTCCCGTCAGACCTCCATTTGTGGAGGCCAGGCTATTATTTGTTATCTGAGGATTGAGGTATGCACAACATGGGCAGGCACTGCAGGCATAGCAATGAGCACAAAGATCCTTAATGAGGGACAATCTAAAGCCTCAAATCTCTCAGTACATAACATGGTGTGATTCAAAAAAGGAAGGGCTGACTTTTAACACAGCTTTCAGCAGAGAACTGGGGTTCTGATTTCTTTTCCTCACATTCAGATTATTTTTCTTAAATTTGCTCTTCCCTTTCAACAAGTTTTTTTATACCTACCTCTTCTAATTAGAAGGCCAACTTCCTGATCTATTGACCTATTGCACAATATGATTTTAATTACTTCACACTGGCATGCAATGCCTGGAGTTTAAGTATTGTTTTGCCTGAACAAATCTATTTGCCTGCTGAAAGCATTTACATAAACAACCCAACAAAAGCATTTTTAAAAATACTGTTGTATAAAATCCATTGGGACATAGCTGATTACTAGCCTAATTGTCATAAAAGGGTGAGTGACATTCACGACCTTCTGAAAGGCATTTTTCGCTATTGAACTAAACTTCCTATTTGATTTTTTTTGTTTAAAATTAATAGGATTTTTTTTTGTCAAGTACCAATATATTGTTCCTTCTCCATTAATGCCTTATGTGCATGTCAGCACAGATACAAATATTACAAGAATATTTGTTTTGAATTGAAATCTCATTGAGCAATGATTTATAGACCAGACATAATTTGAAAGCAAGAGTTTTTATCACATCAAAACAACTCCTCAAGGCTTTATACAGCTTTTTTATTAGACAATTTTATGTACTTCACAAAGGAGACAGACACCAAATAGCAAAATGCAGAGGGAAACTGAGGGTAAAATAACGCATGGCATTTTCAATACCTTCCAGACCCTTTCTGTATCTACAGAAAGTCCCACATCTCCAGTCTCCCTTCACTGTACACTCACTTCTTCCACGTCTCCAACCTGGACCTTTTTGGTTTGCTGGCAGGGTAAAAGCCACATGTGCTATACCGAATCTGAAATACTGGCCAGCCACACAATGCCAACAAAATATATAATGGTTGAGTCTCACTGGATTTCCCCACTTTAAGAAAGGCTTTAGCTACTCTCTGTACATGAGTCCTCAGAAATGTGCAGAAACCTACTTGTTTTGAATCTTGCAACCCTCTGTCAAACACATCTGCAAATAACCATAACATTAAATAACATGTTGGGAATTAATAGTAGGCAACAGACAGCACAAGGAAACCAGAATAAGAGTGTTTCAAAATCTGCAGACTGCTCATATAGGATGTGGCATAAACAAAGCACAAATGGATACTATCACATATTTCCTTTCCAGTTTGACAAGAAATCCCTGACAAAACTGTCTTGGGCTTCAAGAAGCCCCAGGTTTTACTACAATAATCGGCCCATCTGTGAATGACTAAGTGAAGTGTGTGCACCTGTGGTCACAATGTTTATGAAATACAGCAAAGATCACAGATGTGACTGACAAGATGACTCAGTGAACATCAGGGTTTGAACTTCTACCTCTAGCATTTATTGGTGGAATATTGACCAAGTCGTCATTCAGTCTGAACATTTTGTCTTGTTCAGCAAATTCTCTATCAAATATGAGATGAGTTAGTACTGCAAGCCTAACTATCTGAAAGCAACAAAATAGCTCCACGAGACAGCATCTGCACTTTTTTTAGATGGCATAGAGTTAATCATTGTGAAACTAACAATGTTCTCTTGGTACTTCAGATAGATACCCCAGGAAAGTACAGAAGAAGAAGTGAAAAGAAAAAGTTTAGATAGCCGTGTTCAATCTTTCCCTTCTATTATTCATAAACCTGCAGGTTTTAAAGGAAAACGCAATTATTAGGGGTTCTCAGAGAAACCTGGCCTCATTAAGTTTTAATTCCAACACATCAGGAGGTATACTTCTTCCCTGCAAACACAGAGCCACATCTTAATAGCATTTCCCCAAAAGACAATGTTCCTCAGTAATTCCACAATGGATTTAGTCCAAAATGTGACACCATCTGTATATCATAATAGGCCTTCGTGATTCAGGAGTCCGACCAGCCCCCTTGTCTACGGGACTCCAGTTAGTCACCTTGGCCACAGATGCCTCCAGAATCCTGTGAGGAATAAAAAAGCATTGCAGAATAGCTCCGAAAAAAGTCCCTTCCCTCCTCTTAAAACCTCCTTCTACTCACTGGTCTCAGGATATGCTTAAACTTAAACTGATGTAGAAGTACTTTAATAGTAAAATTATATTACTCAGGGATGGACCCCTTCAAAACCAACAACAAAACAGCAAAACAAGTCACAGGGACTGCAGTAGGGGGAAGGAAGAAGAGTAGAGATTCGTATGTAAAGGTTTTTGTAGAGTATAAATGCTAGGATGAACCAGAAGACACAACAGTCAGTGTCACTATTCTCATTTCCATCAATACATTCCTAAATTAATCTCAAGGACAAAATAAACTGTTCCCATGATGTAGCAGACAATGAGAGCAACTTCTTACAATACGCAAGACTCCTTGACTCAGATGAAAACTTCACCCACGTTGCCATCAGTCAGGCATACTCTTTCAGGGGACTTTGTAAACATATCCTGGTCTTGAGCTTTGTGAAAGAGTTAAAATTGAAGCATTGCTAAAAGACACTCAAAAATAATGTCTGTATGGGGCAGAGCCATCACTGCAGTCAATTAGGTATTCATGGTTCTGCTCCCATTTCTGCTGCAGAAGGTGTGATTGTTGTACTTACTGTTTCCCCAATTCTTGCGCTCCATTTAGTTACTCTGGTCTACGTACTGCTTCACTACACATCAAAACAAAACCTACTCCAAAGCAAAGCAGAAATGGATTTACAATATACAAAACAAGGCATAATTTTTCAAAAGCCCCCAAATTGGATGCAATACCACACGGTACACTGCAGAGGGTAAATGTGGATATCTGAAAGGTCTCTTCAAAAGTGAGCACTTTGCGAGCATTCTCTCCTGAATGCTGAGACACCTGGGTGAATGCACAAAAGCACCACGCTAACTGCAGCACGTACTTTTCCTTGGCACAGGTATGGGAAAACAACAATTAAGCTTTTGTCAAACATATCCTTTTTCCAACAAACAAATTATTCCTAAATACCTGTGCTGCCAACATCTCTCACATATATAGTTATATAGTCTTTCTTAAAAGGCTACAGTCAAATGGCATTGTTAAATAACCAAATGTGTTTTCCCTATCTTACTTTTGATTATTCAACATTAGCACATAAATTGACAGTTATTAAGCAAATGATAAATGTTATCTGTTCATAAAAAGACTGCTTTACTGAATATCAAAACCATTAACAGTCCCCAAGAGCATAAATGTAATTCTTTTATAATACTGAAAAGGAAAGCTACAAAAAAAAAAAAAAAGATGTGTAGATGTTACTACACTCAGGAACATATGCAGAGATTCCCCAGAAGAGGCAAGGAACATAGCTGACCTAACACAGTACAGCTTAAAAATCACCGTAAAAGGAATTTAATGTGTGTAAGATTAGAAAACATGAAATTTGATTTCTTTTCCTTATGCCTCAGAGCTTCTGTTATGCTTCTAGTCAATTTTACCAAGCTCAAGAAATACTACAAATTATAAGCATAAACCTACCCTTGTACAATTTTTTTGCTACACAATAAAATAAGTATCCTTTGTCAAGCACAATGACCATATTAGAGAATGGGAACTTAACAGAAAGTTATTTCTGTTCAAATACTCTTAATTTAACTCAGAAGATTTAGGAACACGGCAGAAAGTGGAGGGACAGATTTTGAAAATTCTTCCAGGACAGGTAACGGTGACAAATAATTGAAGTTACAATCTAGAGGATGTCCCACGCCCTTCTGTCTTTTCAAACATGGTATTATGGTGTTACTCTGACATCTGCCAGGGAAAGAAATTAGAAATATGCTGTGAAAGAATCAGCATTGTTTTTCTGCTGGGAGAAAAGTGTGTCTCCTCATAGCTGTAAGATATCCTTTGCCCTTCGGATGACTTCTTGACCTAACACCACCAAAGTTTAGAAATGCCCATCAACAAAAATCAGCAAAGCCAAAGAGAAAACCTTTTGTCTTGGTTTTGCTCTATCACACCTTTGATGCAAATGAGTGATACGAGGTCTCAGACCGTAAAGTGAATATCCTACAAGAGAGTTAGAATATGGTTTTCCTGAAGAAAGGGAACAGAGGTACTTCTGGATAACGGGACAGGAAATGTGTAAATCCCATCCCACTTTCTCGTTTAGAGAGTTTAATAAAGCAGCACTGTATTGTGGCACACCAATATATTTTGGCAGCATTTGGAAAGATAGCACCTCCTGAGCTGTAAGTACTGTATTTTACTGCACCCTGTCAGGTTAGATAAAAGCTGTCTGCAACTTTTATATTTTTCCTAGACAGAAGAGTTACACAATATTGCCAAGAAGCTTTAGAACCATACACGCTAGCCTATAACTACTGCCAAACAATTTTTTAAAATTGTATTTCCCCCTCTGTCTGAAAGGCGCTCTGGCAACTCTACAAACATTCCAGAAAGCAGCATATTCTCCAGCTACTCTGCAACACGCATTGAGAAAGGGCCTTTGGAGACCGAAGTCTTACAAATTCTTAAACTATAAACCAAGCTTCCTATTAAATGATTTTTCTTTTTTTTTTTTTCAGTTTCACATTTAGAGAATAAACATTTTTTAAAAATTAAGTTCCCTCCTCCAAAACTAGCCCTAAAGGAGTAAGGCACAAAGTAAAAGGAACAGGGAAAATAAGGAAATAAGAGCACGCAGTAAATACGTCAATTATTTTAGCATGTTAAATATGAATGGAGAGGAGAGAAACTTCAGTTAATAGCAGCCTGATTATTCCAGTAGGGCCACTTAGTAGTAGTGATGGAAAGATAACACTTGCTTAACTAATGTTTGTAAAGTAATTTACATTCCTCAGATAGAAGAACTATAGATACGCAAAGTATCATCATCATTACACTGGCTGCTACTATGACTTTTGTAAATAATTAAAGGCTGTGACATTACTCCCGGTAAGCATATCATAATATAACATCTGGGGGGTGGGCGGAACAGACATGACCAATTCCTCCATCCTGTATTTTATGCATGAGGAGTGATACTTCATCGTGTGGTCAGAGCATGACCGCCAAGAGGGATAGCTTGTAGCTGGTAATGTTTCCTGGAGAGACTGCGGAGTTCCTTTTGTTAAGGCAATAAGCGATCAATAAGCTCGTGAGGTAAGCTGCAATAATATGGGTCGAATTTCAAAGCAGTCTTTTTTTTAAAGAAACTTGGTTTGTTTACTTTGTTGGAAGCTTTTAAAAAACATCTTCCAGTCCAGTGCTCGATACCTTCAGGGGACAATTACTCCTTTACCAGAAGCATTAATTAATTTTAATTACTCATTCTGACAAGTATTTTGTACAGAGTGTAACATAGGTATGTTTTATTAACGATCCAGGAATTTAAGTATTTTACATTAGGGAAAAAAATGGTTTATTATTATAACAACGATAATTAAAGCAGGAAAGATACAAAACATGCAACACAAAATGCATAAAATTCTGACTTTCAAACTAGGGAGGCCACTTTGTGAAACACTTTTTTCAGACCATTTAACAGTAAATACAATTTAGATTGACTTGTTTCTGCTCAAATGATCTTTGCTACTCATCTATCAGATGAGTACAGGGCAACAGCAAGCATACAGTAGCAATAGATAATGGTGCAGTGAAGATGGAAGGGCATGGAATAAGAATAAGCCTATTCTAGCACAGAGAAGAAACACAGAGAAGTTAGGAGACACTTAAGTTACGAGAGATTGCCATTATTTTCAACAGTGAGGTGATTCATTAAACGATCTTGGGCAGACACATCTGTCAATACTGGAACAAAGCTACATACAAAACCACCATTTTAATTAAAGTCTTAGAGGATGTCCAGTGAGTTAACTGGTATTAAATCACGTACCAAAGAATAATCTTATTTCATCTGACTTGTGTGTTTCCTTCCAGACATTCAACTCACAGGAGGAACGCTAAATGCAATGATAAAATGTTTTCTGTCTTTCTGTGTAGGAAAAGACTACCAGCAAGCTAGGAATTAACTTCCACTGGATTATCACTGCACAGTAGCTAATTTTATATGGTACACATGGATAATAAGTGCACAGTAGCTTATTTTATATGGTAGACATGTGGTTGTATTCCAATTAAGTATATATTTAATTCATCTAGAAATTCTAATATCAAGATGCTGCTTTAAAACATCTAAAAACATGCATGCTATGAAATCAGGAAAACACCACCAAAAAAGCACCTTGTTAATTGTATCACAAACTGAAGTTAATTAAGTTGGTGACACTCAGTGTGTCAAAAAGCATCTCTTTGTGCCTAAAATGACCTTAAGCCATGGCTGGAGAATGAAGGAGAATTACTAAAAGGAAAAGAGAATGCTCTCCACTGCATGCCACACCACCACAGAAAACTGGTTTTATTCCACAACCCAAGAGTAAGGGAAGCAAACTGAAATATGCTATACAGCAATCAGAAATATTGATGAGAAGAAACCTCTGGAGGTCCTGTAGTCCACCCCCTCCCTCAGGGCAGGACAATCTCCAGACACCAGGCCTGGTCAACCTGTGCATATGACATTTCAGGTGTCTGGAAGGGAACTGTTTACAAACCCACTGTTTCAGAAGAACGCAGTTCCCATCGTCCCATTGCTGTTTCTCCGTCTTATTTCACGTCAGAAGTATCTGCGCGATGAGCTCTCGCAGTGACTTGGGAGAGCAGGAAAGCATCTAAGAGGAGACAAGTCACCTCCCTGAAACCAAGGCAGGGAAAATCTTACCTTCTAGCAGATGACCTCCACCATGCTCCCCCCATACACACCTAATTAGCAATGTGTTTCAGACAGCGTACTTTCCATTAGATAATGAGGAACATTCATCAAAACTATTGTCTTATTTTTTCCAGTACACTATGGACTTGGTAAAACTGATGCTCTTTCAGCAAATACATTTTCCTCACCTTACCATAACATGTGTGCATTATTTATTAACATATTTGCAGAAAGTTTTCCCTTTGAATGAGAAAGATCTGACTACTAGCATTACCTTAAATATAGTAAGAAAGGAGTTTTCCACATACTTGGATTAGTTTTTAAATGCACGTTTCAATGCTCTTCTATTCAAGGCCGAACTCTTTCTTGTACACACATCCTTCAATATTACTCAGGAGCTAATTTAAACGCAGGTATCACCTAGTTTCAATGAAAGACTGAAATGAAAACTAATACAATAATTTAATACAAACTGCCATAATATGATGAATAGTACATTTTAGAAGAGCATGCTAGGAAAATAATTTATATTGTATACTAAATAAAAAGGATCATACTCTCAAGAGCTTCTGAAACGTTGCTTTCCCCTTGATAAATTACAATGCAATTTTCTAGCCAACTAATTTCACTGAAGAAGATAATGACTTGAGCAAAAGGCTAATCAACTGCCAATCAGGATTCCTTGAAGCACAGAATGTCAAATATTGAAGCAATTTTTTTACAAGTCATAAAGGCACTTAAGTTCCATGATATGTCATAAAACCTGTGATGAAAATCTGAAGTTGATGAAGCATTCTTATTTCTCCAGTGATATTCCTAAACAAACAAGTTTCAACTTTAACCAAATATTTCATTAATATTCAGATCTATTAAAGAAGCACCATCACTACACAATTAGCTGTGTAAATGTCAGTCAGCGAACTAAACAGATTAATCATCCAGGTTGTTTTCTCTACCAAGTGTCTGATTTGTCATTGTTATTTAATTTCTTCAGGAGTGGAGGGTGAGAAGGGAAATATTTTTTTTTAAATCTCCACTTAGTAGAGTAGATTTCTAACATGATAGGAAGCGCTAATTGATCATGACAATTTATTGTTAATTTAAATTCACTTTGTTTTGTGTTCTGTAATATTCCACTTACACCTTTTTTTTTTAATGCAGCAGAAAATGTTTCAGAACTAAAGGTTTGTAGAAAAACATTAATTGCCATCGTCTTTTCTTCACAAGAAACACAGGTCACTACTCTTTTATGTGTGGATAAATAGTATTCTCTGAAGACAGGACTTAATTATTTTTATGTAGCTTGTCTCTTCCATTCTATTTTTAAAGTCAATAATTAATTATTTGTCTGGGCTTCTATTTCACCATCTTGTGTATTTTTCTGGGAGGAAAGCAAGGCAGCTTGAACCTCTGTTACCCACTTGATCTTGTTATGATGTTTTAAGTTGGATATGTATTACATAAGCAGTATGTTAACACTGATGAATACTGGAGAACAGAGAAGAACATCTTTAAGTAATCTAAATCAACAGTGTTTTCAAACTCCAAAACTTTTGGACACCAGGAAGGAGAAAAGCAGACAGTCCAGTCTCATATCCTAAAAATCTATTTCTGAAAATTGAATACACCTGCATAATCCCATAAAACACTGGGAAAAGGGATTATAGATCACAGATTAAACTGAACACTTTTAAACAGGACATTGTGTGGCAGCTAAAAGTATTAGATTCATTTTTGGTCCTTACAAAATTAAGGACCATACCTAAATATAAGAAATTAAAGTCATTAAATATTTTATTAGACTACCATATTTCACCCTGCTTCTAAAATCTGCTTACAGTACAATGCCTGTATTGACTTATGCAAACAGAATTGGTGCAATTCCTGTGATGAGCTTAAATAAAGAGTGGATATGATGTATAACATGTAACTGAAGCCCACATTGAGTACAGATAACTCCCCTAACCATGGCACCAGTTATTCTTGCCATTCCCCACGCTCATGCAGCACATTGCTCCTCACAAAAGTCCCCTCTCCTCTGCTGGACTTGGCAGACACAGAGAAAACATTTTCCCCTCCTTTCTCGCACTAGCAACTGTTACATGCAAGATTCATGTGGTCTTACTACCATTGATATTAGGTGTCTGACCCTGCTCCCTTCCCTGGATAGGGATTGCAGACAAATAAAGACCGACAGTAGCCTGCTCCAACAAGCTAGCTGCTTGCAGTTGCTGGCATGAAGAACTCCTTGACAGTGCCTTGGTAGCCACTATGCTTTGTCTATTGCCTAACCCAATAGTCATGATCACCTCTCCGTTCTGCTGGGCTTTCTAGGCCTGTTTTCTACATCTGCTTGTTGTCTCTTGTCCTCCCCTTACACGGTGAGTTCTTCAGGGCAGGGATGGTCTTTTATTGT
Organism: Aquila chrysaetos chrysaetos; assembly: GCF_900496995.4. Classification (NCBI taxonomy): domain Eukaryota; kingdom Metazoa; phylum Chordata; class Aves; order Accipitriformes; family Accipitridae; genus Aquila; species Aquila chrysaetos. Next base: position 30,467,065 of record NC_044011.1, read on the forward strand.
TCCATGTTGGCACCAAGAGAGAACAGCAGTGCTATAGTCACTAATTAGAGCCACCTGGAGCTACAGCAATTTAAAAAAGAATTTTAAATCCTTTTCAGACATCACAGGCAGCAGAGCAGCGGGGTACAAGAACTTCCCAGAAAAGCAAGGACCCTTGACAGAACAAAGCAACAGGTAAGAAGCAGTCTTGGAAGAGAAACAGCTGCATCCCCTGCTTATTAGGCTTAACATCGCTGACCCTCACTTTTCTACAAATTGGGGATGAGTGCTAGAAGAGGCAAAACACCTTTCAAGGGAACAGAAAAAGAGATCTGGGCAAAGACAGGAAAACCTGGGGCTTTCTAAGGCAATGGGCCAACTCCTCAGCCAATACAGCAGGGGCAGGAAAAATCCATTCCCTTTTTTCAAGAGAGACATCTTTTTTTTAAATATATACATATATATGCATGTATATATATGTACACACACATAGACACAAAATCCAGGAAGAAGATCTAAAAACAGTCCTTTCCAAGACCCTAGGTCTTCCTTAGGCCTCCATCTGTTCCTAGAATAATTATCTCTCAATGAAACTACTTAATGTCTTGTTAAGATTTTTACCTCCTTTCTATCTATCAACCACTTTGGAAACAATCAGTTTGTTTCAGGGAAGGAGGAGGAAGAACTAAGCTTAGGTTTGCTGAACAGCCGTTCCACCTCCTGACCAGCCTCCCCAGATCCCCCAGGTCTGCAGAAAGCTATCAGGTGATGACAGAGTCAATCAGCTAAGCATCCAGTTAAAGTCAATGTATTAATAGAAATTCTCACTGGCCAAACAAGCACAGAGAGCATACAGCTGGAAAAAGCCACTTCTGAATGTTGACCTGCCCAATGTACATGCTTGCCCCTCAGGAATTAAGATCGCAGACCAAGAAAAAACCCAAGACGGGGGGGGAAACCTCTACAGACAGCAAACTATAAAATGAGTTACAGCACTGTGAGCACAGTAAGAAGCTACGTGTTCTATATTCTTTGGATATTAACTCCAAGAACATCCTTCTGTCTCGCCAAACACTTGTTGAATGCTTAAGTATTTTAACATATCAGGTTTATTAGATCACTGTTTGGAAGTCTTTCCAAGAAAACTGATCTGGTAAAGCAATCACTATTTCAGGGAGCATAGCTGAGCTGGAGAAAGCCACATGTGCTAGAAAAACTTGACTTGTTTTAAAGCAGTCAGTGGAAGGGCAGGGTGGAAGAATAGACTAGAAATAACTTCCATAAAAATCCAGATTTAAGGAAATCAGGAGAGAAGTAAAAAGGTTGACAAAGGCCTAGCAGACCTAATAAAATTAGACTTCATAAGACTTGAGTCATTTTCAAATCATGTATATAGACACTGTAGACAAAAAACACAGCCCCAGACTTTCCAGTGCAGTGCACTGTTTCCAGATGCTTGTATACTTTTCCAGTGTTTTGCTTTTCTGACTCAAGCGAGACAGGCTTGTTCTTTGATGGGAACATTTTAAAAAATATTTGAACCAATAGCTAATCTGTGTCCATACAGAGATAAAAAATGTGTAATTTTTACACTTAAATTGCTGCTGTCTTCCTCACAAACTTTACTTACGTAGGATTAGCCCTAACCAGTCTGCCAACCTGTTCAGGTATGTCCCTGGGTGGCAGGGAAGGAGTTGGAGTGAAACAAAAACGCCAAATCTTTTTTGATAGACAAAAGTGTATCAAGAAAGAGGCAATGCAATACAATTTTGCAGCTAACTGTCAGAACATACTGAACCTCAGCTCAGACTTTCCAACAGCACCGCTGAAAATTACTTGCACGCAAACAAATTAAAAAGATTGTGACAAGACTTGTTATGGAGATATTAAGCAATCACTGAGGATTTTTTTCTTTCGTGTATGTATATGTAACTGCTCTGTTCCTTGATTATTTTATGAAAAAGTGAATCTCAAACGAAATCACACTAGGGAGTGATGGAGTAGAAAGCAGCGGCAAAGACTGTAATGGGGTGGATGAGACGGCAGGCAAGGCGGGGAATAGCAAGGCAGGTACTGGGAGCTGTACTGACTGTAGGATTCTTCACATCCATGGCACGTTGCAGAGCAATGAAGCACCATCTGCCTGAGGGGTCTGCAGTCTGAGGGTAGGGAAGCGACAAAGGTACTTGCTAACCTGATGACCTGTGACTTAGTTTTCCATGATGACAGAAAAAGTAGTACAAATGTAATTTGCCTGAGTTTATATAGCCACGTATACTTATTATGTTTATATACTTACTAACACAGTTTCTGACTGCTTTTCCCATTTCTGAGGAAAATGCTCCACACTCCCTAGAAAACTAAAGGCTGATGCTGGAGCAACCTTTACACACCAGAGCATGGTATCTTTACATGCAGGAAATTTTAACCTACAAGGTTAGAAAGAAATACAGACGGTGAGAATATTACCACTAGATCACCTGCCTTCAGAAAAACTATTCGCAATAGAGATCTTCTGAAATCAATAGGGTACATTAACCAAGAAACAGGACACTGATTTTTCCTGGTTTTTTAACCTCTGTATGCCATCATTTTCTGTCCTTCCTGGTTTCCCTTGTCGTACACATTTATATTAACACTTTCTCCTTCCATTTTCCTGTCTCCACCTCAGCTTTTCCGACAAAAGAATGGCATTTGCCATCTGTCTCACTCTGCTTCTGCCACCAGGGAACAATGTCACTGACTAAGCCTCATATAAAACGCCATAAAGATCTAGGGAGCCATGGGACCTTGATGATTCAGGGACGATGGAGTGGCATGCACCCTATTAGCATGATACTGCTGCCTGGCCTTGCAATAAAAACACAGAAAGGGCACGTATGCCCCTAAGACACATCATTGTATGTCCTGTGACTCTGCAGAAAATAACAAGCTTCCGCAACAGCGTGGAGTGAAGGGGCTGTCATAAATAAATGGCATTCAAGTGAACTAGTTGGATTTTAGTCCTACTTTCAATTTGTTATTGATTTGCGAGGCTCTTTTCTCTTGAACATGACACTGCACAGAAGTCATGCCGATGATACAAACACAGACCCCATTCTGAAAAAGTTTTAACACACCTGTCTGAGCTGACCCTTGTCAGTGGCCCAGGGCTTTCAGAGCCACCGCAGCATGCTTCAGCTTTGCTCACAACAAAAATGGACACAGGCACATTTTGTAAACAAACTGGAAATGGACCTAATAATGCCTCCACCAGCAAAACTAGAAGAGCCATATTCAACATCAGACACTAAAAGCTACCTAATTTCTATTTATTACTTGCAGTAATTTTTTTCCTACTGTTTTTCCTTGCCGTGACTTACCAATTTCTCATATTTCAAGTATATTATATATATATTTCATGTATAAGTTAACCCTCTATTTAATCAATACCTAACTATATTGTACAAAGAAACAAAACTTGTTGTAATGGACCACTTCTGAGAATTAAATATTTAAACTGAGCACAGCATTAATTTGTGCTTTAAACTGGCTGCTTCTTGATGATCAAACATCTGGGTAGATAATTTTCACCAAAAAGCTCTATAAACAAGGTGCAACACTGAACAAACCCAATATATGTTTTTGAATTTAGTTTCATAGGTATAAAAGCAAGAGATCCACATGCTGCTGCCAAGAACCCATGAGTACAATTCTTTCTGTAGATAATGTTCTCTTTTCTACTTTGAAAAAAAAATCATTGATCTAGTTTATGATTCAAAATCTAGATAAGTGCCTGAATATTCTGTCTTACAACGCCACACCTCATTTTAAAATGTAGGCAATTTAGAAATAATGAAAATCTGTAAGTAGTCAAAACATACGGCGTGTAACAAATCATAAAACTTGGTATCAGTGATGGGTATATTATGAGAAGCTATATAGTACTGTCTTAGAACACAGTAGGAGAGAAAAGCTCTGTAAGGCCAAGCAGAGGCCAGTACATGGCAATAGTTAAAGTCTGAATTACCATAAGTAGAAATGTCAAAACTCCTCTCTCTTTCTTTTACAGCCCTTCCACCTTCAGCTCACTTGCAGAAATCCTTCAGTCACATTAATAGCACTTTGGGGGAGCTGCATCTATGAAAAGTATCAGTACAGTGATGCTTTTTAATAGTCCTCAACAAGGCACAGTGCTGGAAGTTTAATCTGGACGTCATTCGTAAGGGGTAGCAGAAGATATAATGGCCATTATATGCTTTGGGGCAAAACTCCTACTGACTACAGATGTAACAAAGCAGCCAGACACAGAAATTAATAGTGAAGTAATGAGTTTCCATCTCTCCAGTAAAGTAAAAATCTGTTTTAGTAAGGATTAGCTTCGTGCAACGTATAACAAAACAGTAAAATAACCAAAGGAGACTAATTATTTGAGATGCTTTAGGAGAAATGTCTGCCTCCCCCACAACACACACAAGCCAAGAACACAGCCAAGAAAACTCTGAAATTGCACACGTTCACTTGGCACGTCACGAGTATGTGAAGAACAGACACTAGACGTGAAAATTAGAATTCACAGCATTGAATTTGCTCAAAATCGCGTAGGTTGAAATTACTGAAATTGGGGCAGGCGGGCAGTGAAGCAGTGCTGGGTTTGCAGAAGGCTCTTGCAGGAGGACATTTGTGATAAAAGGGAGCTGCAAACGGGTACGTCGTACGATCGAGGCTGCTTGTCCTCTGAAACAACTGAGTGAGAAAGATTTGGACTTAATTTAGTAGCCAACTTGTGCTGCTGTACCTATGCTGCAGTGCAGTGTACAGATAACTGTGCTAGTCTTAAAATCCCTATGGCAGCACAGAGCTAGGCGTACATTATGAGTTTGGTGTTTATTCTTCAGTGGGTTTTGCAGGCTACGCTGGACACCAGGCTCCAGCAGCTCTTGGTTATTGCTAATGACCAAACAAGATCTGCAGTGACCACAGTCCACATGTATCCACAGAAGTAGGCAAGAACGGCAGATTTAATGCAGAAAAAGGAAAACTACAACTGTGTTATGAGAAGAAACTGATTTTGCCAGAAATTTTAGTATCTAATCCAAACCTTAAAAGTCATCCTGCTGGAGAACAATTCTGACAAACTGTTGCAACCTTAAAGCAGTTTTATATCAGAAAGTGGCATTTTCCCAATCTTTTCTTTGATTTGAAAGGAAACTCCGTTGAGAGGCAGTATCTTATTTTGTTTTACTTCTCAGTTTACAGTTACGGTGTGTTGCCTAAAAAGGCTACGAAGGGTCACAGGGAGAGGTGGAGATGGGCTCTCTGGCTGGAAGGAGCTAGCCCTTGCCCGTGGCAGAAGGATCCCCTGGCCGGCTGCGGCAGACAGGAAAGGGGGGACCCCCAGCAAGATGTGGGGAGCCTGAGCTCCAACAGAGCCTGCCACAGGAGGCATGGGGCTGGCAGCCTCCTCTCCGCAAGCTTCCTCCCATCACCCTGGTGCAATCCAAGGGCACCGAGTTGACTGAAACAGAGCCTGAAAGCAGGAAGCTGCCTGCCAGGACAAAGGTGGAGATTGTCTATAAACCCTTTTTATTTTTGTTCTGTCTTGCCTAATCACTTCAAGTTTTCTCTGTTTAAGATGTGAGATATTATAGTTCACATCCAAATACAATGTGGCTTTTTGAGTTTAAAGGCTCTGCCGCTGGGCAGATCCCCTTCCCAGCTCTGGCCAGTTCACAGTCTTGCAACAACTTCACCTCTCCCTTCCCCTGGTGTAATCCAATTTACACGACCACAAAATTATTTAGGGTATCTCACCAACCTTAAAAGCACTATTCTTTGTGCAAGCTTTTCTTCTATCCAGAAAATACTTATTACTTGCAAGCCAGTGTCTTTCTAATGCATTACTGGGCAAAACATGAGAGCCAGCACATGCCATTTGGCATCAGTCTGAAAATTCATAGTGGGTACAGAAGGTGGGCTGTGTTTGTAATGTGAAGGGCAACTTCATACTAAATGTTGGTCAGTGGGTGAAAATTCTGGCTAACAGGAAAATGGAAAGCTGCCAGGAGCAAAGCATCTTCCCAACCCAAGCAAACCTGCTTTACACCTGTACTTTGCTGTCCAAGGAACCGTTACGCCTTGGAAAGTGGAAAAGGAGCCTCACCCTACGAGGGGAAAGGGAGACCTAGGAGAAGGACCACAACACTAGACATTACAAGTCCCCTTGACATCCTGCCCCTGAAAAAAAAAAAGCCCAAGTAACACTGAGAATAGACTGGGAGTGGAAGATCAGTAGTCTGGGAAAAGGAAATACATTTTCCATCTTTCAGAGTAAAGACATTAGAAAGAAATTACAGTTTTCAGGCTGAAAAAAGACACTGTAAAAAACATTAATCTCCATAAAAATTTATATAAACCCCACTTCAAATAAATAGCAATCACCACCCATTTTGATTTTATTAAGAGTAACAATGTCAGTAGCAGTATATCATAACAATATTTAAATGCCATAACGTACGCAGAAGAACTCTGCAAATATTCTATTTAGAAGTTGGACCTAACCTCATTAAGTGCCTGCAGCATTGCTTCAGTTCATTACATGACACAAACAGAACAAATATATGTAACTGCATCTAAAATTACAAACAGGTAGTGCTATATTTCTGTGGCTATATCTTAGCAGAGGTGTTCATACAGCCATGAACAAAGTCCTGCCAGCAGTTTGATTATAAAACTGTATTTGTAGGATTATTTTTTTTAAGTTGGATGGAAAAATGTGATTTGAATTCAAAGTTACTCTTAAGATTATGTCTTTAGTGACCCTGTACAACAAGTCCTTAATATCTAAAATAATTTTACAGGAGAAAAACCCATAGACTCAAATTAAAGGAAGCCAGTAGTACAGGAATGATAATATTTCTTGGAGAGATATTGACAAGTTCACCGGAACAGAAATTCAAACTAATCACAGATTTTCCAACTCTAAAATGGTCTGCGGTGAAGCTGAATATCCTTTTTCGAAATCACAGTGGGTATCTGTAAGGGTGAGAATCCTTACAGAAATAGTGTAACAATCTAAATAGATGCTATTAAAATGCCAAGAGATTAAAGGCTGAGGTTAAATATACATGCAAAAAATGCATGTATATTATCTGTATCTGCAGATGCTGACATCAGATCAGTTCACAGCTGTACTCCTTTGTTGTTTTTAAAAAAAAAGATAATAAAAAAAATCAGACCCTAAGACTACTTTTTTTTCCCCCTAACAAAAATCTCTTTTGTCTTGGACACAGAAGCAGCAGCAGGGGGTATGGTTTAGTTAGGTTATAATTCATCTCCACTAAGAGTTATCTGACAAAAACAGCATGAAGTGTCATTCCTCCCTTCATCTGGGAGCTGGTGAAAGTGTTTTTGCCTTGTTTTTTCTGTCCCTTACAATATAAGGTGTCAGGAGCTTCCAGTCTATTCCTCAGGTTTTTCTGGCATCTTTTGTCCATTTTTATCACTTGGCATTGTACCCTCCTATGAGCTTATAAATCTTTGATGAGATCATATGCCACTATTCCCTGGAGGTCTATATCTGGAAGGTGTCAACGGTGCAGCATTGTGCAATACTCGTGTGTCAAGAGTTACCCAAACATCACTTAACTCTGAAGCCACTGCCATTTACTAACTCCTTAGGGGCCAGATCACAACGTGGTGATAAAAACATCGAATCAAGTGCTATAAACACATACCTAGGAACCTCACTGCCCCTTCCCTCTCCCCTAATGATAATTCAAATATTTTAGGTAAATAGTCACACAAACACTAGGTAGTTTTCTAGTATCTTTTCAAAGAAAAAAAAAAGTAAAAATAAAATAGGAACATATGCCAAACTAGCAGCTGAGGCTTATGACTCTAGGATAGGCTCAGATGTCCAGTGCTATGTATCAGTTGTTACTGCTTAGGAAGTAACAAACCAAGACCTTGGAGCATGGCTTCCTGGACCCACGCAGAGGAACCATCACCTTAAGCATGAGTCAACCAAGAGACTGCCGTCTGCAAACCACATCTGAAGCCAAGAGGAGAAATGGGTAACAATCTGGTATACCTTTTTCCCCAATGGACATGAAAATTATAAAGAAATGGAGAGCATGCTGTCTTCCCACCAGTCCTTGCAACACATGCAGAGATATCTGACATTAAAAGACTCTTTGATATAACAAACAAAGCAAAGGTCCAGTGGTTAAAATCTGAGTGCAGAAAAGTTCAGACAGAAATAAGGTTCATAATTAACATATATAATTAAGCAGCTGGAACAGCTTCTGACACAGGATGCTGTAACTTACGAGCATATAAAACAGATTTTTTTGGTAAATTTTCATTTCAAACGTTCTAACAGAAAAGCTATTTTGACCCCCCAAAAGTGAAAAAAATAGCTACCAATCAAAACAGGTAAGGATAAGAGGGGAATTTTTATAAATGTGTAACTGCTAGATTTTTTTTTTTTTTCTAATTTGGATTAAAGAGACAGAAACATCAAAACCTTTGCAAACAAACAAATTGTGCAGTTCAAGTGTTGCAGAATCTCTAAGGGAAACTGAACAAAACCAGTCCTGACTCCATTAATCTGTTCATGTCCTGGAAACTGTTCTAACAAGACACACAACAATAGATTATTGAAGAGGGTTGTTTTGGGTTTTTTACTTTATAAATTGTTATTACTCATATAGGTAAAGTAATATCTTTATTTTAAATATGAATCATAAGCTGACACAGCGCATTAAAAAAATCCAGGCATTTGTATGGCACGTCTCGCAAAGCTGCCACTGAGATGCATTAGACTTTCATCTGGGGGACTTCTCCAGGGGGAAGTGGAGCACTGAATTGCACAAAAAGCTATCACTGCTTTTGGGGGATGATCCTGAATGTGCCAGGAAATGGAAGAGATGACCTAACAAGTTTCATCTTCAAAGTGAGAGCCTCAAGGGATTTAAAAAAAAAAAAAAAAAGGGGGGGGGGGGGGCCGCAAAAAATCTTAACATTTACTGTTTGAAAATTGCAAAAAGTATTTGTTTGCAGAAGGAAAAGGCTAATGGCAGAAACTGGGCAGTAGCTGCTTCCAAGAAAGGTGAAGAACAGATTTATCAGGAAGTGATGGTTTCTTCATGTTAACCTTTCCCATCACAACAAGGAAGAGAGCATAGCTGCTAGAGACTGCCTGGGGCACAAGGACTCACTCTTTCTCCCAGAGAGACTCCCAGCTGAGGAGAAAAATATGCAGTCCCCTGCTTCTGCCCATGGTGGAGATCACCCAGAAAAAAATATAAAGATAGTCTAGAGGAGGTTTCCATTCGCACCCTCGGTAACCCTTGCCTTTCCCAAATTTCCACTGAAGGAAGCCCCATTTCAAATTAATTTTAAAGCTTATTTCTAATGGCAATGTGACGTAAGTGGGCATCCAGCACCAAGGGAAAATGCACCTCCCAGGAAACGTAGAGTATCAAGGTAAAATACCATCCTCAACAGTCACGAATGGGTAAGCAAGAAGCAGAAATATTAACACATTTTGAACATCAAAAGTTTAAAACAAAACAAAACTGAAAGACTAAGTAATATACCATCTGGGGTTAGTTTGTGTGCATAAGAAGTTTCAGAACCGAGCTAGTTAAGCAAGTGCCAGCGATAAGTCTGACCACATTTCTCATCCTCAGCAGTTGTCTTCTAAACATAATTGTCATTTGCCTGGAAGGGAAATTTTTTCTCCATCCCAGCCTATTATCTATACCCTGAAGCTGTAACAAGGGCCTGTAACAGAGTTTTCTGGTTACAGTTTCTCTTGTAAAAGCAAAGGACATTTTCATGCTGCTGTGGGCTCTGTTATCAGAAGTTCTGATTTACTGAATACAAAGTCAACGATATTTTAATTTTTCCAGGCTTACACAAGAGGCGACATTCAGCTTGATTTAACAAAGCTTTTTCAACAATGAGGCAACATTTGGCTCTCAGTCTGCCATTCAAACAGCAGCTTACCTTCGGGAATGAAGAGTACTTTTCTTTCCCAGAGCCAGATTTTTGTGATGATGAAAAAGCTCCTGTTAAGCATTGATGCATGTAACTAATTTAGACAAGTTAGGAAATGCACTCTTTGCTCATTACCTGAAATTTACAGTATCTGTGGGAAAAATATCAGTTATAGCACAGATTCTCATAATGTCATCTATGGATCACCAGTGCTTAGCAAAGAAGTTTCTAGATAAGCTTGCTATTATCTGATAGCAATGGGTCCTCCTCAACTGTTGAACTGCATTAAGAGGCACAAAATACTCCTGAAATATTTATTTTCCTTCTGAGCAACTGCTCAAGTATTGATAAAGCAGAAAGGCTGTATATAAAATCAGAAGTGGAATGCACAGAATCCACAACCTAGAGTACAGCTAAAACGTGGTCCACACTATGAAAACATTCGTAAACCGTTAACTTGAAGCACTTGGAGAGTAAGAGGACATTCACAGACATGGTTTATAAGGACAAACACATATAGAGTGCAAGCAGAGAAAAAGGACTGAGGTTAAGAACAGGGGGAGAGCAGCTGAAGATGTGTAATAACAGCAAATTATTCCACACACTTTCAACTATGGATCTCCTCAGCACACAGTTTGATAAGAGATATCACTAGCTACATAAGAAAATGTTTATCTTTTACATAAAAATTATGTTTTAAGATAATTGTTGTATGGAGAACCACTTGAGAGTTAGAAAATGCCAGTATAGCCTTAATTCGATCCATTGTATTATACTACATGGGTGGCTGCTTTTCCCCCAGTACATCTGCCTGACTCAGTACAAAGAATGGTTGATGCTCTACCTACTCAAAGTTGTAATTCTTGCTGTTCAGCATGAGGCCACTTCTTGTTTACTTTTCAGTTCACTTTTTGCTCCGATGCTTCTCAAGACCTGCCATGGAAACCAATTTATAAAAATATCCTGGTAGGAGTCATGACATTTGACATGGAATTATCTGTGTGCTTAATAATGTTCCTCAGCTTATTTTCATACTAATGAAATAGCACTATTATTTGCATTTGTGAACCGCATGGAAACATAGTTGCCTAGAAAGTCTCTTTCATCTCTGAAGCAGACAATGTTCCACATGGATGCACTCTTTACTGAATATATTTCTAAAATGCCAAGAAGTCTGAAAATTCAACTATTGTTTAAAACTTGTCCAAGTAATAAAATACTCTCAGAAGGCAGGAAATGCTCATCCTGTATCCAAATATCAAGTTTGTACTGTAAAACTCAGGAGTGCTAGAGCTATTTAAGGAAAGGAATGATTCTAGTCTTATTCTTGTGAACTAGAAAGCCATTTTACTTGAAAAACATGAAAAATGAATAAGCTTGGCAAACATCCAGCGATGAATATTTATTTTTGAACAAATAAGGGAGCAAATTTACAAGCTATAAGAAGATGATTGTATGCAAAGGATCAAGCTGTTTATAAGTATCTAGCTTTACTTATAAAAATAAACACTACTGCAAACATTTTAACCTTTTTCTATTTAGTATTGCATAAGTAGGTAGGACCATTGTTTAGTAATGAGTTTAAGTCCCCTCATCTTAAACTATCATTGGCCTTGTCCTTCAGTTCCCAGCGCAAAAAAGATTAACACACCCAAGGCACTAACATGCTTCCATTTGTCTGGGATGGGAACCGCAGAAGTACCTAAGGTAGTGAGAGATGCCCTGTGCTAACAGTAAATTTCAATAAATGTATTTTTAAAATAATTCATATTACAGCAAGAAGAATGTTTCCCTTTAAAGAGAATATGAATGATTCAATGCCCCCCAAAATCCATTACTTTCATGCACTGTAGCAAAATAAATATTTTACAGACAATGAACTTCCACCTCTCTGCCTTTGAATTCCTTTTCATCTCCAGTTCTGAACTGTTTAAGCCTGGTTTCCTCTCTTACAGAGCTATACCATCTTGAAATGCCAGAAAGTTTCAGCACAAATGAAGTGACCTTTTCACAGTATGCTTCCTGTTTAAACTCACTTAATTAAATATGTAAATCTAATGATTTGTCTCAAAAGTTTCTGAATATGCATTTTAAAAAATCCAATATACAGCAGAAGTCTACTTGAGATCATAACACTGAAGTCAAAATCTATACTCCCACAGAAGAACCCAGGATCAAATAAACTGACATGTGAAACAACTAATTCAGAAAATGAGATCTGTTTAATTAGTCCATTAAAACAATGAATACAGTTGTGAAATCTGTGTCATTAGAAGCCTTTTTATTTAATCTATTCTGAACCATTTTTGTAATCTTTTCCACAAGGTATCAGCAGGTCTTTAAGATCAAGTATTGTTAGCAAATGTTCTCCTGATATAACCCATCTGTTAGGTGTTAGTGTTGATCTTTTCTCAACATTCATAAAACAGTCTCTTCTCTATTGTAGATTATAAATATCAGCAACTGTGCAGAAACAGCTTTGCTTAGATCTGCCAAGACCCTCAGTCCTGCAATGTTGAGTATTAATTTCCAGTGAAACCAAATTTCACAGGATTTTTAATATTTTTAATTAGTGTGTGCTTTTTAATATCATTAAAACTATAATCAGCAGTTCACTTATTATGTAAAAATTGCAATTTCCGTACATTGAAAACAAAACATAAAATTTGTTTTTTATAGTATTAATACATTTTGATTATGTTCAATTTATCAAAAAAGCTGTCGATTTACATTTTAGTCACATGTAGTCTTTAAACCTTACAGAGAATCTACTAAGACATAAACAGTTATACACTGAAAGATGAAGCTAAAATAGCCATAAAAAGGACAAAGAAGGAGGAAGCATGTTTTCTACATCTGAGGTAAAGCAAACAATTGCAGCAGTAATTATAGCCTTTTTCTTTAAAGAAGACTTTAGACCAATTGTCCTGAGGCCACTGAAGGAAGAACAAGATTTAGTTACAGTGGCCATTTGATACTGCAATTTATTGCTTGCTGTATTTTCCTTGAAACAAGATATTTGAGAGAGCCAGTTGCTTGGTGTTAAAAGCTTAATTTTCAAAGCAAATTTGACGAATGATTCCAGATTTTGACATGGCCAGTCTTCTTATTACTGCTCACATATTTTCCTTTGGCTATAAAAACAATTCCAGGTTCTTTTTTCATTTTCACCATAGCAAATGAATAATGCATCCATGCAAGCGATACAGTTAAAAAATCAAGGTCAGGCAATTCTGCCCCTATGTTCTTTACTTATATCCTATATTAACATTGTATTATTATTAAATTACATGCTGAAATAAGCTTATTTTAAAGCCACTATATGCTTTATAAAACATTATATTTAGAATATTTTTCCATTATTAATTCTTCAAATAATAACTTAGAATGCACCAGAAGTATTTTTAAAAAATATTTTGTTTATGTAATGAATAGACAAAAGAGGTTCAAGTCAGGACTACCTACAGGTATACCCACACACTCACACACATTTTTAAAGACTCAGTGTGTAGACATGAGACCAAGATCATCTTTGGGAACCTGAACTACTAAAAAATACATTTCAAACTTTATGGTTGAGATTTTTCAAACATCCTATACTGATTTGACTTTAAGCTTACTGAAAAAAATCATCGCAGTGAAGAGATCTGATGGGGGCAAGTCTAACCCGCTGCCTGCCCTCAAGTCAGGGAGAGCTGACAGAGCTTTGAGCCTTTGGAGGAATGGCTTGGCACTGCACAGGATTGAATTTTTCAAGTGCTTGTGAGATAGAGAGTTATGAATACGCAAATACATACTGATGGATAAAACCTTTTTTGAAACAATAGCTCCCTTTGCTAAATGTTCGATAGACCGTAGTCAATCCCGGTTCCCGGGAGCTGACAAAACAGACAAGGATTTGCTAATACACCATAAAAGCAGAGGGAATATGATGGTCAGTAAATATTGAGTGAGCTATGCATGTTCCTTCGCTACAGCTGGAAGGGGGCTTTGCAAGGAAATTATGAGGACAGTAAAACAACAAAGATGACGTAAGAAAGGGCATAATCAGAAGGCCAAACTGAATGAAAAGAAAATAAGGAAATAGAAAAAGACAGAAAAAGAGTAAAGGAAAATAGCAATAAAGTTCGTATTAGACTAAAAAAGAGCACTTGAGAGAGGATGGATGAAAGGGAGTGTGTTGAACACACAGCTGCAGATCAGATAGGCTAGAATAGAAAATGGTGGGAATGGGGAGACCAGGAACTTATCCAGCGTCTGAAAGCTTCACATGCAACTGGTTTTACAGGCTCCTGCCAACTCAATCTCTCTTCTGAGCCTGTTTCATCTCAGTGATGTTCTTCTTTCCTAAACCCACATCACACAGAGCAAAGCAGCATGCAAAGAGTCCTGCTCCGTCTTCTCCTTCTGCATTATCTCTGCTCTAACTGGTCCCATGCAGCTTTCTGCCGACTACCCATCCACACCCAATAGCCTACTCCTGTGTTACCAAATACGTGTGCCTGAGTGCTGCATTTTTTTCAATCCATTAATCTCTGTTCTTCTACCACAACTGGGGGAAACAGAAAAATCCCTGTACGTGCAGCTGCTAGAGGAACAGATGGGAAATAAGAGAAGTGATGAATCTAAGCCTAGCTCCTCAAACATCTCGCCATTAAAAACATACCAAAATCATTTTGCTTAGTTTTTCTTATCTGTGAAGTGGGAATAACATTTCCAATCTGTTTGTGCACAGCCCTTTAAGATACAATGATGAAAATTCCTTTAGCAATGCTAAATATTACTACCATTAATGTCATGGCACAGTTGAGAGTACAGGTCTTATTTAATAAATGGTTATTAGCATTTGTCAAGTTCTCATCCCACCCAAACTTCTGAAATACTGGAATGGAAAAAGCCCTGAAAAATAGAGAGAAATGCTGATGCTGCTCATTCAAATAATATGAAGAGCTAAATATTTAGTGATCTCAGCTCAGTTTCCAATAGATGGTTCCTCAGAATGTGCAGCTGCTCTTGATTTTCCCTATCATTACTAATAGTAAATGTCTTGAATGTATCAGATGAAGACATTAAATAAATTAAAATCTAATTTTCCCATCAAAATTAATTAGCACATTTTTTTGCATCCTTGCCAGGTACTTCTCTCATTACTGGTTATTCCCTTTTGCACATATATTGGATAGTGAGAAGAAGTTTATATTTGCCACTGTCCAACAAGACAGATTTATTCTTCAAGGACCACTAGCTAATCCATTTCATATATTTGGTAAGAAAAAAATCAGAAAAAATAAATATGCAAAATCATCATGTAGCTGGCCGTAAGAAATTCCAATGTAACTATTTTTGGCAGAATCACCACTATCTGCAATGAAGAAATTAAAATACATTGCTGACATTAATACTACCAAAAAAAAGTGGAAATAAATTTGCAAAGTGATGCTGTGATTAACATGGCCCTTGGGGTCTTGAGCTGATGTTCTGCCCAACTGCAGAGAAGAGGGGAGAAACTTAAAAGGCACCCAAAAGCAATTCCAGCCTGCTGCAGTACTATCTACAATAGTAGTACAGCAATAATTTGTGTCAATTGCTTCAGAATTACTGTCGCTGAGTTGTACTTTATTATGTTTCACCCCTCCTTCAGCATACTTTCAGTGCTATAGAGCAGAAGAGGAGCTAGGTCTGAAGCAATAACTCACTACACAGTGAAGTCTCCATCCTGATAACAAAAAGAAGGCTAGTTACCATTCTCAGTCAGAAGGCTGCCACTTTATACCACTTAAACAACAGAAAAAAATCAAATAATATTTTGATATATCTAGATTCAGTCATCCTAATATCCTTAAGACAGAAAGGCAAGTAATAAATCATTAATGATCAAGTCCATATTTCCAATTCCTGAATCATACAAGGCTTTTTGTCTCAGGTAGTATTCCAGCTTTCTCCAAATTTTTTCTCAACTTCTACAGCTTGGTTGTTTTTTAAGCTTTATCCATCCATCCATCCAAACCAGCTATGCCCCAGACAGATAGCAAGCTAGTTATAAACATTTGTTTACTCTTGCCTCCTTCCTCTATACTTAATTTATGTTACATTTTAAAAGCTTTTAATTAGGGAGCATCTACTGATAACAGGAAGGAAATGGTTTAAAAGTGCAAGAACAAACTCTTAGATAGGAATCAAGTTAAAATTAAAAGAACACATGAAAATGTTTTTCATTCTAACTCACAGCTGGGAAACACAGCAGAGACTTCCTTGTACCTTGTATCACTGACTACAATTTCTGCTTTAGAGAAATGTGGACTACCTGGAGATAAAATCTTTTAATCTATCAAACAAAGCCTTTGCTTCCTATATGAGAAAGTATTAAAATTGCAAATTAATTTGTATGTTAAAAGGTTTTTCCAAATTGTTTTAGCATTGTTCAAAACATTCGCAGAAAATGACAGTCACCAGGTTTTTCCACACAAGTTTTTTAAACACTATTTGGGTATGGCATATTTCACAGACAATAATGGGAGAAATAAATAAAAAAAAAACCCAACCCACCAAAAAAAGGCCATTTTTTGCACAGATGAGAGCAAGGAGAGCAACTCTTTTGGGTTAGAGCAAGGGCTGTGAGACTTGCAGCTCGCCCGTGGCAGGCTGAGGAAGCTCCTCTCTGTAGCTCAGGATCAGGTGGCCACTCTACTCTGAACGGGTCCCAGAAAACCACTTCTTACTATTAGATGTAGAGCTGGTCCACAGCCCAGAATAACCACTTGGAAGAGATCCAAAGCTCTTGGCTCTCACATCTGCTTTCTAGATAGTGGTCTTGGCCTTGTTTGGATATATTTATGACCTTCGTAAATTAAAGATAAGGTTAAGAATATACCGCCCTTAATAATGGGCTTTAATAATTAATCTTTAGAATAGATTATTATAAAATTGGTATTATTTCCACAACACAATAAATCAAACACTCTTAAAACAGAAAATATACAAATCAGTAGAAAACTGGCCACCAGTACTTGTAAGAATATCTCTGACCTTTCCAAATGTATTTTTCTGTCCTTTTCCTCTATCCTCCATGCATTATTTTCTGTTTTGTAACATGGCTTTTATTTGTCTGAGCTTGCTAAGCTCCTGGGATTCAGTTTGACCTCTCAAATGAGACTCCCAGAATACAACCGTCACAAGAAATCAAAATGGTGCATCCACAACCAACTAGTTTAAAAGTTGTGTTTATCACAAGCCATTTTAATTATCTTGCATAGCTTTGGTTCCTTTCCTTGGGGATACTAATTACATGAGTGTGTTCTGTTTCTTTTCCTTTCATATCATTCAGTTTTTCCCACATTTTCAAGCAATATTCTGAGTGCACACTATTCTAAAATGGCACAACATTCAATTCAAGCCTTAACAGTAGATTGGGTTTAATCATCTGAAACATGCTATGCCACTTCTCTAGTGTCAGGTAGAAGCCTGATTCATGGATAACATAAATCATACTACTAGCAGGCTTGGTACATCAGTTCCCACTTACTTTTCAAGTTCAATTATTGCTATAAAAATGTAAAATGATGGAGAATGGGTTGCAAGTTGAAAAGTAAATGCCTGGCATAACAAATTCGAGTTTTCAGATTAGTTTACATAATTTGTCATTATTTTTTGTGTGGCAAATCAATGATTAACTAAACCAAATCAGCCAACAGTAAATGTTTTACTGGAGACAGATATCCATCACTGTCAAAAGTCAAGTTGTTATAAATGTTTTTGGTACATAGATTTTTATTTTCTTTAGGAGCTCTCAGATTTATTTACAAGAGTACAGGGAGGGTTCTGTTCAGCTCAAAACCATAAAATAAGCCAATAATAGACTGTCAAAACCCACAGTTGCAAAGGGATATAACCAAAAAGATTACAGAGTTATCAGGTATTACTCTCAAGAACATAACTTCCCCTCCAGCCTCCTTATTCTTCTGTCTTCTCACTCTGTCCGCAAAACAAAAAAAGTCCGATACTAACAACCGTTAAAACCAAGTCTAGCCAATTTTTTTCATCTTCAGCTGAAAAAAAATCCAATGCAAGTTGGAAAACAGATGTAATATTAGCAAGCACATAAACTGGAACGTATATTTAAACGTTCCTTACATTAGCTAACTTTATGTTTAATTTGGATACTTTGCAATGCCAGGTTTTACTCCCGCAGAAATGCTTACAGACTGGCCTGGCTAAGTGAATGCCAACTCTTTCAGATACGTAAGACTGCAGAAATTATCCTTGGCTTTTACTGATTTAATCCAGATAGTTTACACATACTTTATGTAGGCTAGGTACATGAAGGATCTGCTTTTATCAAAATGAGTATGTTCACTTAGAAAATACAAACCAAGTTTGGCTTTATTGTTCCTCTTAAACCTTTCTTCAAATGACAGGCAAATCAATGCATTTGCCAAACATCAAGCACCTAAAAAATTTTTGGTTTATACCAAATGCACAGTGTGCCCCCAACAAATACATACTCTCCCTCTTCCTCTGGCACATTATATTCTGCAGTCAACAAAACAGGTTGTATAGGAACAACTGTCTTCCTGAAGCATATCTCACAAAACCAGTGAAAGAAAACTAATATCTTGAATTAAGTGTTATTCTTTTTTCTTTAATCACAAATGTAAAAGGGAAAGAGAACAATCCCCCACACTGTTTATACTTCAGTCAACAATTAAAAAAAGCCTTTAAATGCAGGAAGAAGTGGGAATTAAGTGAAGTCGGGTTGTATCTACATTCCACTGAAAACATCTATAGGCAAGTTTAATGTTAGCTTTGCCAGTAGAAATCCCCCAACATGTAGCCACAAATGAGGGACAGGCAGAAGGATTTAAAATCAGGAATGGCGCAATGCAGGAAGAGGTTCAAGTGCGGTATTCCAGGAAAGCTGATGAGTCACTGACATACAAGGAGATTCCCATTCAAGTAGGAGTCACCCGAGACAAAATCTATGTGGAAATTCTCTGATTTTCCCTGAACTGAACATGGAAAGAGGCAGCAGCCAAAATCAAAGCAGCCAGTTCTGAAGAGGACTTTCAACTCGCAGTGCTTACAGTAAAAGCATTCAAGGGTTTTTGAATTAGCTTACGTATTTTGGTCTTTAAAAAAAATAAGACAATTTTTGTATTTTGTCTATTCAGGGTTCATATTCTCAGGATTTGCTGGAAATTGGTAAAGCCCATGCAGAGACGGACCATGCTATAGATGGTAGGATAAAGTTCCCTGTTACAGCCCATTTTGAGAAAGCCACACTCTGGCATAAGAAGCAGTAACTTTTCAAATGAAAGATGAGATCTTCATGTCATCATTTGATTCCACATGTCATAATTTTAAAACAGATCCTCATTTACCATCACACTTAGGATCTAATTGCAAATGAAAATACCACTCAAATCAAAAACATTTGTAACGCTAGAAGCAAGTCACATACTATAATCTTGTCAAACACAAACATGCAAGTTTACCTAACATTAAGAATAACAAGGGGCAGGGAGGAAGTGTATTTTCAAAAATAATCAAATCTATTCCCCTGGCTTCCCACATAAGAGACACCTCAGGTAGAAGCACAATGTTCAAAAGAGAATCCACTGTTTAACCCACCAGCAGCAACGTCTTCCAAGATTTCCTCTTTTCCTGCGCGAGGAATTGGGGCACAGAATGTCTATGAAAGAATTTGTTTCTCAAGAAAAAGATATGAAAATAACTTTCTAAATGAAAACGGACACAGAGAACAGCAAAGGAATCAGATCTTTGAAGTGCTGAATGCCCTCACCTAATGCCATATTAGTAACAGTCACAGGAATCCAATAACTTACCAAACTGGACCCAGAAAGAATGAAATAGAACACCTCAGCATCACTTATTCTTCATTAAAAATAAAAATAAAAACCCACCACCTTGAAATCATATCATGGGATACATACAAGCAGAAGCACAAGCAACAGAACAATCTTCCTTGTACAATGTCAGAACACACCAACAATTGAAAGCTTTACACTTCTTGGTACAGCACAAGCACTACCTAAAGAGATAATTTTTCATTGAACGACTGAAGGTAGGAACATGGATTTCTTACATAATGTACATGGTTCATTTACCTCAGAAAAGAAATACATTTTTACAACAGACATTAAATACAAACTACCTAAATGCATTGCATGGTTAGATACAATTGCCATTCCTATTCTTTCATAAGCAATGACATCTAAAAGGATAGAGCCAGGGTTAAGACCTTCATTTAAACTGATCAGAATAAATGCCAACATAAGCATCAGCAAAGGAAGGCATGCCAAAAATAATAGAAAAATAGTAAAGACATAACAAACAAGAAAGCTAGTTAAAATCTTGGATAGTGATTTATCCTAAGATGCAGCACAGAATACTAGAAGAAAAAAAATAAAATTACTTAATTTCCATTTATTTAAAGGATCTAAACATAAACACTGTCCCTGTGATTTCTGCAAACAAATGATTTTGAAATAAGTTCTTTGCATTTCTTTTAAGGAGCTATCTGTGCTAAGCTGGGACATTTCACAGAATCATAGAATCATTTAGGTTGGAAAAAACCTTCAAGATCATTGAGTCCAACCATCATCCATGCCCACTAAACCATTTCTGGAGTACCTTGTATACACGCTTTTTGAATACCTCCAGGGATGGTGACTCAACCACTTCCCTGGGCAGCCTATTCCCATGTCTGACAACCCTCTCAGTAAAGAAATTTTTCCTAATATCCAACCTAAATCTCCCTTGCCTCAACTTGAGGCCATTTCCTCTTGTCCTATCTCCAGCCACCTGACAGAAGAGACCAGCACCCACCTCACTACAACCCCCCTTCAGGCAGTTACAGAGAGCGATGAGGTCTCCCCTCAGCCTCCTTTTCTCCAGGCTAAACAGCCCCAGCTCCCTCAGCCGCTCCTCATAAGACTTGTGCTCCAGGCCCCTCACCAACTTGGTTGCCCTTCACTGAACACGCTCCAGCACCTCAATGTCTTTCCTGGAGTGAGGGGCCCAAAACTGAACACAGCACTCGAGGTGCGGCCTTGAGTACAGGGGAACAATCACCTCCCTGCTCCTGCTGGCCACACTGTTTCTGATGCAGGCCAGGATGCCGTTGGCCACCTTGGCCACCTGGGCACACTCCTGGCTCATATTCAGCCGGCTGTCAACCAGCACCCCCAGGTCTTTCTCTGCTGGGCAGCTTTCCAGCCACTCTTCCCCAAGCCTGTAGCGCTGCATGGGGTTGCTGTGACCCAAGTGCAGGACCCGGCACTTGGCCTTGTTGAACCTCATACGATTGGCCTCGGCCCATCAATCCAGCCTGTCCAGATCTCTCAGTAGAGCCTTCCTACCCTCAAGCAGATCAACCCTGCCTCCCAACTTGGTGTCATCTACAAACTTGCTGAGAGTGCACTCGATTCCCTCATCCAGATCATTGATAAAGATATTAAACAGAACCAGCCCCAACACCGAGCCCTGGGGAACACCACTTGTGACCCGCCACCAACTGGATTTCACCCCATTCACCACAACCCTCTGGGCTCATCCATCCAGCCAGTTTTTCACCCAGCAAAGAGTACACTTGTCCAAGCCATGAGACGCCAGTTTCTCAAGGAGTATGCCATGAGAGACAGTGTCAAAGGCCTTGCTGAAGTCAAGGCAGATAACATCCACAGCCTTTCCCTCATCCACTAGGCGGGTCACCTAGTCATAGAAGGAGATCAGGTTGGTCAAGCAGGACCTGCCTTTCGTAAACCCATGCTGACTGGGCCTGATCCCCTTCTTATCCTGGACATGCCATGTGAGTGCTCTCAAGACAAACCGTTCCATAATCTTCCCCGGTACCCAGGTCAGGCTGACAGGCCTGTAGTTCCCCAGATCCTCCCTCCGACCCTTCTTGTAAATGGGAGTCACACTGGCAAGCTTCCAGTCCTCTGGGACCTCCCCCGTTGACCAGGATTGCCGATAGATGATGGAGAGTGGCTTGGCAAGGACCTCCGCCAGTTCCCTCAGTACTCTTGGATGGATCCCATCAGGTCCCATAGATTTGTGAGTGTCCAGATGGTGTAGTAGGTCTCTAACTATCTCCTCCTGGATTAATGGGGGTATGTTCTGCTCTTCATCCTTACCTTCCAGCTCAGGGGGCAGAGCACCCTGAGGATAACTGGTCTCCCTATTAAAGACTGAGGCAAAGAAGGCATTAAGTACCTCGGCCTTTTCCTCATCTCTGGTGGCAACGTTCCCTTCTGTATCCATTAAGGGATAGATATTCTCCTTAGGATTCTTTTTACTGTTAACATATTTGTAAAAACATTTTTTGTTGTCCCTTACGACAGTGGCCAGATTTAGTTCTAGCTGAGCTTTCGCCTTTCTAATTTCCTCTCTGTATGACCTAACAAGAACCCTGTACTCCTCCCAAGTTGCCCACCCTTTCTTCCAGAGATGATAAACTCTCCTTTTTTTCTTGACTCCTAGCAAAAGCTTCCTGTTGAGCCAGGCCGGTCGTTTTCCTCGGCAGTTCGACTTGTGGCACATGGGAATAGCCTGGTCCTGAGCCATTAAGATTTCCTTCTCAAAGAATGTCCATCCCTCCTGGACCCCTTTGCCCTTCAGGACCGTCTCCCAAGGGACTCTCTCAACCAGTGCCTCGAAGAGGCCAAAGTTTGCCCTCCAGAAGTCCATAGTGGTGGTTTTGCTGACCCCCTTCCTTGCCTCACCAAGAATTGAGAATTCTATCATTTCATGGTCGCTAAGCCCAAGACAGCCTCCAACCATCACACCTCCCACCAGTCCTTCCCTGTCTGTAAACAGTAGAGCTAGCAAGGCCCCTCCCCTGGTTGGCTCACTTACCAGCTGTGTCAGGAAGTTATCTTCCACACACTCCAGGAACCTCCTAGACTGTTTGCTCTCTGCTGTGTTTTATTTCCAGCAGATGTCTGGAAAGTTGAAGTTCCCCATGAGAACAAGGGCACATGATTCTGAGACTACTGCCAGCCGCTTGTAGAACGATTCATCTGTCTCTTCAACCTGGCTGGGCGGTCTATAACAGACTCCCAGCACAATATTTGCCTTGTTGGCCTTCCCTCTCATCCTTACCCATAAGCACTCCACCTTGTCATCACAATCGTGTAGCTCTGTACAGTCCAAACACTCCCTAACATAGAAAGCCACCCCACCACCTCTTCTACCTTGCCTATCCCTTCTGAAGAGCTTATAGCCATCCATTGCAGCACTCCAGTCATGGGAGTCATCCCACTATGTTTCTGTGATGGCGACTAAGTCATATCTATCCTGCTGCACGATGGCTTCCAGCTCCTCCTGTTTATTGCCCATGCTGCGTGCATTGGCATAGATGCATTCGAGCTGGCCTATCGAATCCACCCCTAACATTGGCATGCTAATGTCTGGAAACAGAAATATGTTCAGTCAGTGTAAAACAGAGAAATGATACAACAGGAAAGGTTCTTCATGCCCACCTTCTCATGGGCATCGAGGCAGGAGTGTCTGTACAGACACAGGTTAGCTGATGATACTGCTGGGAAAGGCACATATGTAACAGAGGGCTGAATTTAGATGACGTGCTCACAAAAATTATGGCTAGTAACTGCTACTTCAAAAACCAGCAAGTTAACATTCTTTAGTAATTGTTATTTGTCTTAAATGTTCAGAGCTATGAAGACACCATCATGTCTGGCAAACTGGTAAAATAATAACTCCCAAAAATACAAGCCAAAATTAGGCAACTGATAAGGGAAGCATTACTCAGCTCAAATTGTTCAAAACTCTGGTTGGCACCAGTAAATATTAATGTCAGGATTCTTATGTTAAGCCTCAGAGCTGGGTCCACTCACTAACTATGTAGTTTCCATTGCCCAGGTGCTGACCTTTGCTAAAGTCATCTTCTATGCCTGGACATCAATCCAGGCACAGGTCAGTAGTCCA
Source organism: Aquila chrysaetos chrysaetos (assembly GCF_900496995.4). Taxonomy (NCBI): domain Eukaryota; kingdom Metazoa; phylum Chordata; class Aves; order Accipitriformes; family Accipitridae; genus Aquila; species Aquila chrysaetos. The sequence continues at coordinate 30,490,996 of NC_044011.1, forward strand.
AAGCATTATGGGCTGTGTAATGTATTTTTTTCTCTGCAAACAAAGCAACCGAAACACTAACAGGCAGTTATTAAAAGAAGGAGAAAAAAAAAAAAGAGGATGATTCTAAGATGACTACGAAGTATGAGCAACAAATTATGCTTTTTTCCCCCAAAGTCCGAAATATTGACAAACTCATGTCCTGTATGTATGACTACATTAGCTGTCGGTAATCACTAATCAGATCTAGAATGTCATGAGGCATTTAATCATTACCTTTAAATACCTAGCACTCATTATTTAATATGATGACACAAAACTGGACCGTAAAATGACCTACTGTAGTCCCATTAGTCATTTTCTTCTTTTGCTCAAAAATGCAACGAGAATGAATCCGAACAGAGATTGAAGCAGACTGCTTTTAGGTAACTGCCCAAATACATTGTCAAATCTTTTCCTCTCTGCTTTCATGGCTACCAGCAGTCTTGCCATTCTTTAACAAAATTAACCTTGATCTAAGACATTTGTTGCTACTACAGGTGACTTACTGAACAGTACTACCATACGCAAGATGTATAAAAAACATTGCATTAGTTCTGCTAATGGTAAACTTATGTTTGCAAGACATTTTCTCTCTTTCTGTAATAAAAGAATAAAGTTGAATTAAATGAAGCAAGACACATGAACCTATTCCTGTAAACTGTACAAAGGCATTCAACTCTTTAAACCAAGAAGGTATTTTGCATGTACTTTGATTCCAAATCTATGACAAATTTCTGAAACAGACCATTGCATCTGGTTGGAAAGTCCTTCTATTTGGGAATATTCAATTGCAGGATGAATGCCTCAATCTACAGACCTGAAAAGCCAGCAGTTTTCTATTTTCTTTAGAAGGTATGCATATTAGTAGTAATGCACAGAACAGTAAAAGATGACTGTCTTTCGAATGCTCATGACTTAGAAGTAACTGTGTTCTGATCAAATAAGAAACTTTTTAGACATGCGTCTATGCTCCCGTAATTTCCTCTATTTACTACCAAGTTGATTGACCTGAAGAGAGACACATACTGTTTTGTAACTTGAAGGCCAATTTGACTGCACAGGATTTTAACAGCACAACAAAGGGTTAACACACACATGCCATCACCAAAGGAAATCAAGAAATACAATCTCAAATGACCAAATATTTCCCCAAGGAGAAAAAGGACTGAGCACAACTTCAGTAAAGTTCTACAAATTATAAAATAATCATCTAGCACTTTTAAATGTAAAGTAGGAGAAGTGAGAATAAAGGCATTTAGGTGGTCTAATGCTGATCATCCACCAACACTTCTAATGACTTTTGGCAATTACAGAGATTTCATATATGAACAAACACCTTTTTTCTAAACTGCTGAGCACATACAAATCTGAATTAACCATTTAGTGAGACAAGCAATTAAGACAAATTAGAAAACAGATTCATGTGTTTTCTGCACCACAAATACGTTATAAATGCCTTTCAGTGACCCAAAAAGTGAACAATAAGGACTATGTTAAAGGCTACTGTCAGAGAGACAAAGAGCAAAGACATGTAAGCTTTGTCTACACCCATCCAGAGAAACTCAGCAAATTGCTCTGTCATGCATCTTGTACCCTCCCCAGCAATCATGCGGACCTTTGCCCTTTTGCCCTGACAGATTAAATCGAAGCATGAAGTAGTGGGATCTTAGCCAAAGAATATTACATTTTAAAAGCTGACCTAGAGCTCTTTTTATTTGCCCTTTCATTTTGATCTCATGATGATGTTTGCATACTTTCCTCAGATATTAAGTCCATCAGTCTCTAACCCTCTCCTGACTATTTTAGGTTTCTGCAATTCTTCCATTTCAGGGAAGGATAAGGTGTTTTGCACTTTACAGATCAACTTTAATAAAACAGCCTATATGATACAAGAGATCTAGAATACTTAGTCATATAGAAAATTTGTAACTGGATTTTTTTTAGCTCTCAAATGATGAATATTTTTATGCATTAAGACCTGAAGTAGTAGAAGAATTATCACTTGTTTAAATACTAATTTTGTACTTGCGTATAATTCATCACTAGTGAAAGGATCTGCGCAAGCATCCCTTTCACTCACCCACCCACCCACCCACCCACCATCACCCATCCTTAAACAGTTGCATTAAGTACCTTGTACTTTGTAATTGGGTGTTCAGCTCTTCTTAAACCTCTAAAACTGACATAAAGATTAATGACATTTGACACTGTGAGTGAATAACAGCATAAACTATCATACTATTTTATTTGAAATTAGAATTCTCTAGTCTGCTACAGTTACCTTTTAAATGTGCCTCTGGCAGAAAGCTTTCAGACCTGAAAACTGAGGTTGCAATCTGCATGGCTCAGGACTTAAGTAACGAAACACTGCATCTTCTAGCTCATTGAGTTCCAAATTTTTGAAAGGCTTAAGCACCTTACAGAGGCTAAAACAAACTAGTTGCCTCAGTCTAGATTTGAAATGGATGTATCACTGTTATTAATAGGAACAAAAGCTCATGGACATTTGAACTAACTTTATACTTTAAAAAACATACTTCTAATTTAGGACCGAAGTTTGTAACACCATTGTATGAGCTATAAAAATACTTGCTTGGGCGAATTTACTTGTGGAAACACGTTCAATTCATATAAAGCAAATGAAAACCCTATTACAGAGAATAGCATTATAACATTAAAAAAAATATATTTATGAAACAGCACAACAGAGCCAAAGACAGAGTATACCAACTCTGAATTTTTGTGGGGCACACTCCACACTAAGCACACAGACTGACTTATGTAATTCTCGATAACTAAGAAGCTAATGTCTCTTCTTTGTACACAATGATCTAATACTACACACAATCATTCAAGTCTTCCTGACAATGTAGTAGAAAAAGCACACATATTTGTACACAAAGGATCAATATTTAGAGACTGCATAATTTTTGATCTCTTTAGACAGGCCATCCTAGAAATCAGTCATCTTTAAAAGCGATATTCCCAGAGAAAAAGGATTTTTTTGCAGTATGCAAATTGTTGTGATGGATACAGAACATTCAAGTCCTCTAGATACACTATGCTTTCTCTTTTTTTAATTAGAAAACTCAATTTTTTCTATTCCATTTCTCAGAGATAACAGTATGGAAAGGTGGCAAGGTAATAATCCAGATAACAGAGGACTTAAATTTGATTCTGAGAAAAACAACATTCATTCAGATTGTTTAAAACGCTACTTAGTAGTATTTTATGACCAAATCTCTCTTAAGTCAAATATTCAATGAAAGCTGCAAGACACTGCTCAGCTGTTAATGAGCCCTTACTCTTTGATTTAAAGGTTGACAAAGCTCACAACAGATACCTGAAACTTCTAGTAAATACAGTGAAGACAATGCTTATACTTACTAAAATTTAAGCCTAACAATCATAAAGAAAACAGGAAAACAAAAGATAAAAAGGAAGAGAGGGAAGGAAGAATATTATGGCAGATACAAAGCGAAACACAGACATTTTCAAGCCTTTGGCTTTTTGACGTAAGTATATCTTTGGCAGATCAATTTTCATGCGTAAGAAAAATGTTTCTGTAGCACCTAAATCTGCTACTAGTTCGTCAGCTTTGGAACACATCAACCTGTTGTTGGCACAACCAAAGAAAAAGGCTTTTCAGGGCAGTGTTTAAATGGGCTTGACTTCAGCTGTTCCAGCCATAACAAGAGCCTGTTTCCAAATGCAAATTAAAAATTGTTACAATGTAACAAACCTAGCATATTATGGCTAGCAACTGTAATTTCTGTCTTATTTAAAGGCAACTGTTTACATTAAAGAACCTCCCAGAAGAATTTTGCATACAAGTGATTATCTGTTAACTGACAGTAAAGTTATTAGCACAGTTATAGTCTATTATCAGAAGGTCTTTTACTATTATGCACATATTAGCAGTTCATACTTTCCAGAGGACTATGCAAAATGTTTCTAATATTCATTGAAATAAAACTGTTTCAACTCCACAGAGAATGTATATGTACTTAGATAGAAACTAAAACTGTTAATTATACATATACTTAGAATGATGACTGAGACATCAGCCACTTCCATTATATGTAGTGGACAGCTTAAGAAAAGAGTCTCGAAATACTTCTCTGGTCCTACATACTGCTGAATAGAATAAGGTTATGTGTTTGTGGTCTCACATGCCTACGCTGTTTATCAACATGCTTTCTACCTTAACTTTATACATTTTATACAGAAAAATTAGCTAGCTGGTATTCTATTAATGCAGATTTGGTAGGCCTCTAGGCATTTCATTCTATTTCACTGGAAAAGCATGCTGAAGATGTGGATGGCTCTAGGGATGTTCCAGACAAAGCATTCTGAGAAAGCTACACTTTAAATGGTTAATGCAAATCTGGCAATCTCTTAATTTCTATCCTTATCCAGCAGCAATAAAGCTCCATTATATAATCTGACACTTCCTATGCTTGGATGCCCAATTAGATAAATTGAAATAAGTGAAGGATTCCTCAGAAACTGTGGGTTGTCTACCCAAAAAGAAAGTCACTCTTGATATGCTGATGTAAATAAGGAGGTATTTCTGCAGACAAAATTCATAGAAATTAAGAACAGACCTCAAGAAGTCATGCAGTCCATCATTTCCTGCTCTCTGATGCTACTTAAATATGTGGAGGTTCTTAGATATTCCAGACTACAGGAAAACCTTCAAAACCCAATTAAGCTCCATATCTCTCTTGTACTGGGGAGCCCAGAACTGGACACAGCACTCCAGATCTAGATATACTATTTATCATTCCGAAGTGAAGACATGAATTAGAAAGCATAGCACTAATTCCATATTTAATTAAAAAAAAAAAAAAAGTCTACATAAACTTTGACAGTGTAGGTGAAATTTCTAAAATGACAAGTATTTTATTTACTTTGCCCTAGTTTATACATTTGGCAAGGGCAGAGAAAGCTTCTTAACTGCCACTAAGAGACCAAAGGCAATTCCTGCAAAGTGGTCCATCATCTAAAGATGACACACATAAAACACATCACAAATACTTCCTTCTGTTAGGATTATGAAGCTAATCTAAATATGCTACTCACTCATTATGTCTAGGCTATTTTAGTAGATTTGAAACCAAACAGAATATTTCTTCTGTTTTTCAAAATAAAATGCAAGAACTGAAAATAAAAGTGAGGCTGATAGGCATTTGGTTGAGTGAACAGGCTCTTTAGTTACTAACCCTCAACCCACAGAACTGCCCAAAGGAAGAGGGATAAAAACATGCAACAGTTATCATTTTGGAATCACAGTTTTGTATGATAATATAAACAGACAGTTAGCAGTCAAAACTGACAGTAAAGAAGTATTCGAAGACAAGATATATAGAACAGAGATACAAATCTCTTCTCAGTTTTGGAACTTGTAACACAAAGAAGGATGAAATGCATCAGTACGAAGAAAAAAAGATCCAGGGTTTTGTTCATAACTTCACCAGATTTAAAATATTACACTTCCAAGTTTTAAAAAAAAAAAAAAAAAGAAGATTCAGCCAAGAAAATTCAATACTTTCAAGAACATGTCTGCACTATTTAATCTAAGGACTGAATCACAACAGCTTGGGGGCAGGGGAGGGAAGCTAGAAAGAAACAAGAACTTGGTAGAACTCCTCGTTGGAAGGATGGGAAAATAATCTGGGACAAAAGAGCTAAGAATTAGAGACAAGGTTACAACTGGGGAGGCCTGTGCACTGATTTGCAATTTTTTGTTTTATTTTTAAATTAGTTTATTCCCAATTCACAGTTTATTTTACCTACATGCAGCACATGTAATGAGAACACACTTTCACAAAGAAATATGAAGTACCAAGAATTAAATTGTTCCTATAGCCAAGTTAACAAACATCAAGGGACTAAGGTGAAAACCCTTTTTTTGATGACCAAAAGTCAGCAGAGAATTAAACAGTCTTGTGTTTACAATATGAGATATTATATTATATAAAACCTGATGCCTGAAATAATGGAGGCACTACAAGCTTGGCCAGAGTTAGAGTCTGAATATACAGAAGGTATAGCAATAATTAGGTTTTTACAAAACAAAGCATTCATTTTGTTCCAGTTAAACCACAGAAATAGTGTGTGTTTACATTATCTACTCTGAAGTCTCATTTCCTTTTCACTTATTACATATACGAGACAGGAACTTCAAATAATAAAGCTGAGGTACATTAATAAAATGGAGAATGACTTGTTCTTTGTTATTTACAGCACTTATGGAATAGATACATGTATGTGCCAGAGAAACTTGGGTGAGCATTAGTACTCTCTTTACCTTTTAAGATTTAAAATAAATTACTCCAACACAGATTGTCATATGTATCATGAAGTATTATACACTGAGGTGAAGGAATAGACGCACAACTCTAATGAAAAACAAAACACAGAAATTCTGCATCTGATTTGGTCATCAAAATACCTGTATGGAGTAAAGGAATAAATTATGTTCCCCACCTATGTTTCAAAGGATATTTTTATTTTTGCAAGTGAAAAGACATTTATTGCCATTTTAAAAACTGCACATTCCAGGCTGGCAATGAAGATATGTCTGCCATCCTCTTAATACACTGTATTTGTTAAAAGAAATTTACTATACTATACAAAGAAAGTTATCTTTTTAGCACACAGCCAATGCAGAGAGAAATTTTACACACAAAGGAACTGATCAGCAGAGACTGGTTTTGGTTTACTTACACCCATGCCTGCTATTGTTTGTGAATGTCATTAGAGAGCTATAGACTCTTAACACATACCACATTTCAGCCAGTTGCAAGTTTGAGCTACAGGCTTGCCTTCACTGCAACAACATACTCTTAAACACACAGTTTGTCAACAAAACCAAATGAAAACATTGATTGCTTCAACATGTCAGTGATGTTTAAAAGAAGTTTAAAAATTACTTCCTAAAATATATTTGCAGAGATCATTCCAGACACAAGACAATGATCTTGTGCCCAGAAAGGCTGTATTGCCTCACAACTTCCTCCCAAAAGGCCTCCGTTTCATTCCATGATCCAGCAGCAACCCAGATAACATTCAAGTACCACACATACTCCCTTTCATCTTATTCATGTCTTTCTTCCAATAAGAATCCCATTTCCTCTCAGACCATGCAAACATTTCCCTTTTTCCCTGCACTATCCATGGAGTAGGAGACAGAAGACACACTATCCTCCTTTGCTCTGTCTTGAGGAAATCAGAGCAACAATATATCCTTCAGTATTTTCTAGTATTCATCTATGAATTATCCTTGCTTCCTAAATAATGTACACTGACGTATGGACACCACCACAGCCATCTGGAAAGAATCTCAGTGTTTTATACCACCATTGGTATTTCAAGAGGTACTGTGAGAGATTGTTATGAAACGCAAGTAGAATAGAACAGGATTCTGCTTTCTAGGTAAGTTCCACGTCAGCACTGAGAAGATAACCCACTGATGACACCAATGTAATTTTGCCCTGAGAGGGGTTTAAAGTGGTCTTTTGACCTCTCAGAGAAACCCAGAACTTGGCTTCTACAGATGGAATGAACAAGCAAAACAGTCCCATCCCAAAAGCTATATTGCTCTGAGACTTCAAAAGATCAGGCCCATGCTGAGTGGCTTGTCAATCATTTTAGTGTCTATCCATCACCTCAAAACACTCTCAAGTTTTTTATTGAATTGTGTTTTTTGCTTCTTGCAAGTCCCAGAAGTTAGCCATTTTAGATAGTTTTAACCAACAGTTCTCAAATGTTTTATAAAGCACGTGTAACATCTTTGTGGTAACCCATCTTTAATCCAGGACTGTAAATACAGCAACATCCCTTTACAACTATTACAGTTGTCAAAAAAGTGACAGCGTGAAAACTGAACTGAAATCTGCTAAATTTGTATCTTTATATCTGTATTTATTATATATATATACAGACACACACAAACACATTTAGATAGACAGATACATGCACATGCCCCTAACATGAAGAAAGCCAGTATCAAGGGATTACCTAAGCCTAAGACCACTACCACCAAGTGACTTGCAGACAATTGAGACATTTAGACTCACTACAGCTTAGCAGTCATGTTTTTAATTTACACCAGTTCAACCCCCCTCTTCATTGATGTTTCTACGAATACAGGGAACAAACTCAAGCTCATATTTAGTATCTGTGTTGCCTTTTGTTTATCAATCCCCATTTTTCTCAGCTTAAGATCATGCATTCTTTGCTCTATTTACAGACCCAGAAGTTTCAATCTGGTAATATCCAGTCTGCCAAACAAATAACAACTAGTAATTATTTCTCACATTTCAGATGCCCAAACTCCAAGGCAAAGAGGTTTGGTTGAGCTCACAGTGAACTCAAAGCCGCAACTTCAAAGGAACTCAAGCTTTTATTAGTTCTAGTATTCCTAAAATGACTTGATTTCACTAGAGGCTTGATGGCAATAAAACTTACAAAACTATTATTTCTGTTCTGGAAAAGCAATGTCCTTAATCAGAGAGTCACTTCATGTGAACATGTATGATTAATGTACAATACCAACAAAAACCCCATTCCCACTCCCTGCTTTCACCAAAGCGAAGAACCACTGTTTAGTAAATGCAACTACTATATAAGAATTGTTTTAAATAGCCTGCACTTCTTAATTTCTAAAATAGACTCCAAGATTAGCTCAAAAATCACAACTTAATATATTCACTTCACATCATAACGATTGCTTCTTAAGATTCTCTTATACAAAAATCCTCTTCTGCTTTAAGAGGAAAAAAATGACTCAAAGTATGTTGTGCCTCAAATATTGAAAACTACTTTTCAAGAAACAGACATACATTAGTAACCAGTAACAGTAGTAAACAGCACCTAGGTATTGCCTAAAAATGGTGCAAAATGCCATCTTTTTTTAGGTTTCAAAGCTTAAAATTCTGGAAAGCAGCCTCGTCTTAAAGGAGCTTACAGATTCCACAACAGTATAAGTTTGACTCTCTAAATAATAGATTGTGACAAGTAAAGGGGCAGACAGGGGATGGCAACACAAAATGGCCCGCCAAGAACAAACTATGGGTAGTGGGGTCTTGAGGGGATTTATTTTGACAGAGAAAGCATTTATGTAGAAAGAAGATCTTCTAGGATTCATATTCACAGGAGCAACACCTTCCATAGTACAAATGTGCCAACCAACCAAAGTATTTGTTTAAAGCTCAGCTTGATGAGTTGAAAACTCCTCATGGCTTAGGTACATATTATGGCATCTGAGTTTAGAACGGACAGATAAACCCTCAAAAGGCAATTAACTTCAGTGCACTTTGATATTGTTTATTGAGAAACAGGTCCTTCTGTCCAACATTTAAACTGCAGCATTCCATTTTTGCAAGTGCAAGGTCAAAAAATTCCCGCAAAAGAAAACAAACTAAAAGATACGATGCTGAATCAGGTTCCAAAAGACATTCAGAAAGGTGATTTCTATGTACTCATTCTCCTACAATGACTACAACCTTCATTGTACTATATGAAGCTACTCCTAGGCATTGCTGTGGTACTGAATACAAATCAAACTATACATTCCAGTATCTCATCTGAGCATGTAATCACTTGACAGATCAATCAGCACTCACTTCACTCAAAAATACAAAGGGACAGATTCACCACCTGGTTCCAGGGGGATCTGCAATCAGAGATTGAGATGAAAAGAGCTCAGGGCTTCTCCTGTTCCTCTGCTCTGCCTGTTCTGCTTCAGGCAGTTCCAGCAGGAAACAGACCGTATCAATGCCGCTCTTCAATTAAAAGGAAGCACACCTTTCCCTCATCTGGCTTTTGAAAAAGTCCAAAAGCCAACTTCAGAAGGGGAGATGAACTGGGGTCAAACTTGGTGCTCGAGCTTCTTGTCAGGTTCCGCTCTCCAGCATGCCGCCGTTGCAGAGGATAAGCCACATACCACGTAGCCAGCCAGGGAGGCATTGTATTCCTTCCTAGCAATTGTATAGTAGTTAGAGAAGAGAAGTAGGACAGAAATAGTTCACCAAAGGGAGAAATAATTTTTCCACAGGCTGTCCTGAGGGAAGAGTCTGCCTTATGGATGAACCAGACATGAGGTAAAACTTACAAAAACATGAAACGGTGCTGGAGAAGAAAGATAGGTAAAAAAATCTTGTGTAATGGAGTTAGAGCTTTCTGTTTGTTCTACCCAAAACTAAGGGGCAAGCCCTCAACCCAGAGATCAGTTAAACCTTGCTGCACAATTCATTGCAGCAGACTGCATGTCTAAATCCTGTGAAACTCAAGTATTTAAGGCATTCATTTAAAATTCATTTTTACATTGCAATGGGAGAAACAGCATTTATATCCTTAATAATATATTTTCACAGTGGAAAGACTGGCTTATAACAAAACCAAAGTAGTCATTACAGTATCTGCAGAAATTGTGCCATTTTCCTGCATGTTTCAAAGTCAGCGTTCAAATCCAAAGCACTCTGGTCCTTCCCAAAGGAATTTTGTAGCAGGTGGTGTTAATAATCCTTGAAACAGGATTCTCTTTGCTGCACCAGCTAAAAGTTAGGGGAAAAGGGATTATGACAAAGGCTTCACCTGACCCAGTAATGCCTCTGTCATTTGTCACCTATCATGTCAGTTTTAGAATAAGCAGGTATAACATTTCAATCATAATACTGCAGATTTACTTCTACATTTGCCAAGGTTGAAGGCTAATGTGCTGTTAGAGAGCCATTCTCCTACAGGAAAATATATGGAAATTAGAAAGAGCTACATTCTACAAGGAACTGTCAGTTTTCTTGAGGGTTTTTACAAACCCCTTCTCCTCTGCTTAATGATTTAAAAAAAAAAAAAAAAAAAAAGAAGAGAAGGAATGGTAAGGTAGAGGTCAAACCAGAATGTCTCCAGTGAAATATCTGTGTGACAGTTTTCTGAAGTCACCTTATTGAAAGTAACACTGCTTCTTGTCTTAACATAAATGCTTTCTAGTTTTCATTTATGTTGATTGCTCCTGCAGTAAAAAATGTCTGGGGCAGCAATGTAACATCACAAAAGGAAGAGCTGAAAGATATGATACCTTTCTAATATCTAATCCCAAAGTTACTGATATATCAGAGCCATTATTTTGTCATTAAAGTCCTATCTTTATAATAAATTAAAGACCTTTGGACCCATATTATACACTGGAGTTATATAAGTACATAAGCAAAGCATTTCACTATTAAATATGTACTTTTCCAAAATGCAATAAAAATAATTTACTTCATGTGGGACATTCACCAGACACATTTTAAATATACCATACAAATCCTTGGATGTCTTCCCATAAATATTTGAGGTGTAGATGAAAAATTATAATAGATATAAATAACTTTAATTAGTATATTTAATTCATTTTAAACTATTCAATAAATTTCCAGACTTCTTTCATCTTTTAAATGGCAATTTAGCACTTTAAAATGCTACAAGATAGGTATATCCACATATTTAAAAACAGCTCCAAAAGGCAAAATCACTGTGTCAACAGCAAATTTAGAAAATCTGTGCCCACAGATCTAATTTACTTCTTTTTTTAATTTTTTTTTTTTTAATGAAAAAAATTTTCAGGAGCTGGGTTGTATCAGAAAGAGATTTCAAATTCTAGTGCTACTGGCCAGAACCAGAAACATTAATTTAAAAAACCCTTCGTTTGATTTGTCAACTTTGATGTTTTCAGATATAACTGGACAGAGCTACTATATGGATTAGGTTTCTGAATAAAATTGTAATTTTCAAAAATGGTTATTTCTATGAAATTCTAGTCTGTGGTAGTTACAGTGTCATCAGATATGTTGATTTTCTATCAGCTTTTCAACTCAAAGCAGACTATCATGACCAGCTTAGTCACTAAAACCAAATTTTATCCCAGAGGCAATTCACATTTCCATTTTCAGACCATATGCTATTTTCAACTCAACTGAAGTAGGTGCTATGATAACCTGTTAGAAAATCAGGGCACTGTTCTTCACATGTGCAAAGAAAAAACAATCAGCATGTATTCAGTTTAAATAAGAGTAAAATGACTAGGAAGATTTCCACTACACAAATTATATACAATTGTATAAGATTTTAAAACCCTTAATCCTTCAGCATTTGAGAGACATGTTTGTTTAAAATACTAAGCTATTGAGGAATTATACCTTTTGGTGCTTTAGCTCTTCATTAAAAAAGCATTAATGTATTTTATTACTTGTTTTAAACAGATACAGTATGTCAAGACCTGGTCCTCAATGAGTAAAGTGGATGCTATCTTATTGTAATAAGGCTAGCATCTTTAAAGAAAACAACAACATGTTTCAGGAATTTTCTTCCCCTGTCCAATTTATTCCTGCCCACATTTCCCAGTGCTCTCAATCCCACACTCAGATTTCCCGTTCTTCCCAATCCCTTTCACACACTTGCAACTATTCTTTTCCCCTTCCTTTTCAGCCCATCTCCTTTTGTCCTTCTAGCTCCATTGCTCCAATGAATCCACATCTCCTCCCACTTCTGCTATTTCCATATTTCTTCTAAAACAGAACAAAAAAAGAGAGAGGTCCCCAAAGAAATTCCCCCTTAAAAAAGAAAAATAACCCACAAAAAAAACCTCAGGGAAAACAATGAATAACCCTGCAACTGTACAGAGCTCCATTGATCTGTATGCAACATTAGACTCTGTTATCTTTTGCCTTTTTATTTATTTAGACTATAAACCAAACAAGTTAAGATCAGAGATTTAATTCAGTAGGTCACTTATTTGATTTCGGGAGGCAAAGATGGCTAGCTGGTGGAGTTTAGGTGGTTTAAGCAACTACAGCAAAAAACTGTCAAAATTAAGCTTCCATCAAGGAGAGGCAAGATTCTTCCTAAACTCATCATCTGAACAGCATCCTAGCTGCATCAACAGGATTACTTACATCCTGCACTACAACCAGTAGCAATCTGGAGGGCTCTGCAGTGTCTGGTTGCCATGTAACTATCATCTACATCCGAAGACACATTCATGTCTAGAATAAGAACTAAGCTTTTTCCATGTTACTGGCTTTAACCAGAGTGTGGCTTCCCCTTTATCCTCCCCTCTCTGACTTCTCTACTTCTTTTCTCCAGGTGCTGAGATTAAGTGCCTATATATCAAAGAATGATTGCCAAGGAAAGCAAAAGTTAAATTATGAACAACACAGAGCTCAAGCCTCAGTCCTTACACTCCACATATGACTGGTGTCAAAACAATAAGTGCTCCATATGCCTTCAGCCTCACGTACTCTTGTCCCTTCATGAGCCATGTGTCACCAGCTTGCAATGAATAGTGCAAATGCACCTGCACAGATCTGAAAATTTAACCTGAAGTTCACATTAATAATGAAGCACTCCAGGTGGTCTGCAAGCTGGGACCGTAATGAGGAACTTTCAGTGACACACTAGTTATCAAATGTTGAGCCAGGTCACTACACATGAATAAAGTGATCTCCCTAGAAAGATGAAAGGGGAATTATTTTTTTCTTTCAAAGAAAGATTACACTTGCCTTCTGTAAAAAGTCTGAAGAAAGACAATGTGCTAAAACATTTAACTTGATTAGACTGGAACTGAATAAAACACATCAAGAACTATCAAAGGAGCAGAAAATTGTTCTGAACTGTATATGCAACAGTGGCTAAATCCCGCCTGGTGCTCTCTCAACCCCTGCTGACAGCAGACCTCATAACTGTGGTTGCACCGCTTGCAAAACCAGTGCAGAAATGACGCTGATCTCAAGTGTTGCTCCTGGGGGAGGAAGCAGCAGCATAGGGAATGTCAGAGGTGATAGCACTGGCCCCGGGAACCGGGAGCACCTTTATCACAGCCCGATGCCTGTCTCTACTCACCATTTACCAGCTCCACGGAGCAGGACGCCCCCAAGCTCTGTAGGGACAACCTTCAGGAAGAGGCATGACAAGCATCTGGAGGAAAATTAGGGTCTCCTTCAGTCTGCAATGGACTGAGCCCCCATTTGTCCTGCTTCACACCTGCTCTGTCCCCTGGCAAGTAGGAGGGATTTGAAAACGCTCCGGGACTCTTCACAGGGAACTTGCTCAGGTCAGAGAATGAGGGACAGACACTGTCTGTAAGGGATTGCTCCGGCTTCAAAGAGCCCAGGCAGTATATGTATAGGGAAAAACATACATAGAATACAAAACTGATGTCCTATGTTACCCATGCATCAGAAGGTCTTCATACAGCCCTGGATAGCAGCTCATTATAGCAGACAGCCGTATAAGCAGCTACGTTAACAGTTCTGATCTGTTCAGTCCCATGCATGCAGGACCCGTATAGCACAGCTAGTACAAACAACTTTGTGTTCTTGGCTGAAATAAGGTTTTGCCCTTGCTAAGGAATGGCAGGAGGAAGCAACAGCGTATGGAAGGCAGCTCATTCGTACAGCCACCTCAGGCATCCCCTTTAATCCCATAAGGATAAAACAGAATCAGGATCCAGAAACAAGAAAGCTGAAAAGGTCTTAAGCTTTACAGCCTTTTCTAAATTTTTACCCCAGTAGCTTGCCGTAAGGGAAAATGACTTTTAAAGCTTTGCCTACTGAGAAACAAGTGCCAGTTATTGTAACAGGGAGCAAAGAAATATTGGATTGCACACTCAGCAACGTGTATCTTGACTGTATAGGAGTAGGTTGATGAAACCTGGAAATGGGGAAGGAATGGAAGAGAGCCGGACGGTCCCCTAAAAACTTAGCAACACTAGGTCTGTTTGAAGTTCCCTACGTATTGTAATATTTCTGCGACTAAGCACTAGAACAACACAATTATGTTGTAAATCAAGTTCAGTTCAGACTAGAAAAGTTCTTCATATATTTCACAGATGAGTGTAGTACAAGGACACAGAAAAATACAAGGAGTAAAGTCTCTGAATTTTGTGTGTTCCTGGTCCTGTAATCAAAGGCAAGCAAGCTTTTACTGTTTTCTACTATACTTCTTCATGAAAAAGGTATTTCAGTGAGATACCCAAAGACATAATAAAAAATATCCCCAAAGATATACTAAATCAGTTAGTTGTTCTTCTCATAAAGATAATTAAAGCACTATACAGAAATTATGGCAAGTTTCCTTGCCAATATGCAAAATTCAAAATCAACAGCATTCAAACCTCTTCAGAAAGATGAACACATATGCAACTGTACCAGCTTGAAAAAACAAAAATAAGTCTATTTACTGCGTGACTCTGGAAACTAAATGTAAAGCTTTCCCTGAGAGAAAGCCAGTTCCAAATCTTATGAAGCTGTTTTAGCTTAATTGTTTTGAGATGTAAATGTAAACAATGCAGAATGACATTCTTCATTTGGGAGAAAAACCAAAACCAAAGAATAAACACGCTTGCTGGATCTGAAGCAAGCTGTTCACTGTCCTGAAATAATATAACTTACTTAGACATGTTTTCATGCTGAGAAGCTGGAGAAGCCAAAGTGTTGCTTAAGGGCCATTTGAGACACTTTTGCACCTAATGAGGCCAGCATATTTTTTGGAAGATAGTCTTATTTTCTTTTTTCCCAAGCATCCCTACATGGAAACAGATATCAACTTCTGAAATATCACAGCCTGTGTATTATCACCCAAATAAATCATTGTACTTCTGAGGAAAAAAACCAACACCTGGAACAGGAATAACGGACAAATTAATCCAAAAGCAAAACACATATAGGAACTAAGTGACAAGTGGTTATTCCCATCAGTGTGCAGGCCTCGTTGCCAGAAAGAATTAATCCTGATACTAATTTGAAGACTTCTATGAAGTAATACTAAACATACCTATTTGAATCTTTTTAAAATTCATTTTTAGTAAAACCTGACCACTAACTCCAGCAAGGTGTTCTCAGAAGTCAAGCTTACTATTTTTTACCTTACCTGAAACATAGTGTTCTGTCCCTAAAGGGCTCTTTCTGAAGAAACAGTACGTTAGCATTCATTACTGTAACCCATTGATGTATATTTTATTTGTGGTTTTAAAGTTTTCAACCACTTTTCTTTGATGCAATGCATAATCAGTAGCAGTTAAAAGACTACCTTAAAAAATGGCAGCCTCTGAACAAATTTTGTGATAAACCATCAAAGGAGTGCAGTTTGAATTAAAAGCCTAAAGGGTAAGAAACAAACCGAACTTGAAACAACTGAGGTCTCTAAGAACAATAGCAGAGATGGGGGGAAATCACTACCATTAACAACACTGGAAAGCTTAATTCAAAAAAACTATCAGACACAGCTTCTTTCTTTACCTGGATCTACAGTTAAAACAATTGATGCTGTCAATCTTACACCAGTATAAATGTGAACCTTTATGTTTCTATACCAAAAATGGTTCAACAGTCAACCATAAAATCATACTTCACACCCCAATGAAAAGTGATCACACAGGATCCTAAAATGAAAGGTAGCGTATTTCAGGTCACTACTACTGACTTGTGGTCCATGGAGGGCTTAAAATTCTACTTTGAAGGAATCCACGAAAGGTAACTAATAGAAGACAGCATGCTGGCAGCAGGCTTAAACTCGCGGTACATACAGACCATACTTCTACTACAAAATGTATAGGCATTCACAAATTAGAAAAGGCTGAAAAATGCTTCTGTAGACAATTTTCATTCATTAGTAATGGGAAAGTTTTATGGGTACCTTATGCTTTAGAACAAACACACATCAATTATTTATCTATTTTTTCTATTGTACTTAATGCCAAATTTATGTAAATATAGATTACTAATGAATGACTAGAAACTAGAAAATACAAGTTTATACTTATTTTTACTTAATAGATTAAAACAATTACCAATCTACAGGTGGAAAATTCTATTGCAATTCCTGTTCACTTTATTAAAAAATTAACATTATAATTTCAAAACCTTTTGAGAGTCACTAGAGGTCTTTGACATTATTTCAAAGCTCAGGTCCTTGAGCTTTAAAAATAATACTTGAGTTTATTATTTCAGGCAAAGAATTCTACTGAAAACTCTCTTTCAATGTTTGAACAAGCATTGATGAAACGGTAGCAAAAAGTTCACAGCCAGGCTGGCAGTCAGAGAAGCAGTTTTACCAGTGCTCCACGAAATTCAGATTCAGACAACAGACCCCTACATAGTTCAGAACTTTTCAAATAGACAGGGGCAGATCTGTCATGGAATGTGGGAAGTCTGCCAACCCTCAAAATCAGCAGTATAGCTGGTAAAAGGAGTCTGAACTGTTGCAACACCTGAAATGAAAATGTAGAGCTCATAAATAGTTCTAAACACATTTAAATGAAGAGTAATATAAACTTTTAGTCCTCATTAGCATTTCCTATGTGTATCAATCAGAAATGTTAATACAACTCCTTGGAACAACCAAATACTGTATGTATTTTTTTAACTGCAAAATTAAAGATACAGAAAAAAGGTCTTGCATAACACAAAGATAAAAGGCTTCCTTCTGAATTCAGCTACTGTTAACATTTGCACCTGGTGCTTACATAATTAAACACAGAAAACAACAATTGTACCCTAAGAAAAACTTAATTAGATTAGGCATGTAGTAACAAATGCAAAATTACCATCATTAGTATGTCACTGTTCTACAAATGGAAATGTTTAACTGCCAAGCCTACAACTCTCATGTCTGATTTATTCCCATAGATGAGGAGGAGACAGCCATTTGCACCTTTTTGTAATTTCAGGGCAACTGCATCCAGGGGAGATTTACTCACAAACGAGCAGGCAGGAGTACTGCTGTCATCTTGTCTCTCCCCAGAAATTCAGAAGGTGTACTTTCATTTACAGACATTTTGCGCTACAAAAGCAAAACCAGGTTGGGCAGCCTGGAATAAACCAATGAGTCTACAAATCTCTTCTGTGTCCTGGTCCTTCTTCATTAGGCTTGTGGGCTGCTTCACAGGCACCTGCTTTTCTCACAGATGAGACACTGTGAATGAGACGACAGCTCCCCCCCCACCCCATGCAACAGGAATCCTTTAATTTCAGGCTTAAAGCTGTAACAAAAAAAAAAAAATTAAGATTCCAGGGAAAAACGTTTCAATGGCACAATGGTATAGATAGTGATGCACTGAAAACAAGACTGCCTACAGAAGTTGCAGAGTCTCAAGCAGGAACACAAGGAAGAGTTTGACAAGTATCCACCAGGAGTGACCTGAGCAAAAGTGACACTGTCTGATCCACCCTTGCTTTCCCCTGATTATATATAGAATCTTTTAAAATAGTTGGAATACTCTTACCCAGACCTGCTAAAGATCAGCACCTGTGACACCAGTGTGTAGAGCCACATGAAGGAAAGAAATGATCCCCATAATTATAATAAACCAAGAACTTTTCCAGTTGTCTTCTACCATCTTAGTTAGGGGGAACAGTACTCACAAATCTTCAAATCCCACCAACACATGAGATCAGACTCAGTATGACTAAATACAACCATGCACGTCAATAGGGTTGTGAACCCAAATATTGTGTTTAACATGAAATGGGCACACTGCTGTAAGGCCCAAACCTACTGCTAGAAGTTTGTAATTCTCTAAATGCCAAGATACTTTGTCAGGAATTAATGTGAGCTTAAAATGGGTATTTAAATGCTTTGTATATTTAATCAACTTTCCTCAATTATTAAACTGTAAATACTCCCTGAGTATTAGGGCATTAATTCACTCTAAGAAGCTCCTAGAGACTACAGCAGCCTTCCCGGATATTTCATGCCTGCAAAGTTATTTAAACATTACCACTGAAATTGTAAAGCTAAACAAGTCTCCCTCACAGTGTCTCCCCTGGCAGGGCAGGTATTTAACTAAAGCTAGCACCTAAAGCTAGATAATACTTAAACTGCTATGTGATAGCAGTTCCAGAGGAGACCTGATACAACTTGTTCACTAAGAAGTATTAGGTTTTAAATAACATAAATGAAAGAAAACCACATAATTAAGAATTCAGGTTGTTTTAAAAAACATACAACTATATGCTTGATGGCAAACCTGTCACACCCACCAGCATGGACTCTCTGCCTTCGTTGTGCTGCAACACTAAAATCCTGCTATCACATTTGGCTTTGCAAAAGGAAAAAAGCTTTCCCTTTATTAAGAAAACTCAGAGAAGCACTAGGCAAAACTGTGGTCTGACCTTAAACTTTACCAAGTAAAGAAAGAAAGAATAAGAAGTCTGGTTTACGAATTTTTGAAGCAAAATTCACATTAAGATAGTATGGGGCATAGATATGATTGTTTCTTAAGAAAACTATAGATACATAAAGGTTACCCAGCTGTGCACCCGTGAAACATATTTTTCTTGATTAAATAAGGAACTACAGCAACCAAGGGTACTATGGCCTCACATATACTCTAATAATGAGACATAATGAAGGGTCTTCTGGGAGCTCTCCCACAACTGTTAAAATTTTATAGCATCAAATCTGGAAATTAATTTTGAAAAAGAGAGAATCCTATTTAATATTTGATGTGCATTGGTACTTTTTTCCTTTATAATGAAACAATTTCCTCTAAACATCCACATTTTTTATGTTTAAAAAAATTCAACTGCTCCTGCTGAATCAACTCTTAAGGGAGAAGTTGTTAATAATATCGCCTATGAACTTTATAGCATTTGCTTAGTATATCCTATTTGCAGATATCATCTTATATGAATAATCATATGTTTGCAATTTTCCAGCTCCTGATGAAAAACTGACCTGTCATCAGAGCAAATTTCCTCCAAAACTCACATATGACTGTTATCTGTACCCACTGTTATTAAGAAGATTCAGGATTTTGACACACGTTCCACTAGTTATCTACATATAAACTTATACATGTAAGAGGTCTCATCTCAGTCCATGGTGAGGTCATGCTACTTTTCTTTTCTGTAAAAAGTGACTTGAAATAATTGCCTGATAAATCTGCCAATTCTTTGTCCAGCTGTCATTTCAAGGGAAAAGTTTTCTGCTCAATCTTTTGTTCTCTGGGAAGGCAGGCAGTCCTGGCTGAAGTGCTAATTGCTTGTAAGTCCAGAGAGGAGACTAAATTCCACCACAGCTGGCTTATTTCTGGATTGAAGAGAGGCCCCACCCTTGAACAAATAATCCCTGTGGAGAAATTATTGTCCAATCATCAAGGGTGAAGAAATACAAAGAAGGTACTAACACCAGGGGTTTTATCCTTTTACACCGAAAATACTTCCTTCATTCCTAAGACCAGTGGCACAGCAGACAGGGTGACCACCGTGGTTGGGCTAACCATTTTAAATCAAATTTGTGATTAAAAGATAAACAAAGATGACAACCGTAACTGCAGGCTTTCATAAACTTTTTCTTCACTTACAGCAACTCTGAAATTGGCAGTTCTCTTTCATTTTCCTAATAAATTCATTTGACTCGACAAATTACTGCCTATTCAGAACACTTTTACCTTCATCCCAGTACAAACTGGTGAAAGGAAGGAGAAGGGGCACCACCTGCATTGAGGGGCAGATGGCATGATTCAAGATGACAGGGACTGGTGACTAAACCTGTGATTAGGATATGGTATAAGAGTGAAGCTAGCAATGAAAGGGCACAGGCACGTGAATTCAAAGACAGAGAATCTGGGAAATTGGCCTGGGACTAAAACTAAATCATTTCCCAATAAAGAAATCAGACAGTGAGCCAGGAGCAGGGAAAAACCATGACTGGCTAGACACAGAGACTAATTTTCAGAAGCGAACATGAAGGCGAAAAGTTAGAAAGGGGACACTCACTCCTTGCACCCCAAATGTTTGAGAACAGGGTCTCACATTACAATCTGCCCAGCAGCAGAGGAAGTTACCACTCATCTCTTCCCCTTCCCGCTTGTTTCCACACCCATCACTCCTCTCAATCAGCTCTCTGCTCCTTAATCACATCAAAGCAAACCTTTTTAAGACCACAGTCTGAAATTGTCTGAGTAGAAACCCTCCCTAAAACCAATCCCTCTTTAATATGCAAATTTAGGCCAGCAGACTTTTGAATGGATGTGATTAAGGGAGAAGTAAACTGTAAAACACAGGCAGTGGGACTGGGAACAAGAAGTAGATATGAAGGTGGGAATCCCAGGGTGAATTTCAGTCTGACAATACAATTAATGCATAATACAATTATGCATTGTATTATGCATAATACAATACTGCATTACATCTGGAGTTGATACGCAAGTTCCAGTTTGCAGAATCGCTTGGAATTTACCAGATCTACTCTTTGAAATGTAAGGACTTCCATTTTTTTACAGAAATTAGTCCCCTGTTGCATATCTTAGGCCTTAAAATTAGAATTCTGACCTTAATCTCTGCTTTTTTTTTCCTTTTCTTTTGGTGAAGATAACACCATTGTTTTGGGGAAGAAAAATAAATTACCTATGAAATATTTAATTTACTTATGAAATCATATACCAAACTGATAGTACCATAAAAAATACTGGTTTGCAGACCAGAGTTTAAGTACACAAAAAGTAAAACATGGGTTTACTTTGAACAAAGAGGATGACTGAGATGAGGTTCCAGCTGGAGAAACAGTGCAATTGTACAGTTAGAAGCAATATCATAAGACATATATGCATAGACACTGTGAGCCTGAAGGTAACTTGAATTCTGGCACTTCCTAACTTTAAGTACTTGGTTTTCCACCTTAATAGCATTCTTTTAACATTGTGTGCATATAATACATTCATAGATCACCCAGCCAAGACATAGTTGATATAATCATCCACATTTGTGAATGATTTGTGAAGCTTACATGAGTTTGCTAAGTTGCAGCCCTCCCCAATAAAAATTAAAACAGATGCCTCTGTGAAGCCCAGAGAAACAAGCTGACAATGTAAAAGGAACAGACTGAACTGTAACAGAAGGGTGACAAAAAATATTTTGTTCTTTGCTACTGTATATGTAGCCAAAACTACAACACTACAGATCTGTCAGTCCAAATGGCAAAAATATGATTTTGAATTTTAAAAAGATAAATTAGCTTTAAAAAAAACCCTTGAATTATAAACCCTACACATTACAAGGCATTTACATAAGAACAAGGAAAAAGATGTAAATAAGGCAACTTTGTAAAGAAAAAAACCCAACTGTTTTACACATATTTATAAGGCAGCATTTTTAATGGGAGAATCATTGAAATTCTTCTGCTGTTGGAAGAGGCTGGATTTGGTCAATAATAAAATTTGATACTTTCTTAATCTAGAAGACTCTCTTTTCATCATCAAAGATTTTAAAATGCTTTGTTATTAACACCATACAAATACAAATTAAAAGTAAACAGCCCTTCTCTAACTTAATATAGAAAAGTCCCATATAAGAAGAGTGAATTGTTGTATATTTAGAATTATTAATGGTGGTAGCCTCAAATACATCACATTTTTCCTATATTCAAATCTTATCTCCATTAGTGTAAAAATGGTTATCTAGCAGTACCTTATTTCCAGTTGCTGGTCCTTCTGCCATTCATTTAGAGAATTTGCTGTATAACCAATTAAGGTCTAATTGTCAGAAAGTTGCTCTCAGTAGAGTATGTTTTCTCTTTTTCCAAATATCATCCTGTTTCTACCCATGAAACTGGTACTAAAATTAAAATTCCTCTTCCTTCCAAATAGGAATCAAAATTCCTATTTGCAAAATTGATATAGGCATTATGAAACCCCAGTGAGTTACGCTTTGCCTTCAGAGAGCTCTTTTCTATTTGGACCTTTTGCAAAACATACGGTTTCCTTGTCTCATTTTCCCAATTGTAAAATGGAGAAAACATTACTTCTCTGTTTACAGAGCAATTAGGATAAATGCACCAAAGGTCTGTGGAGCATTTAGATTCTGTTGTAATAATGCTCATACGGATGAGGTTCATCATGTGTTTTCTTTCATATCAAAGCCATCTTCAGCAGTTCCTGTCCCTGGTTACTTCACACCTCAGTTTACTGTTCCCCCACTACAACTGATTTTAAAAATAAAGTCTAAATTGAATGTACAAAGTCATTCAGGCTAAACTTGAAGCCCTAGAAAGGGCAGGGAGCTTTTTTATTTGTTTCTTAAATCATGGGAGCTGTCTGCTTCGGAGCTTGCCATATGACATTAGAATGAAAATCAGCAACTGGAAGCCGCATTACCATCCAATATTATCAGCTAGAAAAGATGAGCAACTGCAGAGACAGACTTATACATGTAGGTTTTCCGCTAATGTCTCTAAAAATCAGTTCTACCTATGTAAGAGTTTTAATCCTTCATTAGCAATCATCACATTTCATTTTTTTTTATTATGCCAAAAGTTCATTCCACTTTACACTGTCTGTTTGACAGAGGGTTCTCAAAACTGGAAGGAAGATAGGCACATAGAAAACAAAGGACAGTTCTTTCCAAGACTCAACCATCTTGCCAGCTATTCTGCTGGAGATTTTCTTGGCTTTTGAAAAGCTGCATGCTATAATCTGTAAGCGTCTTGCACAGAACAAAGGAACTTTGGAAAATGTGATCAGCAAAAAGCGATTCATAAATGAGTAGTGAAGCTCTGTGGAAAGAGCAGAAAATTTGATATAGAAGGTGAGAGGTGAATGCAGACCTGATTTCATAATCCTTCATTCTATGCGGCAAGAAGAGAGTTGTAAACTCTTCTTATAATATCAGTAATTTTGAAACTTGGTTTTTGCTTGCCTCTGTAGTTTAATCCTGGGTTTTATTCAAGATTTTCTTTGAAAATATAGTGTCTAAGAAGTAATTGCTTTCATTAGAAATAAAAAGAAGGAACTATTGTAAATTTTTTCCATTATGGGAGGTAGGGCATTAAGGACAATGACAACCTCCCACCTCTGACCTTTGGGGAATGTGACTTTTCATGCCCCAGCACATCAGGAGACATAGTTAGGGTTACCTTCTCCCTCCTTCTGGGGAGGTGCTAGTGCTATGCAATGTCCATATTTTCATTTTATTGGACATGTACACATTTTAAAAAGAATAAGCAACAAGGATCAGCAAATAGTTGTTGCCATTTTTCTATGCCATTTTTCCATGCCTTGCTGCTCACACTTGTATACACACTTGATGTAGAAGGTAATGAGCTTGGGGCTTAGAGATACTTTTAAGGAACTCTCTACTGATTAAGGTCTTTGTTTTGTATTTAGGCATACCAGCATGAAAACTTCAATAAATGGGCTGATATTCGAAAGTGCCTCTATGTCTGTAAGTCAAGTACCTCCATCACTCCTTTATTTCATTTGTTCTATTTCTTTTAATATCAGCTGTAAAAATAAATAAATGTGGGGTTTTTTAAATGTTTTAAATTGCATTTCACGTTTTTCTCCTACTGAATAGTCAGTACTTCTGTGACAGGACCAGGAAAATAGCTGTAGACCTTAAATCTGAAAAACAGATTTAAAAACACCACCACCCCTGCTTGAGCCTAATAAAACAAGTCTTTACTGCAGTGCTCGCTTCATTCTTACCTCAGCAAAAGGAACACTGTCAAGATTGTTAGGTGTGAAACTGAACAACTTTGACAGGTGTCCCAATTTACAGATTTTTCTTTAAAGAAAACCAATCAAATGCTTAATTTTAAAAACTGTCTTCTATAGACAGGCACATATATAGACTCAAATGTCTGACCTACTGTATTCTCATTGTATCACACAGTGACGTGTCGCTTCCTGCACTCCCAGACTCTACTTTCACCCTGGGAGCTGTGCTCTTCACCTTCAACTACAGGGGGAGAGTCTCAACCGAAGTATCCTAAGATGCTCGAGCAGCACCTTGGTAAATGAAAAAATAATTGTATTTTCTGCATACAAGACATACATGCAAGACATATATGTATTTGTCTATATGTGGAAAGAGTGTTTAACATTTTTAGAGCTTATGTCCAATTCACGTAACAAACATACTGTGAATTGCCTTATACATAATGTGGTACCTGTGGATTAGGGAAGGTTTGTGATCTCTAATCCTCATTTGCAGCTCTGTCCCATAACATGAAACAAAAAAAGAAATACATCCCTTACATAACTGCCTGCCTTTTCGGCTTGGATTTTTATCAAGAGCACCTTAAATTTTCAATGACCACAAACCAAAGGTCTTTCCCAGTCTAACAAAATTAATGCCATATTTTTATTTATACACGTGCGCATGTGTGTGCGCACACATACACACACACACGCTAAGTCTGACTTTCTGACACGACTGCAAGATTCAGTCACAAATATATGTAGTGACATGCATATATGTAAGTACATGTATATGAAAGCCATATATATATGGCAGAAACTGTGTATGTTCATTTTTTAGTTGTGGGTACATAACACTGTAATTACCTCATAACGAAATTAAACAAAACGAGGAGAGTCAGTGTGACAGTCTGAGTAAGAAAAAAGGCCTCACAATTAAGTGGGAGCTCAGAGTGTTGCGGACTCAGCACTCACTAACGGATGAGTGAAAAATAAAACATCACCTTTTAATGCCTAATTAAGTCAACACAGCAGCAACATTAAATGTCTGAGGACAGCAGTGAGTAAGTATGCCTGGACACACTAGATTTTAGATTATTTTCATGACCAAAACATACAGTCATGTTCCTATATCACTGGCTGGAATAGGAGCACCACTTTAAAGAATCAAAGGCTGAACATGTATTTTAAAAAAGTCATCGTTACGGAAAGTCATTTATGAGCATCAACAACTATACACACACATTCAAAACTTAACACCTGATCACATACCTGTATCAGTTCCTGTAAATAGCAAAACATAATTTTTTTCTTTTTTAAGTAACTGCTGGGAAAGTATAATTAACAGGATACAATTAAGCAACAACTAAGAAATACTTAAAATCAATCCAGAGACTTCCTGTTTATAATTATTACCCATAACTATAAGAATGTATAAAATGACTGGAGAAATGAAGCTAGCACCCTATATACCCAAAGAGCAAAATACATATCATATTTAAACAAAAACAACAACACCAAAAAAAGAAACTAGACTAGAGCACACATTTTAAATACTATCATGGCAGTTTGGGTTAAGGGTCCTTTGAAATAAACTATGCTTATTTATTTATAGAGCTATCATCATTGTATCTCTAGATGCACTACAAAGTGAGAAAACACACTAATTTTAATTAAAGCTGAACTAAAACATGGAAATATCCATTGCAATAACAGAAGGCAGAAAGCAAACATACATACACAGATTGAAGAAAGAAAGAAAAAACATTTCAAGAATAACTGACCTGTAAAGAAAGATTTTGCTTACATAGGAAGTTTGAATAAATTCTACAAAAGCGGTTAAATTACAGAGAAATCTATTTGCTTTGATCTGATCCACCAAACAGCTCATAAATAGTAACAAGACTTTGGGCTGAACCAAACACCTTGAAAGGGTTACAGTCTACCCTGAGCTACTGGGCTACCAATGGAACTAGTATTACAGCTGTACAGAAAGAAATACATAAATGCATAAATATTAAAATTTTAATTGGCTGATGTACTGTCACAGTGGGGGAACTGGTGGATACAGCCCTCTCAAACCCACTCTATTTACAGAGATGAAAAAGAATAGCATGCAAATAGTAAAAAGAGATAAAACACTTTAACAACCCTACAGAATTGCAGCAGCAATCTTCTAGCAGAAAGGGATTAATTAACAACAAAGGCTAACGGCCATTTGCTTTAAATTATCAGTTCGTCTACATGATCATTATTCGCTAGGAAAATCTTTGTACCTTCATAGCTATTATCTAAATACCTAAGATATGATGACTCAGTGTACAAAGCAACTGAAAGCTTTTGAAGCTAGCTGAAATCCCAGATGAAGCACATTTGTTCCATGAAGCCATTTGTTGCAAGCACACCCCAATCTGACAAACGTATTTGACATGATACAAGAAAATGCCAACAGACCAACATAAAAAAATACAAAATAATAATGCTTATTTTCTCGATGAAAGAATCCTGTCAGTGCTCCTTTCCCAAACTCTTTCTTCTCCTCTCAAGGGATGCATTCATGTTATGCACACGTCATGCACAAGTTTGAACTTTGGATTTAAACCCTTGCTTCACTTGCATTTAAATTATGTAAATATCAAGCCCAAGCTCTATGAAATCCAAAACAGAGAGCATCTCATCCTGGTTCAGGATAAAACAGGCTTGTCTTCTTCCTGTTATACATTTTGAATGGGCTAGCATAGGGCCAGTCTAATATTTAAAGTATTCTCCTTTTACACTGCTATGGGGTGCTCTACAAGTTGTCTCATTCCTGCCTCCAATTTTCTCTTGTACAACTTTCACTTCTCAGTGTCATGAATATTCACTTGCCATGTAAGCTGATGTCAAGTTACTATTCAGACAGTGAAAAACCTCCTTTTTTTTGGTAGAGATTTAACTGTCAGAAGATGGGTGGAAATGGTTAGTAGTGTAACTAAGTCACAGCTGTGAGAATAAAAACTTTATCCCTGGCCAAGGGGAGGGATGTCAAGAAAAGATATTTGTGTCAGCCATTCCTTTCTGTCACTACTGACTGGATAATCACTGGCTTTTTGAACTCATTAGCTTGCAATTATGTGACAAACAGACAGGGTGGCTGGCAAACGCCAGTGACTTTGCAGCAGCACTCTACCAGCAGTTATAGTCTATTTCTATAGCATTAGCAGCAGCCATGATGGTTGTGCTACAGATTTGCTATATCCACGTTTGAAGACAAACTCCACCATCGGTTTGGACCCAAGTGGTAACAGCCAGATGCTGGAACACTGGTACCTACTGGTACTTCAGCTGCCCCAGACAAAGTGACATTCAACCCCACCCAACCCTGGGTCCTATCTGCCAGATCCATGTCTCTATCTCAGAAAGCCCATTGGGCTGACATGGCACTAGATGCTTGCACATAGACGAGCATAGCTGCTCGCATTTTGAAGTGGCATACTGACCCCTGCACAAAGTCCATCTCCTGCACCATGTGATTTTGTGTTCAGGCTCAGCAAAAGACTCCAGTCATTGAATAGCTCATTTCCCTCCTGATAAACCTGTTTTCCAGGATAGAAGTCAGCCTGTGGTAATTTCTCTATAGCAGGAGAAAACACTTTTTTTGCCACTATTATAATCTAACACAGATATAAAGGCGAACAAAGAAGGCAAGCAAATCCCACTTTCAAAATGGAGTCTACCCGATAATGTACAGAGAAATCCAGTTCCCTGCTGTGATCATGAACACAATACAAGCTCCCCATGCTGTAACAGTTGCTTAAAATGACATGCTTACAAACCGTATCTTGGCAGACTGGAGAGGTAGGTCTGGTCTACATTTAAGATATGCTAACATACTTATGGCTATATAGGAATTAATTTTTTCCATGCCAGCAAAAGCCCTAGAAAAGACATAGTTACAGTGGCCAAAAAAGAGGGACATGGAGAGAAACAGAAAAGCAAACAGATCTTTTGGGGCAACCAACTTAAAATGGGTCCAAACAATGCTTCCAAAAGACTGCGAATATAACCTGTCTCCTCTCAGAGTTTTTAAATACAAAATTACCGTTTTCAAATACACAGCTGACAAAAATTATGTTCATAACAGGACACACTAAATGATGATGTCTCCTTCCTCAACTCTAGCATAGGCAACAAAATCTTATGAGGGAAAAAAAAAATCCCTAGCTGCTATTTTAAATATACCCTCAATTTAAGGTTAAAGAAAGCAAGCCAAGCCAGAAATCAGCATGCAACAGGAACCTGATTACAGTCAGCAAATGAAGTAAAGGAAAAATGAACCCCAAGGAAAATAACTGAAAACTAAGTGGGGACAGTGGGGCACAAAACCCTAAAAAACCCTACAGACTATCCAAAACCCTAAGGGGGAGCAGAAGTCTCAGCTTTTGCTCACTTTGCTTTAACAAAGTGCATGAAACCACAAACTTTCATTCCTTTACACAGCTGTTAAAGAATGTAAAGAAAAACATTGCCAAGAAGAATAGGGCATTTCCATTTCTCAACAGCCAAAACTTCATGATACATTTTTAAAAGGGGTCACTTTTTCTCAAAATATCAAATGTTTTTTCCTCACTCCCTCCAAATGCAGGCAATTTTCTTAATAATTTTCACCTTTGCACTGTTGAACATAATGGGACAAATAATACATGATGCACAAATAAGTCATAATGCTCTGTGCAAGTTAATAGCAGCAGTGAGATGCTGAATGTGTGATAAATCTAGACCTGAAAGTGAAATATGCCTCCTAATTAAAAATCAATTATTAAAACCAGTAAAGAATGAAAAAGAAAAAAGGCTCACTCACCAAACTCATAATGAAATCCTGGAAACTTCAGAGTTATGTGAAAAACAGAAAGAAACCTTCAACATCTATATTTAACTAAAGATTCTTCTAAGACTCTATTGTGGGTTTCTCGATTTTATGATTAAACAGTTCTGTGAAGAATTGTTTCTGGTATCTTTTGTGCTTTTATCTCTTCATTCCAAATGGTCATGAAAATGAATAGACAGCATTTAAATGGGGAATGCAAGAACAAATCATTACTCTAGCTCTGGGAAAGCAAAGCACACAGATGCCCTGATGTGGTTCTGAGGTGACACAGAGATGATAAGCAGCCACCCAAAACCACCAGCACCTAAATTTAAAACCAAGGGCACTATGTTTACCGACAACGTTGCCCATTGGGTTCCTCAACAGTTCTCCTCCAGCAGATGGTTCTAACATACATATTGAGTAATTTGCAAATGTTAGATCAGGGTGTTCAAATAACTATTTCCAACTAATTTCTGTTCAATTCTGGAAAGATTTCAAACAGAGAACAACTGAAAAGCAGCTCAAAATCACAAAACCTGTTGCACAAGCTTGGACAAGCAGAAATTTCTAGTTTTCATTTTCTGTAAAACTAAGATACGTATTCATACCCCCAGCAGTGACAGAGAGATTAAATTAACGAGCGTTACTGAAGAGATCTGAATCCCATTACTGGAGAAACTACACTGGTATTATGCATTATCATAAATATTCAGCATCTGCAATCAAAAGAAGGCTTTGGTGTTTACGTATATAATAAAGTTTTAATAATTCACTAGCAATATTTCACACAGAGCGCTGCCACCACTTCCTTTATCAAAAAGGAAAAATATATCCAGAATTTAAAATCCAAAACCATTCAACTGGAAACAAAACTATCCCTTCTACAAAGAAATGCACGTTGCCAGTAGCAAGCAATTTTTCCAAGAGGTAGGGGCTCCGGACTTCATCTGCCTGCGGCAGGCAGGTGGGCCAGCCAGGGGTGCTGCCATCTTGTGCTCCCCTGAGCAAGCTCCAGCCTGCAGACCCTGGGCACCCTTCACTTCTCCAAGAGGGCACAGCCAACACATGCACCCAAGGACGGAGCCACAGGCACCCCATGGCAGCCGCCCAAACTCGTAGAGTACTTTGGCAGTGAAATTCTCGGGATTTTTCCTCAAAAGGCTCAGAAAACCTAAGCGACTGCACTCTGAGGACACGTCAGCCACCCTACCCAAAGGCAGCTCATGGCACCTCCAGAGCACAAACGCAGCCCCTCAACCATCAGCAGTCAAACTCTAAGCCATAAAGTAATGGTCAAATTTGGTCTTTTACCTGCATGGCAAGCATGGGGTACGTTGTTATCCTTCTACCAGAGATTAAAGGATCTGGGATTGTGTTTCACAGGGTTTTGGCCATGGGGGGCTGCACGGAGACCTCCTCTGTGGGAGGGCGTCAGGGCTGCCCTGTGCTGCCACAGCCAGTTGCAGCTGGTTCCCCACGGGACCCACCGTGCGCCAAAACTCAACCTGCCACAGCAGCTTCCCAACGCTGCTGAGGAAAGTTATTGAAGAAATGGTGGTAAAAGCCCACAAAGACGCCAAGGCAGGAGGAGAGAGGGGAGATGCAAAAGAGAAGGTGCCCCAGTCTCTGTGCTGCCATCACCTCGGCCTGCCCTGAGGGGGGGGCAGGAGACCAGGAAGTGCGGGGGGGGGGGGGGGGGGGGGGGGAGATGTTTTTAATTGCCAATAAATTAACTTGATTGAAACTCCCCCAGTTTTAACACATAAAATATGGGAAAAATCCCGACTTGACCTGCGGCGTGGGCTCATCCCATCTGCCACGGAGGGTGAGCCACATCTAGTGCCACACGGAATGGACATCAACTTTTGAAGTACAGTCCAGCTGAATAAATACCACAGAAAGTCAATAGCCAAATCCTTTCAGCAGTAGCAATGCTCTGGGAACCTGATTGGAATTTGAACATTTGCATTGATTTTTTTTTTTTTTTTTTTTTTTTTGACATTACCAGCTGGGAGCAAGCGCTGGAGAGGAGGTAAGCGGACGGCTCCGCAGGAACATGAACGGCTAGCAAAGGATTACCTTTTAAAGGATTATCTTTTAAACAAAGAAAAATTTGGGATACTGCAAACAACTAACTCGAATCAAAAGAAACAGATTAATCCAACAGGATTACCAGGTAAGGCTTCCCTGTACTTTAATGTCCAGACACACAGCTGAGAAACATGAACGGTTTTATTTAGACACACGGGTGCAGTTGTCAAGCACCTTTTCGTGGGGCACAAATAAGGGAGGCCTGTTCAGTTTAGGCTGTTAAAACAAAAGCTTTGATGACTTATCCTCAAGTCTCACAAGCAACAGCAATCTTCTGTCTTTTCACAGAGCCCTTTCCTTTACCCTTGCATATGTAAGCTCTGATCATCAAGTCCTTTTAACTCCAGCCAGGAAGGAAGATTAGTCGCTGCCTGTACCGCTCCTGCACTGTGAAATTTCCAGAACTGAGCTCTTTTACTTCCCTCTGGGAGGCAGGGGAAGTCACAGAAAACTGAGATCAAGCTCTTCATGGGTTTTTTTTCCTGAATTGTTAACACTTGTGTAAGCTTTTATGGCCACAGTACTACAGTATTACAAAAAGCAAAATAGCATCAATCTACTAAAATAAAACAGCATCCATATATTTGGAAACAATACACACTATATGCACTTGAGCATCTCTGTCTTACTAGCAGACATGTTGGTAGCTTATCTTACATGCACCAAAGATTTGTATTTAAATCTGCTTGAGTATTCTGGCAAACAGAATGGGGTAAGCAACTGAGTTTTGAAAAAAAAACAAAAAAAGTACAAAGATAAAGCCTCATTAATTTACTAAGATGACTTTTTATAGTGTTTTAATTTTTTAATATTTCTTTTAAAACTCTTTATTTAACATGCATTCAAGGTTCCCTTGAAGTAAATTAAAAAACCTAAATACTTAAACTCAACATAACATAAGGCAGTTCAGCTCCTTTATATTTCAGTCAGTCTCATATACAGGTCAGCCCTAGTCTAATCCAGAAGAGAAACCGGATTGAGCAGCAGTCACAAACCCTGCCTCATGGTGATATGAAACATTATCGACTTTGGTGAGTTTGCCCATCTAATAATTTTACATTTCCATCTTTTGAACTTATCACATACTGTTTTATAACCAACTAAACACTACATTTGTTCAGCATATATTTCACACTTATTTAAGAATAAACAGACCGTTAAGCCAAGACTCACCTCCTCCACCTCCAAGAAGGCTGGAATTAGCTGCAAGAAGAACAAAAGGAGAATCATTAGCATTGAGCTTCCTAAATATAGATAGAACCAAAACAGAAGATGTTTGACAAGAGATTTTCCATTGTTTCAGTAACTTTGCTACTCTTCGCTTATCCAAAAATATTCATTGCAAAAACAAGCATTTATGTAAAATGCAATTGCAGTCTTTACCTTTGGACTATTTTGCAATATTTTTGAACATATAAACTAATAAATAAAACAGTAATACAATTATTAAACGTAACATGTTGAATAGCTTATGAAATTACAGTCTTGAATTTATAATTCTATAAACTACATTCCTTTGTGATTACCAAATGAAGTAAAAGTCTTTAATTTTAGAGGAACTTAAATAGACTTTGATGCCACTTTGGGTTAGCTCTCCTTGTTTTCTATGACATGGGACCTTTGAGGATGGCAATGAGAAACTTTGGCCCCATTGATATCAAAGGGTGTTTTACCATTGTATGCAATTAAGTTGGGATTTCACTCAGTATGCTTAATTGCCTCTGTACTGCAACCATCCGGCTACCCATGCCAGAAATGGATAAATCACTTATGGAAAGCAATTTTCAGAGCATGGTGATACAAGATGGTCCTTCAAATTAAGCTAGCACAATTGGAGCCATGCCAAACATTTTCCTCTCACAGCCTAGGCAAAAACAGAAGGAAAGCCTAGGCTTCTAAGCCTGCCTTCAGTAAAGTATTCACCCTTTAGATGTGTGCGAAACAAATCCCTGTCTTATCGTAACATAGATAAAACACAGTATAAAAGCAAGAGTATAAGGGATGGACGCAGGTATTTCTTATTGCCTCCTGATGAGTAAAGGAGAAGCAAGTCATCAAAACATTTCCTGCTCCAGGACAAGGGTAGATGGCAAGATACACAGAATAAATTAGGTATTTTCCAGTATCCAAACTTTTTACTGTTAAACTTTATTGTTTCTATGATTTCCCTCTGCTTCCTAAATAGAAGACTGTGAACATCAAATTCCCTGCTGTTGTTTTATTTCATCACTTTCTTGAGACTTCTACAAAAAATCGAGTTACCTTTGTCTTCCTCATTTCTTTTTCCAATATTCTACAAACATCTTTGACTTAACATTCACTTTCAGCTCAACCATTTGCAACCAGCTTTCCCTGACACTGCAGTGAAACTGTCTTCATCGAAAAGCTAGATTTTCCGTCAAAATAGCATACCCAAGATCTCTAATTTTAAAAGCAACATATACCATTAATGCTATTATCTTACAGTGACTCAGGAAGTAGCTCTAGATTATTCAAAATGCAATGCTCTTTAAGGAGATAAATACACAGGTTTATATCCAGCATAGCTGACAAAATCAAATCAAAATAAACTGCAAACTACAGGGACCGTTATCCATCCTAGGACTAGTTGCTCCTACACTCACCGAGTGAGTGAATTGTTGAGACCAAGACCTAGAGGGTTGTTCTCGTGCATCTTCCTGATCCAAGTCTGGTTCTAATACTCTGCAAGATTAGATGGAGGAAAATGGGGCAAATAATCTTTGCTTCTAAAACAAAGCTATTTGTAGCCATTTTCAAAGAAGTGCCTGACTTCCTTTTTGCTGCCTGGATTCCTCCCTCAGATGCAACTCAGTAAACCAGCTGAAAATTATCCACTATTTCTTTTGCTTCAGATTTCTGACACACCAGTGAGTTGAACTGGCTCATCGAGAGATACACAAGTGGCAGAATGGTGTGGCTAGGAAAGAGAAGATGGGGCAACACAGTTTGGAGAAGACAGTGCAAATCCTCTTTTTTGGCTGTCACAAACTGTTATATTAGCTCAAGATCCTTAACTTTCATGTATCTACATCCCATGAATCAACTGCGTTGCTAGGACATCACTGTCACAGTTACTTTGCTTTTACATAGCATAACAAGACTGCTTTAGACTCTTGGCTATCCTCTATAAAGTGCTAGCTGGGAACAAATATTGCCATATATAAATTGCCTTTGAAAAAGACATAATGATAGTAATAATAAATGTGTGCAGACGTATTGCAAAGAGTGCCACTGAACTTCAATCTTTCTGTGTTTACCTGCTCTTCCCCTCACTGAAATTCACTATTAAAGATAGACACAAATTAAACATAGCCCCACATATTTTTACAGCAGCTTCCAAAGGCCTCTTGCAACAGGTAACATCACCTTCCCTGCAGTAAAATGAGTTTATCTGAGATAAAAATAAGCATACTTCAAATCAGAAGAAAATAAAAGTAATGAAGTGTCATCTACTGCCATGAGTATGCTATTCAAGCTTATTCTTTCTGGCACCATACAATATACCTACGATTACCATTCTTGAATGAGTCAAATTCTAGGATTTCAGTTATTATGTTTGAGAGACATGAGAGACACAGCTAAGACCTGTTATACCTCACTGTAACCAAAGTTTCCACTGCTAAAAAAGTTTCTTCTGATACCAAGCCAACATCCCCATTGCAAACTTTCATTTGATGGCTTCTCAGAGAATTATGTTTCTCTCATTAAGTTTTCCTGACAATGTTCATCTTTCCAACACTTTCTAAAACTTGTTAATAACATATACTATAAGTCAGCACCACACACTTCTCTATAGAAACAGCAAAAACAGTTCAAATAGATTTTTGGCTGCAATGCATCTGCTACAGCTATTGAAATTGCAGTAATAATTCATAAGCACTTTTTTTAAAAAAGAATTATGCTTGCATACTAGAAGGAAAATCAAACAATTTTCCTACAATGCCAGGATAGAACATGACTGAATTATATTCACAGTATCCTTTCCAGAAAGATAATGTGTTACTCAAAAAGCAAGAACTTTTATTTTCAGATTTTTCAGACTGTACCTGAAAGGTTCAATAAAATATACCTCTCTTTCCATCTTTGGAAAAGCCTTACCATTAAAGAAGTAACTTGTCACTTAGCACCTAATAAATACTTTTCCCCAGCCAGAGCTGGGGATTTTCACCTGGATTCAGAGAGGAGGTCAGCACAGCTCCATGGCTGTAATCGCATCATCTTGTGTTGGAGGAAGCATGGCCTCTCTTCTCAGTCCCTCAGTGTTAATCTACAGCTGCATTTTGTCCATCGGTGCTCCCAAATGATCAAATCTCACAAAACACTTTGAAAGGGCCTCCTGCTATAGAGGTTCAACTATGGGAAGGTATGAGCAACCGGCAGTGGGACCCTGAGAGCTTTCAACCTCCAAACTCGATGCAGTCCAAATTACCCCCCAGGCTGCACCACTACACTGTGCGCATGTACAACTCCCCCACCTAACTCAGGGCGTGCCCAGCCTTAGGTAGCACACCTTACAACATTTGTAGACGACTGGTAAATCTATCCTGACTAACCTCTTCTCCTTATTTCTCTACTCCAGAGCTGCACAAGATTTTCAAGCCATAGGAGACTTGGGGTGGGAGGAAAGAGGAAGACTGAATTGCTGCCAAGTTACCAAGGCAAAGAACAGTAAAAGAAAACAAACAAGCATAAAAGGGGCTCCAAAGAAATGTGAGGTAAAGACTTCTTGCACCTCATTTCATTCCTCACATTACCCTTTCAAGTCGACCCGCCCAACCTTTCTAAAATTGCCTCCTTCCAAACTACAGTTTACAATAGATTCCTGGGCATTAATTCTGAAAATCCATTCACTATACAAACCTTGAAATATTATTTTAATATGTACTCATTTATACTAAAAGGAGTGATTACACAGAGTGGTCAGGCAGCCAGCAGACTACATACTTCCTTGTCAGACTGAAATATAACACACATTGATAAAACCCCATCCAAAACATCTCACTTGGTGATGGCCCACAAGAGGCAGCAGAGGTGAGAGCTCATCTAATTTTAGGTATTTTTGCCTGCACCAGTAATATAGGCTTCAATATTGATGATGATGATAATAATAATTTTTAAAAAAAAAAAAAACCCAGCTGTATTTGGGGACCTGTGGTTCCTGTGCTGTATTTTAAATAGCAGCTTCAGGATGAGATAAATCACAGCACAGGAGGTGCTGTGCATCGCCACTGCTTTAAAAGCAGTCTTGAACTCTGCATTTTGAGAGACAGATCTCACCTTCACAGTCTGCCTCAGTACAGCAAACTGAAATACTTCTAGAAGTAGTAATATGGCTTTCAGCCCTTTAGTTCTAGATTTCTTTTTATTAGATACATTAGAAGCATTAGCAGTAAAAAGTGTTTCTCAAAGTTCAGCCTCATATCTAAGAAAAAAATCCACTCTAAAAAAAATCCACTTAAAACAAAAAACAGTCTCTAATCACTGAGTATAACAATTTAGCCCTTAATGAGATGTTTATGACCCCAGATTCAACCAGAAATTCAGTATTTCAAATGAGTGGGTACCTCAGCGGACTAGACTTTTATGCTTTTTAACATAGCGTAGCAGCACCAGGACAGCACTACTAAGCAAACTTCATGAACACTGGTCTGGTCTACCCAGAAAACTCCATTCTTGCTCTAAGAAACAAAATTCCTTCCAAAACACTTCTGTGGGGAGAAAGAAAAATAGGAAAAGAAAAGAAAAATAGAACACCTGGAAGGAAAGAATTTAAAGTAAGCTTAGTTTCTCATTATGGAATACCCACAATGAAATCTGAGGTTACTAAAATGTACAAATTTGAATAATGAATATACCAGCATATTTGACAAATAAGAACTGGACATGAATGTTTTAAATCTCAGCCTTCTTAAT
This sequence comes from Aquila chrysaetos chrysaetos, assembly GCF_900496995.4. Classification (NCBI taxonomy): domain Eukaryota; kingdom Metazoa; phylum Chordata; class Aves; order Accipitriformes; family Accipitridae; genus Aquila; species Aquila chrysaetos. Next base: position 30,528,354 of record NC_044011.1, read on the forward strand.
GAGTTAAGTCATATAGCTTTCAAATACTTTTTTGACTGAATGAGCAGACCAGAAACTCTGGCACAGGTCTTAACATTTTCCTCAATGTTCTCTTTACAACAGCATCCTTGCCAAGAAGTAGGATTATTTTAAATTTTGTGGAAATCAAATGAATGCTGAAGAAGTTCACCTCAAATGAAACTGCGAATCTTTCTGCGCAGTAAGCCAAAAGGTATAAAAAGTGAAAAAGGATATATGTATGGGTTGCTTAAACAGACATTTGCAGACACAGAATTATTTTTTCTTCTGTCAATTTTGTGGAATTTAGAGAATAGAAAAGATGTGAATACCAATTTTTGTTATGTCTCTGGAGATAACATGCTTTTAGCTTTGTTAACAACACAGCTGAATAACTCTGGTTACTTTTTGTTGGCACATACTCATGTGACAACATTTTAAAAACGTAAATTCTTCTGGGAGCATGTCTTTGTCAAGTATTAATGGCACTAGTAACTTAAATTGACATCTATGTCATGCAGCCATGCATCTGTCAGTATAATAAAAATATACTTTTAAAAGATTACTTGATATTGTCTGACTTTGGCAGCAGATGTTTTGAGCTTATTTTGATGTAAAAAACATTAAATATTTTTGTCAATACTTTCTAATTGTGAAATTTATTCAAGAAGACATCTTTATAACTGGCAGTGTTGTAAGATGCAAGACATTCTATTGCCTCAGACACCATTTTTTGCCATCAATAAAACATCATAACAGGCAGCTGGTGAGCAGAGTACCAGTAATTTATGGAACGGGAAGCTACATTTCTTCTACATGTTTTGTGAAACATCCTTACCTGTCACTGCATTTTGTTTGATCTTTTCTCAAGAAAGCAGAGAGAACAAAGAAGAGTGAGCTAACAACTGCACCTTGTACATTCAACCATTTTTAACACGAGATGTGTTTTGGTGCCTTTAAGTAAAAAGCTGTAGGCTTAAAGAACATCAAGTAATTTCAAAGTACATATAGTAAATAAAATCAGCCATACACAATATACTGCAATATAGTCACCACTATAATTAACTTTACTCAAAATACTTCCTTGCACACAAAGCCACAGCAATCAGGAGAGGTAAAATAACATTACAACAATGGACTGGGCCAGATTTGCAAAGTTATGTAAGTGCCTAATGATGCAAAGCAGAGACTACAAGAAATTAGAAAACCACCCAGCCTACAAAATAAGATTGACTTAAAATCTTTAGGCACATCAGTCAGTACCACTATTAGCATCTTCAGACACCTATATACCTTCTGTAAATACAGCCTTCAGATACTTACTCAATATGGAGTGTGTGACGATAACCTGCATGCAACCATACACCAGAAACAGCTCCGTAATATGGGTAGCAGCAATTTACTTAACTGTTTTCTATGGTGCAGAAGATTTCTATAAACAAGTTGCTTCTCTCTACACCTGGAAAAGGCTTTCACCCCTCTGGACTAACACCAAAGAGCCAAACCGGGATTGAATCCTTTGGCTCACGCACAAGCTGGAGCCTCACATAGGCCGCTACACCGAGTGCAAGGGCACTGGGCCAGTCCCCGCAGAGGACTGGCTGCTCTGCACACCCCGGCCCTCATGCCACAGCTCCTTGGAGCAATCCCTGCATCGGCCAAAGACCTGGCCTCAACCACTCTGCTCCTGAAGGCTCTTAAGATGCTTCTGAGTTTAGTCCAATAGTTTGGGGGTTTGCTTGCTTTTAATGGGTGATCGAGAGTACATCACATTCTCAAAACACACTCAAAGACTTGAGCTTCCACGTATTAAGAAACCCCCTCCTCTTCCGCCCATAATAAAACTCAGTAAATAGACGTGAATGTCTACCCAGTCTTATTTTGTTAGTAAAGAGTACCAACTTAAGCTCTCTTTCTAAAAAGCCAAGGTGTCCAGAAGCGTGACCTAATGAGTCCAAACAATTCAGCTTATGAAGTTTCCATCATCTGTGTTAGCAAAACAGATGATGTGGGAGACAAAAGAAAGGGACTGAATTTTCCATGCCTTACTTTTTTCCCAAATACTGAAAGTGCACACTACAAATTTGTCCTGCTTTAAAGATAAATAAAATCTAACAGAAGGCTTTGTGCAATTAAAAGTACAGGTTTTGTATTTGGAACTAATAAAATGGCTTTGTGGTTTGCTTGCCATACAACCTGTGCTATTCTATTCCTCCCCTCACAAATTCTGTATAGAGAACAAATTGTTAAAACTAAGTTTTCCCATCTTTTCCAATAAAGTAGTCATTATCTCCAATTTCAAGCTTGTAAAGGGTACTTCATAGGTAGATTAAGGAAAAAAAAATCAGCAATAGTATTAAGTGCTCTGGAGTTGAACCTGTCAAGGAAATTGCCTTCACAATATTCTGAATTCAATAAGTAAACAATAACTGTCATAACTTTTTAGTTATTTTCCTTCTGTTAATATGTTACCAAGTCAATATATAATGTGCATTTATGCAAGAAAGCTATTTTTAACAGTTATATATTATACACATTAAGCTTAATCAGTCATATGCAAAGCATCTCTGAAATCTGATATGAAGAGTGAAAAAAAAACCAAACCAAAACAAAACAAAAACCACCAAACCCACAAAAACCAATGTAGGTAAGGCAGCAGTCAGCAGCAGCATCAGTGTACTGTGAACGCAGTATAGAAATAAGCACACAGCAGTCAGTCTGGCATTTAAAATTTAGAGTTCGTCAGAGGCATACCTTCAAAGCAGAAGGAGCAAAATGACAGGTTTTTACTTTACAGTGAAATACATTAATTGCTTTAATGCAGAATGAGCGAAAATTAACAGAAATGGAAGTTGACTAACACATACTGAGAAAAACACATGAGAGAAGGCGTTTGGCCTGGAGTGCTTCCTAAATGCTGCTGTATAAACTTGCATATGGACTGAAGATTAGGCTCCAACTTTAAAAGGAGCCTAAACTTTACAGTAGCCTGAGGACTCCAAATCACCACAATTGGTGGGGAAGTCAGTCAACTGCAGCAAAAAATGTAACTTAAAAGAATATCAAAAAAATCCAGATGAACTTGTTTTTAAGAATGGTGTTCATCATCAGAAGGTCTTCAGTCCCAAACACAACTCTGCAAAACATTTCTAGGTGAAATCCCACAAAACCATCAGTTCACGGGTTCATACCAGTGAAACTCATACCCTTCATACCCATCCACTAGTATTATTTCCAGCTAGAGAGAAACATCTATTCCAAATCAAAGGAAAGAAAGTGATGCAAAAGGAAAAGGTTTCCTGCCAGCGCCCTGTGAAGGACAGTTAGAAGAACTTGTTTGATGAGGCTGATCTCATCCTTGGGAGGGAGAAGACGACAGACTTGTTAAATCAGAAGCTGCAGTTTGAATGGGAAGGAGCTAGAAAAGGCTAAAACTGGCTGGTAAGCACAGAAACGTCCACTGTCATGTTTTGTGTGAACCCCTTTGCAGAAGGCATGCTCATTTTTTACGTTCCTCTCATTGTTTCTGGCAAACGTGAGAAAGGCACAAAGCAGGAATAATTTCATTCTAAAACACAGGTTGATAAATTGTCACACACACTACCAGATGCTAAAGGGAAAGCTATGAATTAAGATTTCATCCATTTTGTGTGTCAATTTGTGGTTTGCTCAACCATGTAAAGTTGCCTTCTAGATCATCAAGGTATTTTAGAATATAGCCGAGCTAAAACGTAAAGCAACAGGAGCTAACTTCAGGGCAGAATAATGAGGAAGAAAACATCAAGTCTACTACAGCCAATTCTTCATCTCATAATTTGGGCCATTTGTGTGGTTTGTAAATGTAACATTAAAGGGAATCAAAGTGCTGCAGTATATAATTAATCCACTTAAGTAGAGTAATCATCAATATTTAAAAGCCTACGCAAAATAGAGTAAGAGGTAGTCCTAGGTTCTACTTGCACAATTAGAAAAGCAGTTTTGGTAGTAATTATTTCAAAATCATTAGTGAAAATTATATAATTCATGCATCTTTCCAGTATCCCAAAGGTACTAGAACAAGTTGTCTGGAAAACAGAAAAAAATTAGAGTGAAGTTCTTTGTGCTTTCTTTCCTTTGTCTTTTCAAAACTACAACCAGATCTGAACCTCCCAAAGTCTACCCGTACACAAGACCACTACCCTATGAGCCTTTTCTTCTTTTTTTTTTTTTTTTTTTTTAAAACATTGGTATGGTACTTATGGTGTAGCTAATCACAAGATTTCATTTCAATTTCCTTCGCTAGGAAATAATTGCATAATATTCCATTTCAAGAAGGAAAATGTCTGATTGCAAAAAGTTTTAATACAACAATTATGCTCTGAAATCAAAAAGAAATCAAAGGGTGATAAAAACTAACATATTTCAGTTTTGAAACGCCAATATTCAACATTCAGGCTTCAAAACAATAAAACCCCCTAACTTGTTATGAAAACAAAGGCCACCGCTGAAAAGAAGCTACCTGGGGCCTTGCCCTGACAGCAGCACAGTGCATTTTTCCATAGGGTAACCAGCAGTAAGAGGTACCCTGTGGTGCAGGCGTACCCTGTGGTGCAGGCACACCCCGTGGTGCTTCTGATTTACTCAACGGCAGTCTAAGCAAGGTCAATCCTGGCTACAGCTGCAGGGCTGACCTCAGTGGGCGTATTTTGGAGTAAAAGTAGTAAGCGGCCATACCACTGTTTTTTCTTAGGGTATTAAGACTCACAAACAATATTCATTTAAAAAAAAAATAAAAAGAAGAAGAAAAAAGAAACAGGGGGGTTGGGGGGGAGGCACACCTCATGCCCTACCAAAACAGCCCTGGCACTTTTTTCCAGCTATGCAGACAAGACTTCACTTGCAAATTTTGCCGCAAAGCTAGAGGAAGGCAAGGTGTTACTGCACTGTTTTTCCAAGAGCAGCCTGGAAGGAAGATTTTGACAATGAATTACAAGCTCCTGCAAGCAACTAGCGCAGACACGTAGGATGTGAAGAGCCTGCAAGTAAAGCACTGAAGTAAGGTCTACTTTAAAATGTATCCAACTGGGCGAATGTTAACATGCTCTGCATATGAACGTGTTGTATAACCTCTCTAATGATCCTTTCTTTATATAGCCTGAAATTAGAAGCAGCTCCCACTGTGGTCAGTGTGAGCCACATTACAGAAGAAACAGAGAATCTGGTTATGTATTTTACTGCACTTTTTTTGTTTTCAAACATAGGCCCAAACTGTTGCTATAGGGCTAAATATTTGGATAACGATGGTCATGTATTCCTTTATAAGGGAAAGTGGAACTTAACAAACTCAGTATTTCAGTCAAACCAAGAATAATCTATTACAGTAAAATATGGACTGGACATCCTACACTGTCCATCAGAATATTGTCCCAAATCTTTCTGTATACTGTTGTCAAATACACTATACATACTTGCTCTTAACTGATTGTTTCAAAAAGTTACCATCTATAAGCTAAAAATAAAAATCTTGAGAAGGCCATAAAAGATATTAAGAATAAAGTGTAGCCATCAACTTACTTTATCAGAGAAATCAGAAATTGCCTCTTTTATGGTAAAAGTAAGTCAGCTTAGTCAGAGAGAGATCGATTATCTTCTCCATTTTACTGTTCCTGCAACATGCAATCCGTTACATGTCTTAAAATGGAGAAACATAATCTAAAGTTCAAAAAAATACTTTTACTGTGCACTTACCATTTTCACATGCCCTGAAAACTTAAACTCTATTCAGGAACTTTAAAGAAAAGGGAGCTCACAAGTAATCAAAATGATGTGAAGGCCTGTAGATATTTTCAAAGGCATGACAGAGCCAAGAGCCCAGATGAAATCCCCAGCAATGACAGGATTTCAGATTGTGTGGGACAATTCTTTGCTCCTGTCACCTTTCTGGGGGTTTCTAATCTTTCCCAGCTGCAGATGCTCACAGTTGACTTATCTCAACAATCGCCAGGTTGGAGCCTTACTGCTCAGTCACCTGCCTACCAGAAATTGCCCTGCACCTTATTTGCCTGTGTATCAGCTGCACACCTGCTCCTTGGGTACCCCATGGCTGCATGAGAAATAAAGCAAGGAGTCAGTTTTATTATAGTCTCAAGATACCTCTTTAACACTAAGATTACAGGCACTTCTTAATGATGGAGATTAAAGCTAATATAAAAAAAAAATGCAGTAAATAGGCACTGTTATAAGATTGTGCATTCAAGCAGATAATATCTGGCAGAAGCAGTATTAAGGCTTTGATGAAAAATTTACTGAGGTTAGGCTGGACAAGAATCTTTCATTTTCTCTGAAGCACAACAGGAGGGTCAGCTGGCTGCACTGTCGCACGCCAATAATGCCATGCGGAAAGAGAAATCGTCAAGCTGCAACACCTAAATCAATAGCTTCATCTTATACGCACCAGAGCGTCAACCCTAAAATATCTCATCCTTGCTTCCTGCTAATTCCACCGGGCAAATTTAGATATGAAAATGTTGCCCATATCAAGCAGGACTCGTGCTACCTCATCATGTAGGGCTATTCCCAGTTAGGCAATGTATTTCGGCTGTCTAGAGCAGACATGACTTTTGTATATCGATCAGAAGACCACATGTGGAAGACTGATTTCCCTAAATGGCCAGTGATGAGAGGTACGCACTGTCAGGTGGCAATGTGGGACATCTGTGTTTTGTGAACCCAAGACAGATGATGTGAATTCACCCTCTGGTGGCAAAGATGCTTGTGGTTAATTTACCATCATCACCACAAGCACTTCCACCACAAATCCTTTCAGTTATAACCACTACTCAAAGCCGCAAGAACTGCTTGTACTTGCTATTTCTGCTAACATTTTCTTTCGTTGCTTCTAGTAACAGTTTGCCCATTGACTCAAGAGTAGTACCACCGTGTAAAACAAATAAGCGAACAAGTTTGACCCTTTGCCTGGGCCACAACTCAATTGTAAGCCTTTTTGTATACCATAGCACCTAACTGTTGGAGGTATTCTCACTGAAAGCTTCAATAAAAAGGACTGTGGCTTGCTAATCAGAGCTCAGGACAGAGGAAGCAAAGCAGAAAAAAAAAAAAAAAAAAAAATCCTACAAACAATTTCTACAGACACTTAGACCAAAGATAAATTTGGGAAAGCTGATTAATCACTTCAAAATATGCTCCTCCTTTTTTTCCTACTACTGAGTATTTTTAAACTGTTGATCTAATAAGCCCTTCTATGCTTTTGGTTTACCTATCTTCCTGTAAGGGAAAAAGGGAGACAAATACATGTAGCACAAAAAAACACACTAGGATGATTGTGTGTGGTCCAAGTTTAGTCATTTTTCTCCCAAACACTGCAACGTATACAGCCCATCTAAAGCAATCTTCTGAAAACATCTTCTCAGTAAGTTGGTATTTTGATGAGTTATCATCCCTTCTATACTTTATATCAGGAAAATTCAAAATATTAAGCTCCAAGGTTTCATATAGACCTTCTGCATCCAGGATTAGTATGTAACTCACAGGGAACTATTCCACATCTAGGAAACACAAACAGGGATACTATAATCTCATTTGTGCATAGCAAACACTTCATTTCATTATTCTAACACTACTAGCGTGATTTATGAGTCAGCTGAGTACTTTTTCAAAAATGTACTAAGAAAACAAAGAATTAGGCAAAGTACAAATGTTGCTTATACAAATACAGAGACCAGTAATGTCAAAAGGTCATTACAGGCATCTTATTCTATATATAAGCACATCTGTAAGGCAGGTAGAGTATGTTTTTATAGCTGCTCAGAAAAGAAAAAGATGAATCACCTTTTAAAGCTCTATATAAAATTACTTCTCTAGTGGCAATTAATAGAGAGAGGCCCCAAAACACTGGTCACATGCTCTAATCGTCAGGGAGAAAGAAATTAAATGCCAATTAAAAAAAAAACCAAACACTATTGAATATGGAAAATTCTATTTTCTTTTGGAAAGCAACTAGAACAATCTCATATTCTATAACCACATTAGCAAAGAAATGGTTCAGTGGATAGCTAGAGAAGATCTTATGTCCCTGAAGCATCAGGTAGATAGATTATAATACGAAACCTACACTACTAAATATACAGTGTAAGTTTATGGTCATGATTTGCAGGAAGAGTTGTCCTGTTAATTTATATCTAATAATGTTGTGATCTAAGAATAACACTCCTACCAATACATATAAAACCCACAAACAGTCCAAAAATTTTACCACAATTTATTAAAGGCAGCAAAAACCGTACTACTCTGGCTGGAATAAGTGACTGTGCAGGAGCACGGCTCTTTTCTTCCCCTGAAGTCTCAGACAGTCTTCTCTTTATACTTCAAACAAATTAAATCTACTGCAATTAATGATTATAGTTTTTCCTTCAATCAGCCCATATTCCTCTAGGAAATTAACTTAGCTATTAAAAGCCTAAAGGCTGGAAAGGAACCTAGTTAGATGAGTTTTACCTCCTCTGTATTGCCTGTGTAATCAAATGCAGTTTCCCCACCAGTTTAATTCTAATCAGTTTAATTACTGAAAATTACAATCAAAAAACCCCTTACTTCTTACACCAGAACAAAGGAGAAAAGCTACACGTGGTAGCACAAGAATACCGGGTGGCAACAGTTTGATACTGTACGCGAGGGAGAGGAAATGACCAAAAATAAAGACAAATTCTAATATTCCTTAGACAACAGCCATCAGACTGAGGAGGTGGAAATGGCAAGCCACAGGCCAAGAATAAAACTCAGTTCAGACTACTTCCAAGGTGTGAGATTGGGGGAAGAATTTATTACTTCAGTATTACAAAGACTTGATTACACAGGACCTATGTAGCTCCACTGAGTCTTAAGCTGTATTTCCTACTCAGTCTTTTGGTCAAATGTTTGCTGCACAGAGCAATGGAAAAGCAAAATATGCACCACCCAGGATGGTTTAATTCTCTCTTTCCCACCAAAAGAAAGAAGCTAATAATTCATGCACTGAAGAACTGTCCATGCACATGGAGAGAAAACTAGGCTAGGAGCCACACTCTTTTCTTGCCATGCTCTAAAACAAAATTGTTTTATTAGTCCACACTAAGGGAGGAGAAGTCAAGGGAAAACGTGGAGATAAAAGTCTTAAGTGTAGAAAAACACCCTGGTGGAAACCAAACAGAAGAATAACACCAGGAGGAGAATGGATCCTAAGAAAGAAGTCCAGGATTGAGACACAAAGGAAAGATTCCCTAAAACAGAAAAGAAGCAGAAGAAAAAGTATAAGCTGCTCATTGAAATGCTCTATTTTATATGACATAAAGATACTGAGATGAAAGGTCTCTTAAACAAGTCTTTTAGGCACACACAGAGAGTTATATAGAAATATTTCGAAAGAATAAGTATGCATGTTTTCCTCCACTTGATTTCCACAGCAAAAGCATTTCTTAGTGCTATGAAATTCCTTTTTTAAAAAGTAATTATTTCATGGTACGTTTCTCTTATCTCTTGCCACAAGGCAACTTCCATGCTGATCAGAAAAATACAAGGTAATATCATGCCTTTATTTCTTTTTAAGTACACAAAACATAAAAAAAAAAAAAAAAAAATCTGTTCTTTCATTTTTCATTGCATCTTAATTTCTTTTTATAATTTTTCCTCTTTGACCATAATGGCTTTACTGTCTACTTCATAATTGTAAGGACCTCAATCAAGGCCAATTTAAATCTTCTCCGTCCAGATGACTAATTCCAGTAATCCCATTTCAACTGCTAGTTTACATTCTACTAATACCACAAAGCCATCTGATCTGTACAAGACAGGGGTAGGAGTATGCAGATGACTCTTACTGGAAGACACTGTGGTCACTGTCAAAAGTGGAAAACCAACTGCCATAAAGCACGGATTGATGCTAGTAAGAGAGATACCAACACTTAAAAGTCTAAACATATTGGAACAAATTATTTTATTTTTGCTGAATTCACCAATCAGCCACCTTTGTATTTTATAATATGCACTGCAGAAAAAAGAAATTCTGGCTGCCACAGACAAAAATTGTAATCCTCCTCCAAAAAGGAAACTTGTGAAACCCAAGACAAGTTTTTAACTAATTGTGTTCACCAATCTTTTAATAATGGAAATTGTGGGGGGAGCGGAGAATACCATAGCAGTACTTAGCATCCTGGAATCTGCACAGAAACACGGAAAGGTGAACTACATAAAATTTACTAAAAGGCAAAACATGCATGCTCTTAGAGAAATATGTCATGTCTTTTAAAAAAAGACCACTTTGTTGCAAGACAACACACACACTTTTCACAAGGTCTCCTCCTGTGCCAAGACATCTGTAGCCATAAAGTCTTTAAAAATCCCCTCAGTTTGTAAAGAACTGCAGAAAGCAGTAGTATCTTGATGAGCAAACACACCAAGCCTGTATCTGTGTCTACAGTGCTCTCCTGAAGGGACTATCTAATCAAGGATATCAAGTTATAAACTCCCAGGGTGGAGAATCCTCATACTTACGGTAAATGCAAGTCACTTATTCACAAGCTTTGTTCAAAAATACCTGGCTTTGAACATTTAAAAGGCTGTAGTGTTAGTGGGATCATGTATATCTAATAGGACAATACACCTCAAGCAAAGCTTTAGATGTCCTCATGTACCCTTACCCACTCCCAATTGCTTTATCATAAACACTGAAGAGGATATTTTACCCAGTCTTTTACCCAAGTTTTTTCCTAGACTTTTCTTCTCTTAGAAGATGGGGAAAGCTGTAGAGAATTACCTTGCAAATCCTGAAGGTTCTGACTTTTGAAGCGCTAATAAAACCACCAATGAATAAAATGGGGAAAGAATGTAAATATTCCAGAAGCATGGATCTATTAGCAGTAACTCCCTACTAGCTGATGGCTTTTTTGCCTGCTCCATTCGTGATAAAATTTGGTTTTCCTCTGCGAGATCAAATTAGAAAACAGAGTAAGAAGAGAGGACCAGAGGACAAAAAAAACCCACAAAAAACAAAGAAACCCAACAAACAAATACAAAACATTAATCACAAGGAAGCAAATAAAGGCTAAGATTGTGACAAAAGATTTGCCAAAAAGCCGTCTCTTTTTTTTTTCCCCCCAGAAGATACACCAATGTATCTATATTGTCAATTCACATTACAAATTCTAAGTACACCTCTTGAAATGTTTCTATGAGAGACTTTTTACAAGAATTATGGTTATAAAAGCTGTAATAGGTCCTACAAGAAACAACACAAAAATTAGTTGTACATATTATTGTGGGATACCACTATCATCATCATGGGTACCTTTCTGTAACAAATTGAAGAAAATTCTATTGAGACCCACACTGACTGCATCTCATATGGCAGGATGAAGTCAGCTGTTATTAATGCAATCAGATGATAAGTTCCACCATTACAATTTCCAAATTAATCTTCAAAAGAACAAAACTATATTTGTTTGAAGCACCTAATATAGTTTTTTAAAATGAAGGAAAAAAAAGCTGAACTAGAAATGAAACAGTCCATGTTAGTTTTATAATAGAGAGAATACTAATATATACTCTATCGCTGCCATCTCATTGAAGCTGAGATTTGAAATGCATTATATCCAGCAAGCAAAACATACTTTCATAAAGGTAAATTCAACCATTGGTGGACCCAAAGGACTCTTGAGAAGAATAAATGCACTTAACCTGTAATTCCTACTCTTCAAAACCAGTAATTCCAGAGGATGTCCATGTGGAGGTTCAAGCCCCTTTCATGCAACCAACAGACCTCCCGTGGGACCCAGCCAAAACTCAGAGCTGCATGGAAAGCTCTCATGCCACAACCACCACGAGGGTCAGTACCAACTAAACAGCCAGCCTTTAAAAGATTAAATTCCCTAATCTGAGAAATACCATAGAAGCAGAAGACTGGATATGACCTAAGTATAGTTTCAGAAAACAAATCTTGCAGCTCAGCAATTTCACTTTTTACTGTAAGGGATGTTATGACAGCTTCACAGTGGATTCATATTTAAATATAACTTTAGTCCCCTCTTGCATCCTTCGAAACATCCATCACTGTAACTTTAGCCTTTTCATAATTTAAATGAATAATCTTCAGCTCCTAAGTACTGCTTTAGTCTGTTTTGACAGACAAAATTAATACCTCTTGCAGTTACTGCTGGAAAGTACTAGAAGCCCCAGTTATCAGATGCTTTGACCTTCCTCCTCCAGCCAGTTATTCATGCTGTCAGCTAACTTCCATGGGTCTCCGTACCCAGCACCCTCGCTGGGAGCAGCCCAGCCCAGCTACCCCGTGGGAGGTGGGAAGGGATGAGCGATGCCAGCGAAGATCTGTTGCGACAGCCCGGTGCGGGACTCAGCAAACGCCAATCTGCCCTGAACTGCGCTTTTAGAAACCAGGCTTGCAGTTATGCTTTTGGCTCCTGAGCCCAAGAGGTTTTATGCTTTTAGAAAGGGCGTCTATTGTTAGAGGAAAGTAGGTGTTTTTACAACCTTTATAGGGAAAAATGTCCCAAAGACCCCTGTGGGCTCAATTTAACCTGCTACGAGAGAGAACTGTAGAGCTACTATTGAGAAGAGGAGAAAAAAGTTCCACGTATCTTTCTGTCAAAGCTGGGTTATTTGGGGGGTTTGCTTATTTAGTTAGGGGAAGTTCTAGTTAATTTTAATATATGCATACTTTCTGTCTTGGGACTTGTGACCTACACTGAGCCTATAGATCAAGTGGTGGAAAAAAATAACCCAACTCCAACAAAAACCAGTTCTCTGCTTTCACAAGTCTCTCAGAGTCCCCAGTCACAAACCACTTTTCTGGCCAGTAAAAGAAAATGAGTGCAGGAAGAGCAGTAATGTTTTGATATCGTTGCCATGGTGTAGAAGTATTATTCCATATATGAACTTTCATTAGATTTGTCATCAAAATCATATTCAACAGGTAAACCCTAACTACAGGCATGGGAAGCATAAGACCCTGATGGCCAGCAGCTTTAAGCGGGGTTGGTAAAGAGCCAACAAGCTGGAACTGAATCTTGCATTATTTCCCAAGGTATAAACCAGGTTTTACCAATCTTAATTAAGATGCTTAGTGAATGCATTAGGAATCCTCTATTAACATCATCTATTTAGTAATGGACAATGACCATTTATGAACGGTATTGTACTCACACGTGAAAGCATTCTGTTAAAAAAATACAGTGAAAAAGGATCACACATTCCACTTTAACATATAGTTTAAAAAGCTCACCAGAAGGAACAAAATCCATGAGAAAAGATCCAAAATATTGTTTACTCATGGGACACCTTCTTGAAGTCTAGAAACTATAAGAAAACTCTCTACATCCCAAAGGAATATTTTTAAAAGCTAAATTATCAGCTTTTATTTTGTTAAACAAGAAATACTTTGAGCATTTACTCAGCTGCAGTTAAAAAAAAGCTGTAACTAAAAATTCTGTTTAATATCACCTACTTATTAAATTCATTAAATTGAAAAAATATTAGTTTCTTTTGCTGAAAAACAGAACTACTAAAACTTATAGCAGCTTTAAAAACTGCCAGGAACACATAAGATGTTTCCCAACTGATACTCCTTTCTTCTTTCTTCCATTTTATTCTCTTTTTGTAAATGGCTGTATATATATCATCTCTAGAACATCAGGTTGAGATATTTTTATTACTATTCAACCGCTTAATGCTTTTACTTTTCCATGATTTACACTTGAAGAATGTAATAGCAAATACACATAATGACAAAAAATGTTTGCTAAACCAGCCAACTTTAACTAATGCTGCTGAAGCCACATGAGTGGAAAGCAAATGGGGAATTTGTAAATGACAGTGTTTGGACTAAGACATTTCAAAGGGTGTTCACAAATAATCATTTTAGCATAATGTACTGCTCTCCTTGGTTCCCCATGTAGTCATCAGTCCTTCTAGAAAGCAAGTTGGAGCACACGGTGGATGTAGCCACTGAACTCTCGTCCTGTGGAGCAATCTCCCTCTTTCCACTGATTGTAGGATGGATCTAGTTAGCTTTAGTGAATATCCTTCTTTAGGTTCAGAAACAGCATTTGACCTATAAGCTTTACAGCATTCACATCATGCATAATCAGAGCTGGAAATATGCACTCTGCAGGACAGTAAGGGACAACCGATATCAATTTTCAAAATCTTGAAGAGTAAAAGGTTACTGCAGTTTGGGAGCATGTCAGCATTTTCACTTCAGTACAATACAGTCAAACAACAGAGTAGAAAAGTCCGGGTTTTCACCCACAGTAATACTCTTAAGCAGAAATCCACAGTTGGAAATTAAGTGAGCCCTTAGCAGAGATGCACAGCAGGTACAGCAGGAAAACTCAAGCACTCAGCGGATACCGTCACAAGTAAGTGGAAATGCATAAGAGACTGATTCAGACCAGGTTTTCATCCCAAAACACAAGTTTAAGTCAGCTTCTATAAACTTAAAGTTAGCAGCTGCACTTTCACATTACTCATTACTTCTACCTGGCCTCAGACTGCTGCAAGGGATTGTCTTATGTGACCATTTCATCCTTCCATGACTGCACATGTTTAAATAAACACAGTTGCGCCGAAAATACCACAATACTTAGTTGAAAGCAACCCTTTGGGAACCGCTACTCCAGAGCAAAGAAATAATCTTGAGCCCAAAAGAGACACTGTTATCAGGGCCAACAAGTACTATTTGTCTCCAAGACTTTCTTTCAGAGGACAGCCATCCCATCTCAATGCTCATGCCTCTCAAGTCCCAATCATGGTTTCCTCCCCCTGACCTAATCCCTACATTTCTCCTCTCCTTCCAAGGCTCTACGCATTTTCTCACAACCACATCCTCTACCAGGTACTTCCTTCTTCTTCAGTTCCTCTCTCAGCTGCTTTCTCCACGCACCCCCCTCCCCCAGGTCTATGTTGCCTAACCAGTTTGCTCTTCTACACCCCTCTGCTTCATCTGCTTCTCCGTCAAGCTGCCATCTTACCGTTTGCTATCCAGCTTTCCACTGCAGTATGACTTTTTGCCTTTCAGTTTCAGCACACACCATTTCCAGTAACCGGATTAAAGTGACTTGAGTTAGAAAGAAGGCAAATATGTAAACAAGCACCTATTAGACGTAAATGCCTAAAGCAGGCTTCATCCAAGCAACTTTGTCATTCGAGATAACAACCCTTTTTTCATTGCCCCAGTAAATACTGCCTGCAACTTCCCAACTGCTTTCCATCTTTCAGAGTCATCATTCATGAAAGATACCTACAACACATCCCTGGGTGGTCAAGAAAAATACACATTCAAATTAATTTATCAGGGCTTTCTCTTGAGAGGGAATGTAGCTGCTAACTTGAAAACCTCATCTGATAGCTTGGGACTTAAAAGGTCACGTGAGACCAGGAAGCGTCTTGATTGAAGAATAGCCATTATCCTTTCACATGCATTATGGTAATTTTTTCCTCTCAGAAACAAAGCTCTTAAGAAAATTTTACTGGACACCATACAGATCATTTGAAGCCTGTCCCTTGGTGTCTCATAAACGTTGGCAATGTAATTATGAAACTAAACAAATGTGTTGCAGAATCATACTATTTATTGAAAAACAGAAGTATGCAAGATAAATGTATATATGCACTATTAAGATTAGATATTAAGCCTTTTTTTCAACTACAACTCAGATGTATATGCAAAAAGTTTAACTTACCAAGATTCATCACAAAGATTGAATTATTAAACAAACAACCTAAATTGGATATTGAATACCAATCATTATCACAATGTGAAAAAACTTGCTCCCTTGAGACTAGACAATTTAATCAGCCTACAGGAAATAAATACTCAAAAGGTTAAATTTAGTGCTCAGAGAGTACTATTTTAACCTCCCTGGTTCAGCAAGATTTAAGATTTGTCTCAGAAGACTTATCTCTTCTCAAATTAACTTTACTCCCCCATCCTTTCTTCCACTTGTTTATGCGATTAACAACAAATAAAACAGCAAAATCCTATATGGCAATTGCATTTCAACTGTAGTAGGTTGAACAACAACCCTTCTCCTACCATTAACTGAAACCTAATATTTAGATTAAAGCTCCAAGTTTTTTTTTTCTTATGACCGTTTGTCTTATTTTTATCTTGTATTTTCATGAAGGAATACCAATGGCAACATCTACTTTCTACCCACAGAAGCAGAGAGCAGAAACATGAATTAACAACTGAATTGGAGGCTTTACGACATAAATTAATCTCCCAGTATCCTGCCACCTGCTCTACTGGAACTCCTCAGGGGTGAAGTTGGGCTCTGTAACTGTGTGCTGTTAAGATCACAAGTGATGTTTAAACCAGAAATTTAACACCATAATATGTCATCTGGAAAGCAGAGACTGAGCAATCATATTTGAAAAATAATTCTGTATAACAGTCCTGAAATATGAAGGTAAAGAAAATACTGAGCACTTAATAGTGCAGATCAAACTCTGCAGAAAATGGCATGCACAGTTTAGCTCCGGGTAGGAATATGATATCGTCAGCCACTCCAGACTACCTCCAAATGCCACAGCAGATCTGGTTGGTGGATGTCAGCAGAGCTTGGGTATTCAAGAACCTAGAAGCTCTTCTGAAGGAAAACATGAGCAGCTCTTACTAAGAGGAGCTTATGGATCGTGATTATGGGAGAGGCAGTCTATCCTGAACGGAAAGTCCTCAGGGGGCTCAGTTCAAATCCACCGAAGTAGTTTTAGTGGGTGGACATATATCAGCTATTTTTTCTACAATGGGTAGAATAAAGATATTTTTCCCTTAAATAAATAATCCAGAAATAAAATTGTTCAGATACTTGTCACAAAACACGATGCTTTCAAAACGCCACTTGTGAGAAAAATGAGACAGAATGGAAACAGCTTACACAAACAGGGAAAAACTCGGTATTTCATGACATGTGCCACTGCTCACCGCACAGCTTTCCAGTCGCTGACAGGCCAGTCACGGAACAGTGCGCGCTAACTCCTGCTTTCCACAGCGCTATCAACTCTCACCAATTAACTACAACACAATGGAGAATTCAGAAGTTGTGTTTACACGGCGTTTGGCATGTTTGCTCTGTGCAGGATTCTAAGGCCCAAGTAACTCTTTTACCAGAGTTTAGTCCTTCCTCAGCACTACTCTCTAATGGTAATTTGTTCCATCAACATGGTTTGCATGCTGCCCATTGGGGAGCAGGACGTGGAAAAGGTGATCAGAGCATCTCAAAACTAAAAAGACAAATTACTGGCAAATTCACTTCTTCGTCCTGTTTTCTCCTGCTTTATTTTACATAGCAAAACATGGCAATCTCAAGCACCCTCGCCACTGAAACACGAACATGGTCAGAGCTATTAAGAGCAATAATGAGGAATAAGCCACGAAGAAAAATGTAAGCCAAAGCTCCACCCAGCCTTCAGCTCATTCTCCTGCACCCAAACGCACAAGGTTTAGTCACATATACAGAACACAGAACAAGCTTGAATGATTTTCACCTGAGTGCTAAGACTGCTAGAAAAAAGCTTAAAAAGTTCAGCTGTAGCTATGTTGTTGTTGTTATTGTAAAAAGGGGAAACCTCTGGAGCACTTAAAGCACTTCATCATTGCCCATTTAACAAACACAAAAAGATGCCTCTTGCATCTGGCAACTGCAATGAAACAACCCCATTCGTTTGAAACAAAGGTTAAACAACTGGGAAGCAAAAGCAAAGCATGGTACTTCCCGAATAAAACCACAAACAACAGAAAGCATTAGCTGGATGAATTCCTGGCTGATATCTTGACTCTCAAAAAGCATGACTTTAAAGGCTATGAATTTCAAAACCACTACCTCTGAAAGGAGTAGAAGGTTAACGACCATTTCTCTTAAGCTATCACACTGCCTCATCCTTGCTGTCAATGAAAAACATGCTTGGTGACTACGTCAGGCTAAGGAAAAGGTGCTCAGGTGCACAACTGGCTAGGCCCACTTTCCCAGAAAAAAAAAACCTCATGGGCCAAAATCATATCTTTTTTTAATTTAGATAAGGGATTTAGGTGAAAATGCAGTGAAGGCCTTTTATTCCAGTTTCTTCGGATTGCTTAACCAAATAAGGATCCTATCACAATCCAGGCAATTCAAAAGTGAATATAATTTCTAAGAACTGGCAAGCATCTTTATCTCAGCAGCCACAGCAGCCTTCCTAGGAAACTGCCTGCTCCATACGTTGGTTTTTTTTTTAATTTGTGTCTTTTCTTTCTCCTTTGACATGGAGAGATAAAACTTCCTGCTCCAAGGCAGGTACTCCTCCCTTCACCCACACCTGGGATCCTGGATGCAATGAAGGATATATTCCAGAAGTTATGCCCGTAACATTGGTAAAAAGCTATTTAAAAGTATTGTCAAATGTTATTTAAGAAGTATTCTGTTCTTATTAACATAATGTACATACATAAAACTAGACAGTGAATTCCAATGCAGGTGCCTACAGGTAATCAATTAACTTCAAGTGACTCAATATTTAAGAGTCGCTAAATGAGTTTTCAACCAAGTCCTGTCACATTCAGTGGAAACTTTGCTGAGGAAATCTCAGGATTATCACAAGCGAAGTTCAGAAATTAGAAAGACATTAAAAAGTGTTATTTATGCACATAAACAGTTAAGATTTTTCTAAACTTCAACATATGATATGGAAAATATGCCAGTCAATCTTAAATTCTCTCTAATTAAAATGAGTAAACACCGGCTGCCAGAGAATGAGCAGTTTTTACAAACAGATATTCCGCCATACTTCCACATGCACTGAGGATGATTATTCACAGACAGAATTCTAGGAAGTCTATTTCAGCATCTTTTATTATGGACTAAAAACTGAATCCACACTCCGTAACAATGGATAAATTGTTAACAATATTGCCTCTGGAGAGGGTTGGGTTTGGGTTTTGTTTTAAGACCCTAATTACTTGTTTTTCCATCACACTATTTTTTGCTGTTGGCTTCAGCACTATGAGTTGTAATTAAGAACATAAAATATTGTAACGCTGCTTATAACCCATCTCTACAAACAATCATAAATTCATAAATTGTTGCAATACAAGTCGTTGTCCAAGCATATATCTATCTTAAATATTACAAGCGTTATCTAGGCTTCACCAGTAATCAAATTTCTCCTCTGATGTTTTTTTTCTGAAGTAACCCTGCCTTTCTGATCCTGAAAATAAAATACCTAATTGCCTGTGTCAGACTGAATGCCGCTGCTTCCTCTGTCACTAACTACAGGTCTAAACAACTTACTGATCCTAACAGACCGCCAAAAATTGATGTGGAAAAAACCCCACCCAAACCTAATGCTTACAATTAAAAGAATCACAGCCTTCTAAGTGCAACTGTATTGCCTGCTCCTCCACCAAGAGGAGACCCCTGTGACAGCATCTATGGACAAAGCAGACGACATTTTCATCCTCTGCAAGTGCCACTGGAGCACTACATGATGCCTCCATGATGCAGCAGTCCTGAACAGAACGCTTGCTCACATAATTCAATATGGTGAGGAGCTGAATACAATCTGCAGTCTACTTCCCACCCTCTCCCCATCCTGCTTATTTAGACATGCATTTCTCTGGTGTAAGGACCAGATCACACTGCACTGTGCCTGTACAATGAAGCATGGATTCTTCGCAGGTTCTGTAAAAATTCTAATTTAATACGACCTCAAAATTTGCAAAGTCATATAAATGTAACATGGGAAGTTTAATAGGATGTTTCTTAATCATACTATTTTAATACTCCAATGGCTGGACAAATGGAAGTTAAAGACCTCCACACTTCCAGTTCCATACAACACTTCCCTGATTTACAGCCTCAGGAACTGAAAAATAAAAAGATCCAAAATACAGCCACTTCTTGCAAGACGACAGGTAAGGAAATCAATACCTAGCCTGGTTCTAGAAATTCAAGTCCTCCAAGACAGAGGGCCAGTATCATGAGGCAACTAACTGAAGTAAAAATGAGGCTACATGTGCCATTTATTCTCAAAATGATGATTCGGTAAGCATGCTTGATACTTTTCAGTAAGGCTTATTTTGCAGTAACATGGAGGCTCACAGAGAGTATGAAGTCCACTTTTCTTTTTAGATACAACTTCTTACTGGATCATGTTTTATCCTGCCCCCCTGCAACTGCCTTTTCCACGTCCTGCTTCCAGGAAATGAGCACTCCTGCTGACAAGCTCGTGCCCCCTAAGCTCAGCAAAAAAAGACAGCCTGCCACTTCGTACAGAAGCAGCAAAACAAGATCTGAAAGGTCCTGCCCTCAGGAGAACCACCTCTTCCTCCCCTTTCCGTACACCAGCCTGGGAACCGAACAGAGAGTAACCCCAACCCCAAAGAAAGAGCTAACGCTCTCACAGGGCACAGAGAGCAGTGATGCACAAACTCAGGGGCCAATGATAGGTAATCAGGAGCAAGGAATGCAAGTCACTAAACAAAATCAAATACTATTATTTGACCTCCAAATCCCACTCCTCTCCAGACTTTCCCCCCCATGCCTTTTGTACTGTAAGCCAGAGCATGGGATAAGAAACAGTCTGTGTAATTCCTTTCAACTCTCCAGACAAGCACAAACTCAGAGACCCTACCCTAACCTTCCTTCGAGCATTTCTTTGCCCTCTTGTTGGTAACTCAAGAGTTGTTCTACAGAGAGAAAAAGAGAAGTACAGTGAGACCACATGATGGATACATGACTGGTCTACTGACCTCTTCCTGCATATCACCACGGGATTTTTCTAATAGACTGCGTTTTCTGCCATTTGCTGGTTTATTTTTGTAACTAGCCTTTCATACGTGGCAGATGGTGTTCTGGAAGAAAAGACCACGACAACTGCAGTGCTATTTCAAAGCAAAGATTCACCTAGCCCGAGACCCCACTTCTAACAGACGTCATGAAAACAAGACCAACAAAAAGTACAAGAACAGGATAATCAAGCACAATATTCCCAAATACGGTTATTCTTCCGAATACTATATATGCTTTCAGCTTAGGGAATGCCTCAGTTGGCTGTAGTTTCTAAATAATCCTCAGTGGCTTTCTTGTCCATGAACTCGTCCAGCCTCTCTTTAAACCATAAGCACCTGCAATACCCTTTGGCAACAAGTTTCACAAGCTTAGTACCCACTGCATAGAAAGCCTGGCTTTCACATGCTCCAAACCTGGCGCTAACTCTATTTATACAGGTGTTAGAAGTTTTAGGTTTTATTACACTTTTTAATAACTTGCTGAGAACATACGAAGCTTGCAGGCTTGCAATCCTCACCTTTCCCAATGCAGTGTTCAAGATAATGACGTTACATCTGCCACCTTAAACACCAAAACCGTTTTAGCCAACCATTTACACCATTAGTAATTCACCTTCTTCATTCTTGAGCACCTTCACAACATTTAAGAAGTGCCACCTCATCCTGGAAACGTGCTACTGCTGGTTTTGTCTGTTCGCTTCATAACCTCTTTCGTATTTGTTTTATCTTCAGACACAGCCTCTAAGTTTCCCAACAAAAGTCTGCTGTAGCATGAATCTCTTCAGTTTCTTCCAGAGACGCAAAGAAGTCACTTACCCTCCCCAGCCGCACATTGTTTCAGTCGTCAACCATGTAAGACAGCAGCAGTCACCTCTAGTCCAGGCAAAGCAATTTTGCCAAACCTTAGGTTATCATCTGTGATAGTTAGAAGCAAATGGATTTTTCACGGGGGCAGGAAAAAGAAAAGCCAGGTCGTTTTTAAAGAATACAATAATCACTTCTGACCCTCACCTCTTTTTGTTTTGCTAAGTAAAGTCAGTGAAAAACAGTTTTGTACTTTGTACAGTTCTATTTAAAGTCTCAACCCCCAAAAGAATCCTTTAAATCATTCACAACTGAATAATCAAATCACTTATTTTTGTCCATCGTTCGCAAACTCGTTACAGATTTTAAGTGGTCAATTTTAGACACCTTCAAAAGGTTTGAGGGGGACTGTAAACAGGGATTTCCACAATATATTGTAATTCACAACCAAAATAAAATACAAAGACAACAGAAAAAGGAAACTCAGCGGGGAGCATTCACATCAATTTGTAAATCCCCACCCAAAATTAGACAGGAATGAGATAGTCACTGACCTTCTGTAAATAAGACTTTTTTTGCTGTGCGCCTTATTTATAGCAAATACATTAGAGACCTTTTTACATCCTTTCCAGCTTCAGCTTTGACATAAGAATTTGCTTTTTCTTTACTAATCTGACAAACCTTCAGTGGCATGGGCCTTATCCTGGAAGGCACCACATGCAAAGTGTGCAAATGGAAAAACCTCCAGAAATGCTCGATTTAAAGAAAGATGAGTGAGCCTGAGTAACCTACAGAAGAAAAAGGCACTAAATGTAATCAGCTTAAATTCTGCTTTTAGTATTTTTAAATTCATTAGCATTTTTAGGTAATATTAAAAGTAATGCTGAAGGGCTTTTGAGGAACAGATGATCTTGGGTAAAGCAAGTATTGCTATAATTTGATTCTGATGAGAATAAAAGAGATGGAGTTGGCTGGAATATACTTATAACAAAAAGACTTTACAAGTCACAGCATTTTGACCAGATCATCTTGGCATACAGGTATGCAACTCATCTCTACAAGCTCTTCTTTAACCGATGACAGAATGAAAACTAATGAATTTGAATAAGAATGTATTCCAAACAAAATGTTACTTAATTAAGAAAACTCCTGTTATTTTCCTATTGCAGGAAACAAATCTCAGCTGACAAATATGAGGTAAAACTTTTATATACATATCATTTCAGCACATTAAAGAACCTTACTTGAATATTCATATCAAATTTTAAACATCAGACTTGCAGAATAACATATGAAGACAAATACTTTTCATTAGAAAATATTACTTTCTATAAATACCTTTTAATCTGTACAACTCTTCTTCATGCATTGCTGCTGCTCTCAATAGGCAATTTATTTAGATTATATTAAATATTCTGTATAATCATCTGTAAGAAAACAAGGTTCTTTGTTTTGTCTATTGAAAAAGGACTATGATGATTTGTCTTCCCCCAATGTTTAAGGGCTATCAACCTCTCTGGCAAAGTCAAGGTGATGAACACAATTAAAAAATCCATTTCTATTGACAGCATCCACATTCTTTTTCGAAGCAAAAATATTCCAATCACTGATTGGACAAATAAGAAACAGAAACAAACAGGTTAATTATTAAAATTAATATTATGAGTCGAACTAACACAGTCTAATCAACCAGCAAGAAAAAATAAGAATTACGAAAGAACTACACTAGTTTAAGATATGGTTTTCTACTTTCAACATTAATGTTATGTTCAGAAAACAAAAAAACAAACAGTGGTCATACCCCCAGTCCTTCAGCTGCTTGCACAATGCTGAAACTCAGACAAACCCAAGATTAAGATTGCAAAGCAGCAGGTTTCTCCTCCGCTGTCAACACTTTTATATTTGTGTTGGTTGGCTTGACTCCTTGATCTCCAAGGAATCATCCCGAAGATCACAGGCAGATACAGAACCAGAAGAGCAAAGAATATTTAAGTAGCAGAATTACTCAGTGGGAATATGCAGGTGTTTGTCTGCAAAAACATTAAGATTCTGATGTTGTTTTATTTTCAAGCTCCTTTCTGGCCTAAACAGTTTAGATTTAAAAGCATGCTATTTCAACTCAACTGATTATTCTGATCATTAAATGATCAACCATTTTAAAGTTTTACTTTTGGCATTCAACTGAAAGTAAACAAAGCAAAACAGATAATTTTATACTGCACTTTTTATTTTTTCGCAATATCTATTTCTTGAGGACAAGAGAGTGTTGATTTGATCTTGAGCCACAAAGGCAAAAAGCAAAACTCAGCTTCTATCATGTCAAGCAGGCACTCTTGCCTTGAAATCCATGTTGGACCATCTCTGCCAATGGAAATTGGTGGAAGAAAATTCTCTGCTCTTTGTGGTTACCAGCATTTCAGTGCAAATCCCTTCTGGTATGTGTGGTATAGTATGGCTATGTAATTCTTCATGTTCTACCAAAACTGTCCATGACACACTCCCAAATTTAAGAGCAGACAAGCTTTGGTACCAGAATACTCACCTGAAAACTGACTTCTGAAAACCAGTATAATTTATATAACATAAACTGCCTCTGTAATTTTGGGGACTTAATAAAAAAATATGGAAGAATAATGAATCACTTTGGAAATGATCCTAGCTTGGTGCAAGGGTCTCTTACTACAGATGCAATATTGGGTTTTTTCAGTATAGTCTGGTCTGATCCTATTGCATGTCCCTTCCTGTTGGCATAAAGGGTTGCTGTGTCACACTGCACGTTTCAGCCCATTTTCACCACCACAGAGTTTGCAGATGAGTCTCAGATGCAGATGACTATGCCAAGAAGGCAAAAGAGAGTGCAGCATTACACTTGTTTAATTACAGACCTGTTGAGTCTTTACTCATAGTAGATTCAATGTCCAGTTAAGTGAAGGGAGGTCTTCCAGCTGAAGTGGAAACCCTCACAAGACCTGTATCAGCCTAATGAATGACATTACAGACCTACAAAATTTGGACAGATGTAATCAGCAAGATTTTTTTTCTTCTTTGAGTCAGTTCCATCATTAAAAATAACTCTGAAAGATTGACTGTTTCCTAATTTAATTCTTCAAAGGATTCATCACAATAGACGGCTCATTCACTCGCAAACACCAGCTTCGTGCAAAGGGAAGACAAACAGCAACAGTGCAGTAGCAATAGTTGTAACGTCTTGGAGTAACTCCTAAATTGGGAAATCAGGACAGACAAAGTACTCTTGAATATTAATAGTGCCAAACCAATGTTGGTAGAATCCAGCAAACCTGTCACATCATCTTAGAAATACATTATTTTGCTTAGAATCCAAAACTTCTTTAAGTAACACAATTTATTGCCTCAAATGCTACTTATAACACCCAATCAGCAGATGCTTCTATGGCATTTTGTAAGGTGCACCTTACAAAGTCTGAAATTAAAAAAATTAAAATCAAATTACAATAGTTTATCTGACTGCTTTGCAGAGACTAGATTTCAGTTGGAATTATATTTTCTATTACACCAAATATTCCACATCTAAACCACCTTCATATTCTGAAGTGGAAAAAAGCCAAAACACAGTCACAAGTTTCTGCAACTCATTTCTGGAAAAAGAAAAAATTCTTTACTTTTTTAGTTTCAGTGTAACATTTTGTTCTATATATATATATATATATTTTAATACAAGTTTCAGTTAGCAAAAATCAGAACTAGGAAGCTGTTTCAGATCCAAACATTTCATGCTAGAAGAGACTCAAAAAAGCAAAAATTCCCCATCAGCGCCAATATTTTTTTTCCATCAGAACCTCAAGTTTTTGACCACACAGCAATTTCCTAAAGGAAAAGCAGTCCTTCAGTTTTTTAAATTGCAAACGGGCTTCCATGCCACTGGAAAACCTGTTCATGTTACTGTTGAAGAAAAAAATAATCACTTTTCCTGTCTAATGTAACCTTATTTGTTGCATTTCTATGCAAAGCATTCTGGAATTTAGTAGAATAATTTCCAAACAAATGCCAACATTGGAATGAGTATGGCCTCGAAATTACACTTCTATTATACTTAGGATGTACACATTTTTTTAAAGATACTGCAGCCTAGTCCCAGTAGGATCAGCCATTATACTCATATTAACGCACTACAGCATTTCTTTCCATCTATAATTCAATGCATTAGGTAATGAGCTCTGGCAATTTGCAAAATCTTTTTTAAAACTTTGCTCTAAATCACTTCAGAGACAATAGACAAAACTGAGTAACTTGGTTATTATTTTACAAAGCATTTCCATAAAATTATGAGACCAGCAACCATTTCATAGCATTGGTAAAAATAAAAAAATAAAAAATGATGCAGCCACAGAATAAAACCCAAGACCATTAAACTCCACTGCATTTTATAATGGTTTTTCAGAGAGATTAACAAGGTCTATACAATTTAAAGCTGCTTAAACACAACTACCACTGCATAAATAGTCAACATCACATTTTCACACTGTTGATAATAATTTCTATCACAAAAGAGATATGATACAGTTTGCCAGTATTTGCCATTCAAAGGATTTGGCATACCACTATGTTTACAATGATCCTGAAAAGAAAAAAAAAAAAAAACAAAACCCAAAAACCACAACTGGTTTGTTGGGTTTTTTTTGGTTTTTTTGGTTTTGTTTTTTTTTTCCACAAAGTCAGGAAGAATTCTGAGTTTATGATGTATTTTCGAAGCAAGCCATCATACAGTACATCTTTCCACAACGCCATCTGGAAAAATCTGTTCCATACAGAAGAGAGATCTCTCTGCTGCCCATGTCAATTGTCAGAGCACAAAAACTCTCCGCCACCAGATTTCAAAGCAGACGCTTGTTCTCATGACATGAAGGCACCGGCAGTGCGCAGCCGGAGACTCCTGAGGATTTGCTTGCTCCGTGCACAGTCCTGGGGGATCCCGGCAGATCCCAGCAGGAGCCAAGCAGCAGCAGAGCCACAGGAGTGAGCAGCTCAGGGAAGGGCTTTTTAAGATACCGCTGCCTGTGCAAACGGCTACGCACCCCATCTTCTACAGGCCTTCACCTTCACTTTGCATGGCTGCAGCCCTCAGAAAAGCTCCTCAAAACCAAGACACCCATTGCACTCAGTTGCATACAAATGCCAGTGAGGCATTAAGACAGTTAAAATCTGGATAAAACCTAAGATGTGAATGCAGCCTGAGCCTGACCTCTGAGCCCATGCCAGCAATGATGCCTCCAAGCAACTCAAAACCTTCCTGCTCCCTGAATTCTCCTTTTCCCCGTCACTTCTCTTTGGTTTTCTTTATACAGAATATAGTATATAGAATATAGTAATATAGAATTTATAATATATGCAGTCTTCTAGGCAACGGCCCTTCATCCACTGTGTCCACAGACACATTACCTACAGCAACGCGATACACAACCTAAACAGGGATCATACAGAATTTCTGTTCACGATTATTCAGAATTGATGAAGTTGCTTTTTGTAGCCTAGTTTATATCTGATCAACCTTTATCATCTGTTACAGGGAATTTGTCCAACAGCTTTGTCAGAATATCACCGCAGAGTAAGTCTGAGCTGTCATTCTTACTCCTAGTTTTAGATCTCAGTGAGACGCAGCCAATGGGACACTCGCTCACAGCACACACCAGAAATTTTATATTAATTTACGCTAGGGAACCAGTTTTTAACAACCTCACAATATTTTGAAAACTCTTTTTGTGCCAAGATCCTTCACACAGAACCGAAGTTCCTTTCTGTATATGCAAGAGCCCTGGTTTGTGTTTGTATAGTAGTTATGTCTGAATTTTAATGCTTTATAAGCCTTGCTACGAACTGTCTGTTCAACTGTATTGCATGTACTTTTTTTTTTTCCCTTCTTAGAAGCCACACTCTAGCTCATCTGCAGCAATGAAGACACCCATCTGAATTCCTCTCCTATCCCAGCCTCCTCAATACAGCTTTACAAGTTCCCACCTCGCATGTCTTCAATTCTGTGAGAGGGTGACGGTCTCTGCAATAACAGTGAGCAAGCTAAAACTCCGGATTTTCTGTAACCTTCAACAAGTTCCTAAAACCTGTAAGTGATACAGATTTCTCAGACAAGTAAATACCAGTATAAAACTAACTTTCAATTAAAATACTCCTTCTTAAAATACGTTTGTTTGTAACCTATCCTAAAGACCTTGCCATCATTTCCAGCATCAAGATTACAGCGTGTAAAAGGCTTGAGGTAGCTGAAATTTCTGAGTGGTACTCACCACTCCTTCAGACAGGCATAGACTTAGAAAAAGCACGGAAAAGAGAACCCTAGTCCAGAGTTAACCTTCTTGCAACCGATCCTTTCAACTCAACTCACTCTCATACCTAATGCTTGGGGTAATCACGCAAGGGCCACTGCTTGCAGGTCAGCGCTGTCCCTGCCAGGCTGGAGTGCTGAGACTTTCCATTACAAGTTTCATGCAAAATGTGATGAACCTTCAACAACTCCTTCCTTCTCTCCCCTCTGTTCTCATCAGGGCCATAACCATCCTTGCTTTACAGAGGTGACGATTAGTCATCTCTTTTAGTTCAATGTTTTCCACTACAAGTTTCCACTACTGAGCAAAGTCTTCCAATTCTGAAGGAGCTCCCCCTTCTCATCTTCCCCTTCTCCCTCCAAGAAAAGGCAAAAAAAACCTTGATACTCGGTAGATTCTGCAGCTAGAGGCACCCTTTTGAAACATCTTATTTTACAGAAATATGTTATTTCCAACCAACACATTCTTATTGTTCATTAGTATACAACTAGCTTTTTTATTGCAAAATAACACTTAGCAAGAAATAGTTCTTTTGCAGATTTCATTCTTTTGCTATTTTTTGCCCAGCTCAAATGTATACACACAATAAATAAGCTATAATTTTCATTCTAAAACAGCTGTCATCCCTTATGAAAACTTGCTGCTCACAAGCAATGTTTGTTGCACATTCAATCCTATAAAGATATAATACCCATAATTATCCTATTGTTATTAGGGCAATCATAACAGATACCATATGGACTTTAAAGTGGCTTTGAGTACCATTTTTTAATAAACGCAACACCACTAACACATTTTGCAAGAAAAATCCATGCCACAAACTGCACACTATTGGTAACATATATAGCTTACTCTGGGTTTTTTATGCTGTATGTACTGAGAATAACAATGTAACTCAGCTTCTATTGATATCTCACTTTCAAAGGCTCTCCAGACTCGCTGCACATCATGTTTTTAATACAACAGTGACTGCATGCCAGAATTCAATGCTCCTGCAAATATGCCAACTTGTAGCTACTTTCAAAATGAGCTACTCACCAGGAATTAGTGCCAGGGTAAATCAATGGCACATTCAGCTAGATGTTCTAGCTCCACAAAATGAATTATACGCTATATACAGTCCTTTTGTACATGTCTGTCTTTTTTGCATCTTTATCAACAAAAGCTGAAAAGGCTAGAAATGAAGTTCCAGAAGGCTGTCAATTATCCAGCCAAGGATTAGCAGAACAGGAAGCAATTTTTCCTACCTGCCCGTTAAATACTGGATTCATACATTAGAATAAAATCCGCACTGTCTAAACCATTTCAACCCTTCTCAAAAAACACCGCTTTCTTTCGATCATTACTGCTGTAACACACACAGAGCGGCTGGATGCTCATAGCTGCACAAGCAGTCTACTAATAGCTGAGTGCTGGGGTGTTGTTGCAAAAAAAAAAAAAAAAAGTAACTTAAATTGCGAAAGCTGATGGGCAGCAGGTAATTGGGGGGAGCAAAATTGAACTTCTGAATGCTCAAACACAAACCTGCTACTTGCTAGCTGCAGCTGGCATGGACATTAGACAGAACCGCAGACTAGGAGGGTGACCACGCTTTACCCTTCTGCACATGGGACAGTTAGACCAGGAAAATGGGGGGCTTGAAGAAGAGGGGTCAAAGATCATCTGCTGACAAATGCTGACAAGGGAGAACAATGAGTAATTCACTACAATTCGATTTCGCGAGGTTTTTGGAGATCATTTGGTACCAATAATTTACTATAGTTGGCCAAGAGTGAAAAATCTCTGTTATAGGTTCACCTCCATATCTGTGTGTGTTTGTGTGCTTGTGCGATTTGATTTATGAAACTTTGTAGCACTGATAGCAAACTTTATTAAATCACCCTGATAGGTGGCTGATGATTAAGTATTGTTAAAAATCATATAACCTAATCTTGTGATTTACCGTAATAGTGTTAATAAATCTTAAATTGGTGCTACATCAAAGTCATATAGGATCCATAATCACTCATTCCCTGACAAATTGGCATAGTAATTTAACGGGAGATTTTCCTTATCCTTTGTATCCCTTTATCCCAGGCATAACCTGTTGTCCAAGTCTGAGACTAAGTTTGGATCCAGCTGCACCTAGACTCCTCTCTGAGATGGAGTTTAGAAAGCAAGGGGGTCCATTCTGAACCCCGTGACTCAATGGGAGGTTTTCCTTACCCTTGTATTAATTCCATTAGACATAAACCGTTGACCAACTCTGAGACTAAGATTGGATCTAGCTGCACCTAAGCTTCATCAGGAGTTTAGAAACCAAGGGGTTCCATCTGAACCTCATGACTCAACAGGAGGGTCTCCCTTACACTTTTCCATCTCCAGTCTCTGTGTAAATCATTCTAAATCAATCCTAACTCGATTTTCCTCAGTATATTTCCTCCATGTAGTAAGTAATACAGTGAACCTTACCATCCAACTTTGGTAAGTCACACTTTTTACAAATTCACATTAAAATCACCTTTTGCTAATACCTTTGACAGTGATTCTTTACGTGATCTAAATCTTCTCCCTTCGTGATACCTAGTGAAGGTTATGCTGGGAGGGTGCAATGCATGTGCAAGTTCAAACAGGATAAAGCCTTTAATCTCATTCATTCTTAAATAAACCACAGTATCCAGACTGACTTCGGACTGTAGGTTACCCCTCACACACTTTTTTTTGAATGTTTCTCGTTCATGACATTCATCTCATTCTTTTCCTTTTTTTTTTTTAAAGAGACACTGCCAAATTGCACATTTTGCCAATACGCAGTGCTCTTACTGCAAAATCTGATAAGCCCGAGGGCTGTCCACTCTTATAGTCAATGCCCTTGACCAAACAGCAGGTAAATTTTAGAAATAATTGAAGCTCATGGAGTTGTGATTGTGATAGAGGAGAGGATAGCCTTCTCTGCAGAACTAAACATTAATTTGCAGAAGTTTCAGTGGCTTGATTGTGTCCCATTTATAAAACCTTCTTATTCACTATCCTTTCATTCCCTTCAGACATTCAATCAATTTTCCATTCACTTCTCTAAAGTGCGACTGCCTTACAAGTTGTGTGCATTTGTACCACGTGTTAATCATCTCCTCCTACAGAACCGGATTCCTTTATCTGCTACAACCTCAGAGGTACATGTCTAATTTCACCTGACTTCACTATTCAGAGATAGTATATCGTATTTATTTTAGTATGGATTGCGCAGTGCCTTAGGTGCTTACACTATAGGCATTTTGTAAGTGTAAACTTGATTGATTGGTCACAAGACTGTTTTGGATAGCTGTAAAATGGATTTGGCCCCCAGCCACAGTTTGCTCAGCACAGATATACTGTAGGACAGAGATAACTTAACATTTCAAGAATTCATAATGAATATGCTAAGAAGTATTACAAACCCGTATTTGTACGGTTGGTATTATAAATGCATTTCTAAACATTTCTCAATAGCAATGCATACTACAACATGTAAGAGAATTCTGGTTGGATATTTATCAGCAAAGAAGCCTTATGAAAATGTGTTTTCAATAACTGGTGTGAAGTCAGCCCACTCTCTGCTGATTAGATACAGTCGCGGTTCAGAAACAGCCCTATTCAGCATAGTAGGAAGCAATCACTCGCTGTATGGAGGCTTGAATTGAGAGCTTCGTGCTTTATGCTGAACGACTAAATGCAAAAAGATCAAGAAGACTGCATTAATTGCCATCCTCAACTTGAATGGCAAAAAGAAACCCAAAATTTAACTCAACATCTTCACCTGGCTTCTCTTTACGTGGCTTTTTCAAGTGCTGTTTCAAAAAGTCCACTTTATAAGATTAACTCACTATAGTAATGCTGTTTTATCAAAGCACAAAAGCACCAATATCCTAAGAAGCTATGGGTTTTATATAGGCCATACAAGCTTAATATCAAGATTGTTTCTTATATACAGAATAGTCTCTTCATACCATTTTACGCTTCTCTTTCAGGTTACTGACTTGACTTTTCAGTCTTAGTAGTTATAAAGCAGCCCTCAGGTAAGCTGATGCACCTCTTCTTGAAATCTGGTCTTTAAGAGTATTAGTCTTGAGAGAAGAACTGCGGAATCGTCAAAGCGGTTAAGTCATCAGCATAACCATTTCGCATAAGACATTAAAGCAAGACAAAACACTCTGTTTTCGTAAAGTCGTAACTTTCTAGGACTCTGCAGTTTCCCAATACTGAACTGATGATGAAAAAAATTGCAGCCATTACAGCCAACCATGTGATGGATCATGCACTATTCTATTTCTGCACTACCTTCAAATAATATTCAAACCAATAAATTTCAGTTTAAAAGTGTAATTCTCTTGTTTTAATGTATTCGCGTACTAACATCTGTAATATGTGGCAACTTTACAGCTATCTTGATTTCAGACATTTGAATTTTGTATTTTTAAAATGCTACACAGTTGTGTTAATATTTATTTTTTTAAACAAAAGAAATCAGGCTGATCCTAATTTATTTAAAAATTCTCTTACAAAAGGGGATATGCTACTAAACTATCGTGTAAAATATATATGGTCTGGGTTCTTAAAAACATTTGAGAAGGAATCTATTTTTAATCCTTATGCTTTGAATAATCCTTTCTATATCAACTCACACATAAATTTCTTTATTGCTACTATGAAGCAAAATCAGACAACTTAGGCAATACTAATATATGTATGACATTAATAAAAGAAAATTATATTAAATAATTTAACTTACACGTATTTTTAGAACACTCTTTGATACTAGAGTTTTAACTTCATATCCACAATAAACTAAAGACTGAAGTGATACCAATACAATGAGCACCATTTTTCTTTCTCTGGTGTTTAATTAACCTGTGTATGTTATTTCAAGAACCAGGCTATATCTAAGCACACAGCAAACTCTAACATATTCACACAGCAGCCAGGAAGGCAATGAGAACAGGGGATTATTTTCCCCTGACCTTCTCAGGTCTAAAGAAGAATCACACATTTTGACAGCAGAAGAGCTAGGTGGCCTACCTCAATTACCCAGTGCACAAACAAATTCAGAAACACCAACACCAACCTTTAAATAGGAGAATGCTTCCTTTTAACAAACACGCCATAAGCAGATAGAAAATATTCTGTGTTATGTTACAAAAGTATAAGAATAAAATTTGATAACATGAGAAATAATTCTTTCAGAGGACTAGCTATGTATTTTGGAGAGAGTCTTACTTCTTTTTACAGAAGAAGCATGGGTCCAACCACAAACAGCATGAAACTCTCTCACGGGCCTCTAAACTTTTCACATAATAATTTGACAAACCTCAACCAAGGACAAAGCAGCATTTGTCCAAGCCAGATACAGGCATCTCTTCCTAAATTTTGAGTCAAGTCAGACTGGAATCATGAATCTTATCTGCAGGAAAATATGTCAGATTTTTCCCCCATAATAAAACCTGAAATAATTTCCAAGTGATGTCTCCAAAAAGCTCTGCTGGACACCACCAAAGAAGCACTGCTAAGAAAAAGCCACCTTTTTTCTCTTCATGACAGTCCTGACATTAACTTACAAATATCCTTGCAGACTGATTCACTAAAGCACCAAAGCATATGTTCACCTTTAAGAATTCATATAGTCGCCACTGACGTCAATGAAACAAGGTCCATGCTTAGTGGTTTGCTGGATCATGTCCTAGTCCACAGCTGGTTACCCATAATCAGCACTTAATCTGTTGCTGATCATCTCTGTGCTAACATGGCCTTAGAAGATAGCATGGGAAAATAAGAAAAAAAATATACAGAGACAAGATGGACCATTGTGACAGTTCACTGAATCATCAAAAGAGCAGCTTACCAACCACAGACAAGAGTTAAATAAGTTTTGGGAAACAATAAAATCATTTTGTCGAGATCAACTAACATGATCCAGCTACCACAGTTCAGGCTACCATTAAAGTTAAATTTCACTCCTTGGACTGCGGAGCTTTTATGACTGTCTTCTTTTTAACTTCCTTAAATTAAGTTGATTTGTAAGGTAATCCATGAAATTGTTAAGGTCAGAAAGCATAGTTTTCTCTCCTCAACAGAGGACATCCTTTAGTGGCACGGCAATGTCAGTTGTCCAACAATTAAACAGCCATCATTTCTACAGTCTTTAGTATCAGTGCATGGGACAATGAAATGCTCCCAGAAAGTTGTAGGATTTTGTGTTTTCTATCTCAAGGGAAAGCCAATGAGACGTGGGCCATCGTAGTTACATTCCATTTACAAAATGAAACATGGTACTTGACAAAGGAAAGAATATCTTCTAGGTAGGATGCTTGCTAAGTAGGTTTTAGCTCTGAAAGCTTCAAAGACAATCACCTTTTCCTCCTGTCATTCAGAATACTGACAACCTATGCATTACCATACTAAAAACAACACTGGAATCTTTTGGCTTGTGCACTACATAAGAGTCAATCAAGGGGAGCACAAGAAGGTTAACTTTCTTACTTGCGAAACTAATATTAAGAAAATATTTTTTAAAAATTCAAATCAGACATATCCCTCCGGTGAATTCCCCAACTGGGTAATCTTCAATAGCTTGGCAACTACCAGGTTTCAAATGGTTAAGTAATGTCTTCTTAAAACGTGTATGTATATTAATGAAATGTTATAATATTTATATACATTTTTTAAACTGTATATAAGTCCAGTATTTATTAAACTAGAATTAGGGTGGGGTTTTTTCTCCTCCTGTTATTATCCCTTTGGCTTCCTCAGGTGATCTTAAATCCAGTGGAAGAAGTATGTTGAAGAATTGAGTGGGCACTCGTGGCATACTGCTGCACAGTCCTCTGGGCAGGACACATCCGTTAGATAACCAATGCATGAATGCCAAAGAAGTGTGCTTGCCCCAAAAAAATCACTTGATGATGGTTTTGAGTTCTTTGCTGGAAAACACAAGAGATGAGCATGGGGAGGGAAGGCTTGGAACTCTTTGAAGAGAAACAACATGGCTTGGGCAGATCAGCAGTGCAGCAGCAGCAGGTGACAGAGCAGCAGAGCTCATCACATTGAGTGGCAGCAAGAACTGTGGGAGAAATGTTCACAGCGCACAGGTATACAGTGTATAGCTATGTATATACTACAGCTGGTTCAACCACCCGCTGCCGGGGCACTCTCATCTGGAACTCTGAAGAGCTGACGA
Source organism: Aquila chrysaetos chrysaetos (assembly GCF_900496995.4). Lineage (NCBI taxonomy): Eukaryota > Metazoa > Chordata > Aves > Accipitriformes > Accipitridae > Aquila > Aquila chrysaetos. Next base: position 30,563,470 of record NC_044011.1, read on the forward strand.
TAGCTGCAGCATCCAGAGGATGCTTTTTCTGAACAAAAGCTTTCTCTACTCATTCACTCAAGACACATACTAATAGCCTAAATATGCACACTCCCCACTATCATGTATGGCTGCTGACAAAGATTGAAACTGAAAATGATGCAGCTCCACACACACTTCTCACCACAATTGTACCCACCTGACAAAATCGAGTGCTGGGCAAAAAACAGGATTTGAGAGTAAGGACCCACACCATTCTGTCCAAAGGGTATTTAGGAGTAAAGAGGGAAACCATAATCTTAAACCTGCCATGTTTTCTTCCCCAGACAAGCTACTCTCTTGCTCCTGGCCAGACACCTCTCTTCCTTATGCTCACAGCATGTACCTTACAGGCCTCAAAATGCTCTTCCTCCTTTCCAGAATAAATCTTCTGTAGATCTTAAAACGCCCACTCCAATTGACCTAGCGTGGTTAGTGAAGTTAAATCCTGTAGCCTGGAGGGAAGCAGCTGCCCTAGAGCAGAAGAAGAGCACTGCAGTCTCTCTTCACTTAACTCACAGTTCACCTTAGCTCCGACATGTGTTTTGGCCCAGCACCATCACCTTTGGTACAAGTATGAAGATCCTGTAAGTACAGGTTGGCTGCTCTGGCTTGGGCTGCGGTTACAATTCAGATTTCTTTTTTAAACTTGGGCTAAAACCTGTCATCTTTGCAGGGAAGCACAGCGGCAAATACATCGAAGTGTTCATGGTCTTCCGATAACTTTCCCGCTATTTGCCCTAAAGCACATGCCTGCTCCAAAACTGTCACGATTAACTTGGGCAAGGGGGAGAGTTGAAGACTGCAGAAGCATCTCAGTAGAAAGAAACATGATATGTCCCAAGATGCTCTCATGGGAGCACAGAAATAGCGCACAAACAATAACAGGGGTGTAGCTCTGCTCCCAGCGCTGTCACACAGGCACTCCACTGAGTCCCAGGTTCCTCCGCTCACAGCCTCAGCTCCTCCAGGGAAATACACCCTCTTGGTACTTCAGACAGTCCCTGTAAGGCAAATCTCTGCCTGCCTCGGCTGCACCAACATGGCTATTTAGCTTAAATTAGGAGCCAGCTTAGGATTTCAGTTCAGCTTTATTAGTGAAGTTGATGGACTGAAGAACTTGCACAAAGCCACTGTCTCCAAGCCATGGCCCCTGTAGGATGGAGGTAATTTTATTGACAAAATTGTTGCACAAGCCGAGGAAACTGTGGTTTGGGTAAGCATTGCTTACTGCTGCTGTTTTCTCCTCCTGGATTACCGGCAAGTCATTCACACCCTATGATAAGCATTTTAATGACAGTATCTGAATACTGTAGCCATTGCGATAGCCGAAGGAAACCCATTCCCCAAAAGCCATCATCCAAGACAAGAGATGAAAGATATTTATATGGAAGGTTGCTAGGTTCTAATAAAACACAAATGTATTTACAAAAGTATTTTCCAAAGCAAATAACTGAATACCAAAAGTGCGAGCAAAACAGATCACCTGGGGAAAAAAAAAGAGGAGGGTGGGAACATGAGGCACTGAGTTGCAGGGATGACACACAAGGATGTTTCTGCAGTTAAAGATTTTAAAAACAACTGGTGGGACAAACAGTAACCCAGCTAATCCTTAGTACTGGCATGCTGCCTATTTAGAGAGAGCAGCAGCTGGTGAATCTGACGTAAGTCTCTGCATCCAAAGCAGGAACTTACTGTAATGAAACCACAGCCCACATTGGAAAAAAGACTGTAAACTCGACAAAAAAAATCAGGATCTCAATACATTATGTGCTGCATTAAATTATTTCCATCCAAATAAAATTAACCACATAATATCACAATTAAACTGATTCAAAAAAAAAAACCCCACCCCAAAAATCAAAACCATCAATTGGACTGAACCTAGTATTTAAAAAAAAAAAAAAAAAAAGCCGAGGATGAAGAAATTACAAGACTCGCATCTTCCTCGGTTTGAAAAGTACAAATCTGAGACCTTAAGTGGCATAAAAACACCGTTCCAGAAGCCTGAGGCGCTAGGCAGAACTACTTGGACTGGAAAAAATACGCACATTAGTGAACCACCTAATTCAGGATCCAGTTACTCTTCCACCCCCATTAGAGCGCTGCAAGAATGTCAGTCCCTTTATCTTGGACACCGTGAGAAAAGTACCTTCCGATAAAAACATCCACACCTCTGTTTCCCCCTCCCTCCCCCTCCTCGGAGGAGGGCTAGGTTCATGCACGTCTCTAAGCATCAACAGATACTAACCCTCTGCATTTCCCCGACCAACTGGTTTCCAGGATTATTTTTTTCTTTCCTTCAGAGAATATAAGGAATAAAAAAAAAGGCTTTGAGGCACACAGTACCTTTTAATCTTTCTCTTAGTTGTTTGGTATTAATTAGCAAGGGAAGAAATGACCATCTGCATAATGGCAGCAGCAGTCACATGACGCCCCTGAATCTCATTTCAGGAATTCCAGTTGCTGCACCTGGCAAGGGTAATGGAAGGTGTGGATTTCACAGACAAAATCCTTTAAGGGTTTTTGGGTGAAGGGACAGGCTGAGAGGCATACGAAAGGGTGAAGAGGGTTGTATTTCATCTAGGGAAGACAGAAGAGGAAGTCATCAGGTCATTAAATCATTTAATTTGCTCCATAAGCAACTGTGTGCATAAACATCAGAGTTCTGGTCATATTATCTCTCATTGACCTTCAATGTCAAATACGCTTAGTTTAGAAAGAAAATGTTTTCTTTTGTCTTTAACAGCCAGCCTTGTAAAAATAGCTCTGGAGCTGAAAGTCAAGCTGTGTTCTTTTCTGTTCATGCATCACCATAGAAATTGGTGATGGAAAACTTAATAGAAATTGTCACTGGAGTCAGCAGATACAGGCTTTCAATAATCTTTGGCAGTGCTGTTGAGTAAGAAAGGGGATGTTTTCCAGAGCAGAACTCCTCATGAAACAACTAGCTTGTGCCTCCAGGGCTGCGCTTGAAGCAAGGGAGCAGAGAGTGGCTGTGCAAGATTGCGGGGAGGGGGCGACTAAAATGACTCATTTTTTTTTTTCCCCTGACTAGCAGATCTTTAATGCAACGTATGTATGTCATCGCCCCCACCCCCATCCGCCATGCAGTTTGGTCACATTGTGAATAGCTGTGATTTGCTGTCTCTCTGCCAGTAGCTCCCTGCCTTCTCCCACTCCAGCATAAGTGCTGTAAATGTGGCTCCGAAAACACAAGAAGCACTATGAAAATTTTAGCTATTCTGATCAACCACCCTTGCTCCTTAACCCTTTGCTAATTCCCTCCCGTATCAAAGCCTGTGCTGCACATGTCAGGGTGCTGAACCTCAATTTGTGGCAGGGAACTTTGCTGAAACAAGATCAGTGTAGCTCAATTCAAACTCCAGACTGTCTTGACGCCGAGCCGAATTCTGCTAAATATTCAAAATCTTCACAGATTTCTCTGTGCAGCCAGGAGAACCAAATTCAACACTGAAACTAAATCTGTTCAACTCTCAAGATTAAGATCTTTCATTTCCAGCATTTAATTCACAGCTTTTAATGCATAAGAAATAACACTTCTCTGAATTAGCTTCTCCATTGCTTTTACAGACCATATCACATCGATCCAGGCTCCCCCAACGTAATTTGCTTTGGGATCACCATCATCCAAAAGAGAAAGTTTGCTGCAGAATGGTGGTGGCAGAAGCAGCTCCACGCTGTGTGCTGGGCAACAAGGAGTTTCAGGAAGCATTACAGATCCAGCCCAAACCATTCTCCTCCCATGTAACCTAGTAACTTGCTCAGGTCTAAGGAAAATTTATGCAGCTACAAAAGGAGACACTTTTCTCTCTTCCCCTGGAGAAAAGGCAGTCGGATGTCTCCATCTAATTTCTGAAGCACTTTACATATCACTGGCATTATGCATCTCACATTTCGACTTCAGTAAGCTATTAGACTGCCATTGAACAACACTGTAAGTAATACGTTGAAAACAAACTTAGACGTATAAATTATATTCACCAACTCAAAAATACTTGCTTGGGAAGTCCAACGTCATGAGGCCACTTGCCTCTTAATTATAGACTGCTGACCGTCTTGTTAACTTTGTCTCCTACAAGTGTCATAACAGGGAAAATGGTGAGATACCAAGTATGGATTATGGTTAATAAAGTTGTTTAGCATGGATTAAATTATTTCGTATTATATTCATTACAGTAATCTTGCATAAAATAATTTCTTGGCTTAATATTCACAGAATTTCAGGATTCTTCACACAGCCTTTGCTTTAATTATCTATAATGATTAACTCTACCATTTAAATGGTAATTTGAAACATTTCTGGCACTACGAGAACAGAGGAAGCTTTATGATAATGTGATACAAACAGAACAAGATGCAAATAGGTCAATGAAACACAATGAATGTAATGTATCAGACTAAAAGTTTTCATTACATTATTCAAATATTTAAGTCGTCTTTATAGATTGATATAAAGATGCATTGAAATAACATTCTTTGCTGTTCCTCGAACGAGGATTAGAAACCGAGTTATCTGCCCTTTCTGTAACACGAGCTGGAAGATGCTCTGGTAGCTGGACATACCAGGACACTTAAAAGTATTCTATATTTCGGACTGTGACTAAAGGAGAAGTAGATTGCTAAATATTACTGTTGGTGATAATGGATAGCCTCCTTCTGTTGCTGTTTTTTAATCGAGTGATTTTTCTTCCGTGATGTCTGCTGGGCATGGTTTCCTGGAAGGTAGCAGGAATGGTTTGGGATTTTATTTCTGCAGTGGGCTTTGAAGGCACTCATTTTTGAAATAGAAATCTGGAACCAAAACTTCCTTTTTAATGAAAAATTTTGGGTGAGGGGAAGGGGAGTATGTTTTGGGTTTTGAAGGTGTTTAAGTGATCCCCCACTTTTAAAGATGTTTTGCCTCATCCTGAAAAACAAAAGCACATCTCAAAGAACCCATGGAAACAGATGATGTTTAACACCAAAAAAAAGAAGTGTACATTTATAAAAGCATAGCAAAGAGATGGTGGCTTTTTGGCAGCTACACTCTGCTCCTTCTCCTTTGCAGGGCTTTCACAGATCCACACACTGGTCCACAGGCTTCTCACGGCAACAGGAATTTCCCGGGACATCAGCTCAGCTGCGTGCTGGGCACAGAAGAGCAGAGGCTCCACGCACCGTCACATCCTTCAGGCTCATCCTCCCTCTGACGTGTCCCCCCCAATCACCGCTGAGTCAGTCGGAGTCAAGCTGGGCGTCCAGTAGCACAAATTGTCTGCACTACGCCGGCTATCATACAGCTCGCGCCAGCTGATGAGGAAGGGAATGGCTTTAGCACTAGGAGATAATTCGCCAAGCTGTTTTGCTGCTCCCGAAGCTAATCTGTAATTTTACAGCAGGTTATTTGATTTTTATAGGAAGGCTTCTATTAAAACAGAAAAGTCTAAACTCCAGCCTGGAAGAAGCTTGTCTGCACATTCAGGAGAGGAAAATCTCAGACTCAAACACACTGGGCCAACATATTTTTTTTCCCTGGAAGTGTTTTAAAGTAGTTTATTAAATCAGCCCCAAAATGTACATAGAAAGAAGTTCATAACATTTCAAACGGTATTGTATTTCACCCCAATTTCACAGTTTTCCTCCTCCTACAGCATAATGAGCTAAGTTTCCAATCTTGCTGACCGATTTCTTTTTGTTTCGTATAGTACAAACACAGGTTTCTTCATAACAGGCCACTTAGGATAGTGAGAGTACTTCCAAAAGATCTGACATCCTTTCATTAAAATAGGTTACATCCTGGTAGACTAAACGTTAACTTGAGAAGTCTAAACAGATGCTGTATGAGAAATAAATTTTTCGAGGCACATGGTGAAACAGCAGCACTGCTGTAACCAATTGATCCTATGACATTACAGCAAGAAGATGCTGCAGCTAAGAAAAACGTCAACTTCATTTCAGCCCCAAACAAGTTATAACACCAGCAACATTGGCTCAGGGCATTTTTAAGGAATTAATAACCAGCCAGGGTTAGTAGCCTCGGGCAAAGTCAAGGATTAAGCACTATGAGGATAAACACATACAGCAGCTTCAAATAATGTAGTTGACTTCAGTTTAATCATTTTGTTTTGCTTTCAGAAAAACTTATGATCTCCAGAGCGAAAATATAATTCATATCTGCAAAAGAATATACACATACACACACCCCCAGGCAAGAGCTGAAGAGATAAATGGAAACACTGTAAAAAGTAAACATTTTCCTCTCACCAACAGAAGGGGAAAGCTTCCATTGGTTACAAATAAAACAAACATACAAAACCTCCAGAAAATAGGCAACTACTACCAAAAAATAACCAAACAGTATTAATGATTGCATGGAAGAGAAAAGGTAACTTAGGTGATCCCAAAGGTCATCATTTTCCCTGAAGAAGAATTGTGGAGCACTCTTCTACCACAACCTCACCTTCCAGAACTGTTTACAAAACTGAGCTAATATACCAAACTGTATATGCTTTCTTTTTTGCACAACCATTGAATAAAAAATAATCTTTCCTAGGTGTGTTGTTTAAAACATACTTCTTTTCTGTAAAATAAATCAGCCCAATGAAATTCAGACTAACCTGGAAACGGGTAGTCAGAAGGAGATTCAGATTTCACTGATTAGTAAATAAAAAGCATCTTTTAAGGCATTGTCACGAGCTATAAGTTTACAAGACAACTCCAATAAAGAAACTAAACAACAAAAGCAACACTTCAATTCTTAATAAAAATATTTCCTTCCATCATTCAAAGTCGGGAAGGAATAAACATAAGAAAATACACTTCAGCATCTTTTTATTTGAGAAGGTCTAATCAGCCTAACCATCCTAACTCAGAGAGCCTACTGCTGGAAGGTTTAACTTCTATTTATCTTTGCAGACCAAGAGGAGAAAGAAGGCTGTTCTACCTGGATGACTTTTTAACTCTTACATCTAAATACAGTAGACAGCATTTGCTCTCCCGTGGTACTTTTTTTTTTTTACTTTTTTTTTTTTTTGAAGCAGTGAAAGGTCACTCTCTTACATCATTGCAAATATTTAAAGGACAATGCAAAACTCTGATACTACTTAAAATTACTTTAAGACTCTCCTTCCAATATTAAATATAGAAAATTTACAATGAGTAACTACGAAGATCCCGAGCTGAATCTTTCAGACAACACCTTTCATTTATTATTTATACAAAAATCTGTGGAGTCAGTTAAATATTAACATACAATGGAAATGCTATCCATCTTTTTAATCTCTAATTTATATTGATATGGTGATAAAAATGCCTTTATTATTAACAATTGGCTTTTTAAAATGTATAAAAAGGTAGAGATTTTTAGACAGCTTTTCAATACATGAAATGTAAGATGACCTCAGTGAAGTCAGAGGATGCTTTGTCAGGGACCGAATTAAGACCTCACTGTAAGCTTTTATTTGATCATTCTTCGTTCAGAAACACAACAGTTATATCCTTAGAGATTTCTTTGATTGGAGTTGTTTCCAGTCAAAACACTTCTCATGCAACCAGCACTTCCCGACTCACCCAAGAAAGCCTGCCACTGCATAGAAAAGCATCATCTACCTCCCTGAGCATGAGCTTTACAACAAAGGACTCGAGGTTTACTCCGAGTTCTCACAGCATCTTCCTGTAGCTCCAGGAGGATAAGGTCCCTGTAGACTGAGACAATACTCATGCATGAATATCACACAAGGATGTTGGAAAGGTTAAGATTTTGAGAGCACAACACTTCCTTCTTGGTGAAAAAAAACATGCAGGAGGAAAAAAAAAAAAACAAACAACTCCTTGTAAGTTATTGAAGACAGAATGGAAAACTCAAAAAAAAAATGAAAGCGACATAAAAATTTAAGAGGCCTTACACTGTAATATGGAAAAAAATCAGAGTATTTTAGTAAAAGTTACTTTCACAATTGCTGGTGATGAACTATGAATGAATGCAATTCCAAGCACCGAGACATGTTTTCATTGCCTCTTATAGATGGTATACTTCTGAATATTGAGCTATATTCTTGCAATGCTTTTCTATCTATAAATTCTACACTTAACATAGGGTTACCCATTTGGGGAATTGCAAAAGCACATAATAAAATGCATTTTATCATGTATATGTGACAGCCTCACTTGCTATTAAAGGATCTTCCAAATACTATCATGCTCTTGAAGAGCTCTAAAATAAACATCAAATCCCAACCACAAGTCAGAATCTCTTTCCTTCTGAACAATTGAGCGTTGCCGCAACTTTACCCCAATCTGAAAGTACAAGTACTCAGTTCAAGTCCAGAGTTTGCAGGGAATTATCTCATAAATTATCAGCGTCAGGTGCATCTTCTTTCTACCTCTGAGGAACAACTGGTTACCTAATTTTTTTACTCCTTAGAACAGTTTCCATGCCATCAATCCATAAAGTTGACAATATTATGAAAAAACCTCCCCAACCAACTTGTAATAGATTCAGGCTTCTACGTTAAGTTTTATTTCTGCCTCTAATCCTAACTAAAAAATACTGCCCAGTCTCCATGTTTCAAACAAGTATTTTTTTGACAGCTACTGCCAGCAGTGCAAAAGGTTAGCCACCTAAAAAGAAAAGCAAAAGCCACCAAGCAAATAAAAAAACTCCACATCTTCTCTTTGCAGGTCATCTAGTGACTTCCCAGACACTTGAATGCTGGCCTCAAGTGGAAATATCTTGGCTAAAACTGGCCTTATTACTATCCAGATCAAGTACAATATTTCACAAGGACTTACTTTTATGTCTTGTCAACATTTGCATAGTCTTTGTGTCTGGAAATTTCAGACCACCATGCACAGGCTGTCAGCTACCTTTACACAGTGCTATCATTTGTCCTTCCTCAGAATATTTTTCCTCAGAACTCAGAAAATACTGATTTCTAGTTAGACAACGTAACTGTCACATCAAAATACATTCAATCATTTAAATCGTAACACATCGCTCACCCTAAAATCTCTTTCCAAAGCGTATCTGTCACTGAATTTGTGACATTAAGCAGACAGAACTGCTGTCTGCTAAAAGCAGCATCCATAATTAAGCAAGCAGAATATATGAAGTGCAGTGTAATAACAGGAAGGTGGGATTTCAGTCATGTAAGGTAAGGTTTCCATGAGTTAATGTCACTAGCTCACATTTAACTGTCAAAGTTTCCTATAGACAATGGAAAGGAATAAATGGCTTTAGACAGCAATTACTCTAACTTCTCTTCAATTCCCAATTTGATCAAGCTGAATCACTTTCTGTGATTTATTTCTCTCCATTGATTGTAACAGAAAGCTGAGAGATGTGTAGCTCACATTTAGGTGTTTAAAGGTTAGACATGTAAGAGGAGGCAAGATGGATCTTACCATGAACTAAAACGTTTCATGCAAAAGCATGAGTTTGAGATTAGAGGTATCTTCCGTAGCAAACTCAAGCTATTTAAGAACTGTGGAAATGCAGTTTCATGAAAACACACTGCATATTGCTAGAAAAAAAACAAGTTCTTGCTATAAACACATACACAGAGATCATCTAGGTTTAAATAACAAGAGTGTGGAGAAGTAGCATCTACAGCAGGAACAAGATCTGATCTGACAATTGATGACTGTCATAGATAGTGCAGGCAGCAAAATCACTTGGACTGATAATCAGCAGATCCTACCACTCAAACTCCAAAATTCTTGAAGGGATGTATCAAGGACCTGATGCAGGATTCCTGAGTCCCAGTGGTCATGCCTTTAGGAATAAAAAGGACATTACATTTCTGGTCAACTTAGCTGGAGTCCAACCAATCTTCTTCCCGTAACAAAGAAGCCAAAAGAGCAGATGCTGAACATGAAATGTCAAACCATTTACCTCATTGCGCTGACAAGAAACCTCACATGCCGCACAGAATATAACTGGACCAGTAAGAAACACCCTAGTGTGCATTTATCCACCCTCTGCACAACGTCCTGGCACCTGCCACCTTAGATTTCCATTAACTGGAAATTCCAGTGAGACATAAGGCAACACTTTTCATCATTTGGGCAGTTAAGTATTAGAAAAAGTTGCCCAGACATTTAAGTATTAGAAAAAGTTGCCCAGAAAGGTTGTAAAATCTCTATCCTTAGAGACATCAGAAGCTCAGCTGGACATAGCCCTTAGCAATCTGATCTAACTGGACCTGCTTTGAACACAGGGTTGGACTGGAAGCCTCCAGAAATCCCTTTCAACCATATGTATTCTGTGTCCATCCTTTCAGAAAACAGCATCTTGTGTTGTAAAACCATAATCTGTAGTCACGTACAGGAAAGCAATCCCAGTAATACATCATACTGGTTTTGACAATTTACACTGAGAGAGAAGACTCACTTTACTCTCAAATAAACATGTTAGAAAAATTTGCAAAACTACCACACTTTTGGCCAAACTACCATTTTGATTATATTTTTGAAGGTGTGAACATGTTTTATTATTTGTTTTTAAAACCTGAATTTAGCACCTCCCCTCCATCACACCACCCCCAGGGGAAAAAAAAAAAGTCATCACCAATACACACAGTTCAACCACAAACAAAATCATTTAGAGGAACACTGAAAATGCATCTTTTATCATCTGTGCCACCTAGCAACACACAGTACCAGATCCAACACATTTGCAAATCTGACACAGAGGAGTGCATAAGCATCAGAACAGGAGGAGAGATAAAATCTCCTTTCCCATTTCAAAGATTCCACAGGCAGAAGAAGTTTCCATTAATTTTGAAATATTGTCACACTTACAACAGAATACATACCTTATTTTTAAATTGTATACTCAAGTTTTGAGTAAATACCGGGGCAGGGGTTGGGGGCTGCTGTGTGGCTGATAATTTCATCTTATATAAATCAGAACCAGGCCAGGTATTTCAGAGATACTGAAAATTATGCTGAACTTCAAAATTAAATGTAGGGTGACTATGCTTTGCCTGATCTGTTGTATGCAGCAATAGAGAGGGCAGTCTCTTCTCTTCAAATTATTAGGAATAAGTGGACAGACTTTACGGCTTTAAGCCCAGTTCCCCTCTTGATAACATTCAAATTTCATCCAGGATAGTGAGTAAAGTATTACCAAAAAAATTAACATTATTATATGCACACATAATTACTAGCATGCTACTCTTTTAATAAAATTTCTCAGTTAGGTACTTAAATTCCCTACCTACTCACATGTTCCTGAGCCAGGGAAATAAACATTAACAGACTGCACGCAATAGGTCACAAAATCACAGCACATCTGGGGGTGGACTCAAGGCCTCCTGGCTTCAGTGTTCTAGCACTGAAGGAAATTTATTTCCGTTTTAAAATATATTTAATATTGAAGTAGTGTTTTCTATACAAACAATGCATGTGACATTCAGTTCAATATGTAATTTTAATTCTTTTAAAAAATTGCAAGATTAACCTACTACAGTACTTCGAGAGTCAGTCTAAAAGAAATAAAGTATTATACATCTCTAATTTCAGCCAATAGTCTGGAAACTATTGTAGCTTTTCACTTTTTAGACATTCCTATTCATAATTCACAACTGGATACAACAATAACAATACTTTATAAGCTGCAAAGCAGGTTCTGTGATCTGTGTGCGCAAAAAATTTAATTCAGGCTACATCTCTGGGAAACTTTCAAAGACAGCCCTCTCCTGTTGTATTTTTTTTTCCTGGAAAAAAACTCAGCTAAATTCAGTTTATGTGATGGTCGAAGTGCATTTAAAAAATTGTTTGGACAGATACATACATATTAATTTTGACCATTTCATCTTGATTTTCAGCCAGCCATTTGCCAACTAAGGAATCTTATATATATATCTATCTTACACTAGCCATTCTGGACAAAGGGAACTTCATTATTCCTCTTTAGACTGCTTTTAAAATATATCACCTTTCCTGCAGATTCTGTATTTTTTTAAAAAATTAGAATTTAAACCCAACAGCCTACTTATGAGGGAACTCCGGGAAAGTGATGAAAAGTTTGCCACTCTAAAGGAAGAGGCAACATGGAGACGAGAACTTAAATGAGCACAGGAGGCAAAGCAAAAAAAAAATTGAAAAGAAAATCAGAGATGAAGATCACTGAGGCAAAACAGAGGTTCAGAAGCAAACATCAAGACTGACAGCTGTCAAGAACTGAGTCACCTATTCAATCAACTAAGCAGCTCATCATGGGCAGAAATAAGCTTCTCCAGAACACTTCATCAGCCTCCCTCGAAGATGACCTAATGCAGCTTGGCTCTCACTGTTACAAGAAACACCATCTTTGCATTGTTTCTTCTTAAAATTCTCCACTGCAAAGCAATAATCAGCAGTGACTGGTGATCCAGTGTAATTTGAAAATCCACAAAAACCAGGAAAATCACAGCTTCATTTCACAAACTGTCACACAGTAGCTATTACTGTTGTGAGCTAGTACTTAAATGATGTACACAGCACCTTGTCACCGAAATCAGAAGGAATATTTGTTTCTGTTTAAACAGGGGAAAAAAATCAGCCAAACGTCTGTGTAAAATTGCATTCTTAGCTCTGTGACAAGTTCACATTACAATTACAAAGATAAAGCTGCAAACAGGAGCAGTATGTGAGCTTTGCACAGGGTAGAAAGACTAGGGTCAGCCATGCCCAGTAGGGCTTCCAAGACCTCACAGAAAGCTCCTCCAAACGCAACTTTGGAAGAGAGGGAAAAGATTATTCCATTTTAAAAAACTTCTTAAAAGCAATATTAACTTTATTAAGACTGTAATAGGAGATATGCATAGATTAGTCAATTAAAAAATCAGTTCACGTCAATAAAACCAAGGAAATCTGGTCTATTCATTTTTGGTTCTTTGGGATATGCAAATAATTTCACTTCAAGTCAGAAAGGTGTGAGCACCAATTAACTCCTGTTCACGTTTTTCTTCCATGTATACAGCCTCATGATCTCCACTCCTGCACACTGCTAAACAGCATTATGCACCAAAAGAAGGGAATCTAAAAATCAGAAACATTTTTTCACTTTAGCTTTTCTATTGCCAGGCAAGCTACTTAATATTTACTTTAGCATAGGGGGAAAAAATATCTGTCCTTTTCTTTGTTTAGAGGGCTGATTCTTAAATTTCAATTATCAACAGATCTGTGCTGGTTAAAGAACTTAGACAGGATTTTAATACAGTGAAGCAATAATGCAAGTCATAAAACAGAAAACCTAGCACTATGCATTAGTTCATTTCAAAGTAAACATAGAAATTAAATGATTTCTCTATAATGTCTTAGAAAATGCAAAACAACGATAAAAGGGTAACTACCATACTGAAGTAAATGTTTTTATATGATCCAATTAAGATACTGCATTGTTGTTTTTGCCTTTTAAGTTCTGTTCAATACTTTTTCTTTATCCGTGTCTAACATCCCTCACCCTCTCACTTCTAAAGAAAAAATCATGTTAGCTTACTTTTAGTTCTTGACACAAGAACTTCAGTTTTCAACTTGACATAAAGAGACAAGAGCTGAAGCTCTTTTTCCAAGAAGGCTTCAGTTAGCAATTTTACATTCATATACTATCTTCAGACCCCCTTCCTCTGTGGAGAAATGGGGGAAGAGACAAGATGGTACAGCAGATCTTGGGGCTATGCTTGAATTTCCAGGTGTTTCCAGTCTGAGAGATAGGATGCTACAGAGGTTTTGGCTGGTTAGGAAGGCCAACTCCTATGTGCATTTCAGTAGCCCATCTCAGCACAGCAAGTGACTACTAGGTTTGCATAAGGAGTATCTGACTTTTATTTGCTATTAGGGAGAAAAACCCCAACTTTCAATTCTTCATAGAATAACTAAGTTGTGAAGTTACTCCCATCATTTTTACTATTTACTACCTAAGTCCCTTTTCACCACAACCACTTGCTGCCCTAGTTTTTTTTATTTACTGGGCACTTTTTTTTCCCCTGGATGCACAAAACACATTCCACAAAGGAAAATAATTTCCTTTTTCTCTCCTTAACTTCATTTTGTACATTGGCTTTTTTTACCTCTTCAAACTAAGTATTATCTTCAAAGTAAACAAGTTTACTAATCATCGATCATTTCAGAGTGACGCAATGAAACAACATATATACTGACAAATCTCCATTAAATGCAAATAGCCAATTGATTCATCACCTGACTGCATTGTTTTGAACTAGTCTGCTCCTAATTCTTTAACAAGTTTTCAATACATTGCAGAGTGTCAAAGAGTACTTAGTAATTTATTTTTCAGGATGCTTATTTCATGCAACACGTACAAAAGCCTTGCATTCATTTAGACTATCCTACCTCCTTTGTGCAAAACTTTTGTAATAATCTCAAGAAGTATTTTTTTCCAGCAATACTTAATTATTTCAAGCTCATCCCACTTACTGCTCACAGCTCCATTATCCTCTGGCTTCTCGGTTTTTCGTTCCCAAAAGCTGTTATATTTATTTGGAAACTAAAGACAGTTTTTACTAGATGAAAACATTAAGGCTGTTTTCTTCACTGTTCATAAAACTTGAAATCCTAATCCCATTTGTTCCCTTTGCTTTCCTCCAAAAGGATCAGCCTAGGATGTGGTTGCGAAGATAACTGCCCTAATGGCATGAAATGAACTAATTTCTTACAAAATTGGTGATATTTTGTCACCCAAACATGTCACTTACTACACAGAATAATTTTTCCACCCAGCAAAGCCTTCTATAGGTGTATTGACAGGCTCTTCATCACTTTCTAATTGCCTCTGCTTCCTTCTCGCTAAAAGCTGATCAAATTAAATTCTAATCTCAGCTCCACACCGAGTCTTTCCGTAGCACTGGGTAAAGCATCTTTGCTTCTTCAGCTGGGAAATTAGGATAAAATATACCACGTATGCGCACCCTGTGTCTATGTGTGCATGCACACTGCGTAAGGGCAAAGTGTTACGAAACAATTAATGACTGCATCCTTGCCTGCAATTGTGACTGAGCTGGCCTCCCGCTTCCTTCTTGGCACTACTTGTTTATTTGTGTTTTGCTTCAAAAATCCTTTTCTGTTCTCCTTGGGTTTCTTCCTTTGCATTAATTTGTTTTGCTTCTAAAATGGAATCTAACAGCTGGTTAGTAGTTCATAGCTCATTTATAGTTCATTCACCTTTTGTTGCTCTACATTTTAGTTCTCCTTATTCAAATGAGCATTACGTGCTGGGATTTCAGCATTAAATAAACGCTTTTCTGCTCAGTTTCACCTCTTACTCGCTCCAAACCCATCAAATATGTTATAAACAAAGACCTACAACAGAACATATAAAGCAGCACTTAGAAATCCAGTTTACCAGTGATGGATTAGGGATTTACATTCCCAAACTACCAAGTACAGTGGTCTCCTTGACCACCCAAATACAGTGATTTATACATAGTGACAGATTAAGCAGTCTTCCTGGTTACATATCATTAGTGGAAATCAAAGTCATGTCAGATATTGATGGTAATACCTTTCAAAGGTACATTACTAGCCAAGCTTTATGAGCAGCTTTCACATGAATTATTCAGTGAACAACAATGCTTAAAATATATGCATATATATACTCTCAGATCCTTAGACTATATTCATCACTGATGATTTTAAAAGAACGGAAAATGTACTCAAACTCAAAGCTAACCTGTACATACAAGCAGCAAGTTCAGGCTATTCAATTTATAGATTTACTATTGTAAATGCATTACATTAAAGTGCAACAAGATATCTCAACTGTAAAAGCAAAAACTCCTAAATATCTAATTTCTAGCATTCAATAAACACAACCCTTTCTTCGTGTGCTGCAAATCTATTAAAATCACTGACCAAAATAAAAAATTAAACTTTTAAACTTCCATTTAAAAGCATGGAGTCATTCTGGGTTACGTTATTGTGGATTAAAACTAATCTATCATAGGAACAGAGTAATCCAGCGTTGATGCTTATTTTAAAATTGAGAAGTGATGAAAGCAATTTTCATAGCCCATTTTAAACTTTCACTCAAAACATGTAGGTTAATGGAAGTTAATATAAACAGCACGGAACAGAAGGACTAAAATCTGATGAGGGAACAATCAGAATAATTTGGTCTACCAGCTGAAAGGATACACATGTACAACTAAATTGAACGTTGTTTATGCATTTTGATTTTCAAGCCTTCTCTAAGATGATTACCCTATCTCCAGTTCTATCAAGGGAAAAATGCCTCCTTCTTTCTTATTCTGCTTCTCAATCAACTTTTTAGATATTGTTTTTTTAATACTAGGTATGTCACACTATTTACTTTCTCCTCTAAACATCTGGAAAGAAATGTACCTACCACAACTCCTTGCCAACTCCTGACTTTCTCTGTCTGCTACTATTATTTTTATAGTCTCTGATTTGTTTTTGCCATTCTTGGATGTAAGCAGGATTAGGGGAAGCCCCCTTTTGTTTCTCCCCTTGTGTACCTTTGAGAAATGGGATCATAATTACAGTGCCAAACCATTTATGCAGCTACAAGTAGTACTCCCGGGCACTTCAAAAGAGTTCTTGAACAAAAAGAAATCTCAGATGCTTTACAAAAATGAAGATGTTAGCTATGACTGGAATTAAAATGAAACATTACCCAAGTAGTGGTGCACAGTAAATGATGAGATTTAATATAGAAAAAAGAGTGGCCTCAACAAGCAGCCTGTATTGTGCTTGTGTTTATATTAAAAAAGCTGCAGTACTTTCTACCCTTAAGCGCTCGTTTCATTTTTGTACACAAATTACATCCACTCTGCCAGACACCATTTATAATGGCAGACAATCAGATCAGACACGACACTCAAGGGTTTTTTTAAACTTCATATTAAAAAAGCAGCATGTCAGTATATTTGGATACAAGTTTCCCCCATCATTTAATTCACATTTGTCTTAAATTGGTAAACAGCTTAAAAGTTGTTGTACACGATCGTCTGTGTACCCGCACCTCATGTGCAATGGCACAAGCCTCATTTTTTTCGGACATCACTGTGAAAAACCTACTTTTGTGCTACTTTCGAAGTCCAGGGCAATTACAATATGCTTCACATTGAAAAGGAAGTCTTTATTTCGAGCTTCCAAAATAAATTTTTTGAGACGCACAAAATGTGAAAACTTCAGTTCAACGGGTTTATTTTTATGCAGTGATGAGGATAGCAGTGGTTTGTTATATAAGAAATACGGATAATTGCCTTCACTGTGGCAAAAAAAAAGAAAAAAATCACAGTACTTGGTAACATCGAGGTATCAGAAGTTACTTAATTACAACACATTAAAATTGTCTTTCAGAAGTAGACTAAAATTCACTGTAAGTTGTGCTTGAGCAGTTCCATTTTGCACAGTAAGATTAGTATAAAACCAAATATCCTGAAAAAATAATTACAATGTTCAGTATTTTTTTGAATGGTTCCCTTTCTGAATCTTCATGTTGAGCCTCCTCTTATCCAAGTTTTTTATTAAGAAAATGGATACCTAATCTAATAATATCCTGGACACAAGTGACTTCACGAACTGTAAAACTTAAAACTAGAAGAACTGTATCTCTCATAAATCAGAGCTCCTCTATTAACATCAGGAAAGGATTGTGGAAATTTCCATCCCTATCAACTATTTCCCTGAAAGAAACCAGACCTTTGAAGTGACTAGCACGGGCTGTCCTGGAGACCATAAGGAAGAAGAATTATTTTCAGATAGGGGAAGACAGTAACAGTGCCTCAAGTTTCGCTGTAAATGAAAGGTCGGACACAGAAACTACTGACAGGGCAACCTTAGAGAGCACAAGGAAAACAGAGGTTTCATGCAGTTATAATAAAAATAGTTGCAAAAGAAAGGACGATTATATTGTTCAACACAGGAGAGAGCAGATGAGGGAAAGCACGGGCCTGTGTGCTCTGCCGTCAGTCATTTCAAGGGATCTCTTAAGCAGTGCAAAAGGAGTCGCTTCACACGGAGGTTTTGCGAAGATGCTCACTGCCATTTTTCAGGCAGTGGCTGCACTGAAGCCAGTGAAGGATATGAGTGTTTAACGAAGACATGAAACGCATCAGAGCATGTGGCTACAATAAAGCATGTGTCAGAAAATGTGACTTAAAATCTAACAAACAAATTCACTACTAAGTTAGCAAATTTCCTTAGGTTTAGTGGTTATCTTGGAAGGATATGGCACACAAATTTGTAGCCAGAGATCACTGTACTATGTTTTTTCACTCTTAGAGTATTTGTTCTATCAGGTTTACAATTCTTTTATTATATCTCAGCAGCCTGCCTCCAGCGGAGAATCACTCTTCATCAACTAAGGAGATGCAAATCCTTTTAATACACTTTGTCACTAGGACATGGAAACTAAGTCTTACCTTTTTTCTTTTCCAGTATTATGGAATAATAACATGGTTTTAGATATAGTTCCTAACAAAACTAATAGGCTATCTAGTGAAGCACATACAGTAGGGCTCTAGAATCAAGAGCTCTTAGGTTACATTTTCAACGTCTAAATCAATCCATATACAAAAGGAGGTAACGCTTACGTTTTCCCACATCACAAGCACATTATGGTAGCTGACTAGTGTTTAAAGTTTGGGTTTGGGGTTTTTTTCTTTCTTAATTATGTGATTCTGTCAATCACAAAAAATTGATTCAAAATAATGACCATAAAGAATACTGTCATTACTGATCATCAAATGATCACAGCCAAATCAAACTCCAGCAACAGTACTTGACAACTCCCAGAGAACTCAAGGGCCGTGAGCTCAGTACTTGCCACATTAAGAAAAACCTTAGTTGACCTGTTCTATCGATAAAGCACAGATTGAAAGTGCACAGACCTGTAGGGAAAAAAGTGGAAGAGTTTGCAGCAGCTGCTTTTTCTTCATCTTGCAAGATAATATCTTGGCACTAAGAGGTCAACACTGAAAACATTCTCCCTGTCCCAGGACTGCACCAGTACAAGGACCAGCACTGCCTCACTCATTTAGTACGTAGTGCCCTATCAACAATTTACTATTGATGCAAATTGTTTTTCTGTGTTGGCAGCACTGCTCCTGGTCCACTGCATTTCGATACCCTCTCCCACTTTGGTTGTATGCCATGGGCTAAATCACAGTATTTAGTACATCCAGTTATGTCACATACATGAAACTCCTCAGTTTTCCCGAGGCCAAGACAAACTGAATTACTCTTTAAGAGAAATACTTTTTGGAAGTATCAGTTAACTTCTTAAATTCAGCTGACATATGAAAGTCTCCAAACATTAATAAGATTGCAGGAAATTATACAACAGAAGAATTGAAGGAATCAAAACTTACTTCAGACAAAAAAATAGGTGCTAAACCAGAATGATTTCACAGGGCAGGATGTGAGAGTACCAGCGAAACAATTTGGGCTGGGGAAGAAGGGCACTATGAACACAAGAAACAGGGGACAACACTTACCTCTCAAGTACTACATTAGTGTTCTGCGGAAGAAAAGGAAACTTTGCACTGGGCCAAGTCAATGAGAGAGCTATAAAGAAAGAGGCTGTAATATATCCTACAGCGCTGGAAAAGTAATACTGGAAAATAAGGAGTCCCTTCTTTCCCCTTACAGCAACAACAGAAAAAAAATATTGAAACACGATTAGAGTGGTCTATTCTTCATTAGTACTAGAATAAAGACAACTCTGCATTCATGGAACTTCAAATTGAAAGGAATGGACTCTGTTAAATACCAAATATTAAGATAAAAAAGGTTTAAGAAAACTACCCAAAAAGCTAACAACACATCTTTCAGAGGCAGAAGTAATGTATTAATGACTCCTATTTTAAAGAACATAAATATTTGTTATTCCCCTTATATGGCACAATAGAGTAAGCCCTGTCAGATCAGCATTTAATTTGCTGATCATCAGGTTTCTGAATTCTTTCACTCCAATTAATTCCAGGGGATTGAAAAAGAAATACTACATGGTTCTGCCAATCACAAGAAAAGGCTGTGAAACAGCCCCAGGTAACGAGGGCTGAGGCCCTCCCAGGACCGACGCTACTCTTCTATCCACCAGCATTGGCACGCTCAGCTGAGGAGAGGCTCTGACCCCACTCTTCATCTAAATTAGTTTTAAATCAACAGTTCCTACTCTCCTGCTGTCAACTGTCCCGATGATGAATTGATAATGCATTCTGATGAAGAGTAGAATATATATGTAATGAAAAATACTGAATTTACTTACATACTTCATGATAAACTTTTTTATTCCTTTCATTCATTTTGGTGACTTACACATGCCATTAGTTGGATTTCCATTTTAAGAATAAATTCGTGGTTCACACAGATGGTGTTTCAAAATCAGGGGCCTGCTGAAGGTACCCAGACACAGTGCACATGAAAGTACCTTGCTTGGTTTGGGGGGGCGGGGGTTGGTTTGTGCTTTTTCTTAAAACTAACATAGCAATGATGTAAGGTCATCCCCAGCTTCTCATTATTGTGCAACATGCATCATTCTCTGAAAAAAGCACAATAGTGTAGGTGTGTGAGTAATAAGATCTTAAAAAGGAAAAAGCTTCTTGTAAATTCAAATGATCATATAGCTGCTTAGCTCGCTGAATTCTGATACAAACACGCAACATTAGACCAAACCACCAAGGCCTGCTCCATGAGGAACCCATATAATTCATCAAGCGAGCCATATTTCCTTTTTTATTTTAAAAAGTCTCATTATCTAGAGGAAGAACCTAGACATGTTTTTAATATATGTGCGACTATTACATGTATGAAGACGGGCTTTTATTAATAACTAACAGAAAGCAGGCACATAAACCACACTACTCTTGGCTTGTGCATCACCTCACAGCCGCGAAGGAAAGAGCACGTCTTTCATCAAGAATGCTAATATATTCTTCCAGCTTACTATTTTACATCCTCTCTGGGGCTTTTAACCACTGGACTGAATCCTGGACAAAGGAATCAGATGCCCAGAAAGAAAGGCACAGAGGAGCAGCGCCTATTTATCTACTCTTTGCAATATTCTTCAGACAGTGTGAACCGAAACAGACCGCCGCCAATGCCCACTGCCGCTCAATATTGAACACCGGTGCACAGCGGAAAGGACCTTTCCATCAGATCTCTCCAAAGATCCTCCTATTAGCAAGACTTAAGAAGGCCTTTGTCATATCAAATATGCTCAGCTGCTTACCGCATGGCGAAGCAGTGTAAGAACCATTTAAAGATGTGTCTGACATCATTAATCTATTTGCCCTCTGACCTGCAGAGCTGAACTGTAACTATGGCGACCAAAGCCTGACCTTACAATGCTGAGAAACTTTAAAGCTGGGTAGTATTTTGGGTCACATTGTTAGGCTGAACAAAGGAATAAAGAAGAAATGTGACAGTTTCCTGGGAATTAAGGTCAGCAGGTCAATTGCCCTAAAGCTTTATTGTTATATGATAAGCAAGACTAGCTGAAATAATTTTTCAGCTGCTAGAATAAAAAAAAAACGAGAGCTTTTGTTGTCTAAGGAAGAAAATTGGTCTCCGTAAAAGCAATATATAACCCATCATTGAGCAAAATTGCTCAATAGCCTTCCCTGTACCATTTACAGCACAAACACAGGAAAAAATAGGTAGCAGGTATCAATTTCATATTCTCACATCGGGTTTATTGTTAATTCAAGCTTTTGGGGGCGTGCAGAAAGTATTTATTAATGTGCTTCTGCAATTGCATTTGATAAAATTGTCAGTGTTTTCCATCCTCCCTTTTCAAATGATTCATGAAAGTGAGTGGGAATAAGCAGTCTGATTTTGAACATCTGTGTAAAAGCAGCATATGCCTTAGACTTAGAATAAATACAGTGTAGGGACTTGCCCTAACAAAATGCTATGACAAATAGCAATCCAAATATTTACAGTCTTAATAATTAGGCTTATTAACATCGTTTATACAATTGTGTACTGTGAAGCTAGCAATGTTCACTTTAAGGATGTGTCAGCAAAATTCATAGGCGCCTCCATTTTCAAGTGGTTTACAATTTAGTCAAGGAAATTAATTCTAGATTAAAATGAGCTAATTTACGATCATATATTTTAAGCCTAAAAGCTTTTCAAATTTTAGGTATCCCAACCCATACTGTGTAGGACCATAAATGTAACCTATAATACCAGCTAAAAAGCAGTGAGATACAAAAGATCTAGGTTGTGTATTGATTTATCATGTTGGGTTTGTTTTAATTTCTCACATCATTGCTGAAAAACTACTGTCATGCATATGTACAGTTTGGGTTTGTTTTAATTTCTCACATCATTGCTGAAAAACTACTGTCATGCATATGTACAGCACAGCACATACATAACATGCCAGTTTAGCTGAGCATATTACCCACAAAAGTATAAAGGGAAAGTTTGTGAAGCAGTGTCCTCTTTCACAGAGGGTGAACTAAATATATATCAACACAGTGTTTGGGGCTTCTCCAAAATGAGTATGTTTTATTCTATTATCTAATAAATACCATGCCCCATGAAGTAGATGCTGAAACAGTGGTGTTTGTTCATTAATAAATGTGCAGGAGTACCAGTTCAAGATTCTAAGATATTCTTGCAATTATTAAATAATACAAAAGCAAAATTCCATGCTGCCTGCAAGACAGCCCATTTTGCTTTTCATTTTTCTAATACTCTAGCTGTGTCTGAGAAACAGAATTCTACAAAATTGGTTGAAAAAGGTCTGTAGACTGCCAGCCTGACAAGAAAGTATGGCAAAAATTATGCAAAAGTGGGGATGCTATCAGTAAAGAATTCAAATGGTCTGTTGGTAGAGCACTATCTGAAGCTATCACTGCTGCAGCTGTAGCCACCCTGGAAAAAAAAATGTTAATGACTCCAGAAAAGCACTAGAAAAGCTCTACAAGAAGGAATTAAAAACCTAGAAATTTTGCTTCAATGGGGGCAAGTGGAGGAATGTAATCAATATATGTATCTAACAGCAAGTTAAGAGTGATTTACCTGCAGCCATTAAAACCCAGAATGTGTGGGAACTCTTATCAAGTAGATTACTATTCTTGCAGAGAATGTCCAAAGTCACTGAAGCCAGACAAATCACAAACTAGAGAGAACAGATTTTAATAGCAAGGGCAGATTGGAGGACTATCATGCAACAGTTAATACTTAAGATATGCAGTAGATTCTTCATTTCACCTGGGAAGATCAGATGCTTTTTGAAGTTGTGCCTGTGACAGCTCCGATACCAAAAAATAATGTTGAGAGGTTATTTGGGCTCCACTATACAGAAGGTCATGCTAAATGTCATAATGGCACACCAGGTTACTTTCATCCTCTCTGAAACTGACACAAAACACCTAAGAGTCAAAAAGCATTGGCTCCTAATAAACTACCGTTTTGAAATCACTATATTTTAAGTTTATTTTAAAAATAATGACAAACTATCAAACTTGCCAATTTATTGTGCAAACACACAGTGCTGAAGCTTGGCACAGAAGGGGGGTGTTACCAGGTGCCATACTCCTATTACCCACCCATGAACAAATACCTACTCTGGAAGTCAAAAGACACTCTTTGAAAAACTCCTAAAATCTCAACAGTTACTACTTTCTATACAAGTGAATCCCATCTGAAGTCATACATTTAAGTACTACTGAGTTGGCACAGAAATGGATAAAAGCCAGGAAATTCTAAGTTTAAGCTGACTCGCCACCCTTAGCACACACTATTGTCCTTTATCCCTAAAATTTAATTAAAACCCAGTCCTGACCAGTTGTAATAAGTAGTACAGAAAACTGATTATCGGAATTGCTTTCCTCCAACGGTCTATTGTGCTACACTTCCTCTCTGCAAAATACAAAAGACTCTATGTACATTTTTCTTTCTCTGTGAAAAGAGGGCTGGGGGTGGTGGGGGGGAAATCCAGTCTGAACTTTTATTTAGTTGCCAATTGTACTGTGGAATGAAACTAAGCATTTTCTTTTAAAAGCCGATTCAAATTCAGTACTTAATCATGCCATAGCAGAGCAAGAGCAGCAACAAATTATGTTACAATTACATTAGAAATTCTTTTACAAGATTTTGTTTTCAGTCACTTCTAATCTTTCAATAGCTGCCATTTCCAGGGTTGATATTTTCCTAACAACATTTTTGCCTGAAACTAGCTGTTCTGATCAGAAACGTTTGGAATGTAAGGAAAATATGTACGTGCATGTGTGCACAGAGCACAGACAGGGAGAAAACCAGTCACACTCAATTATAAAAAAAGTTCTAGAAGCCATAAAATATTTCCTTTATTCTTCTAAGTGTTTTTTTTTCCTTATTCTAGCAGATTATTTACTCCTGTACTCCTAACCAATTTGTCTTCTATGCTGTGGACCACAGCAATATACTATTACGAAGTAATTGTTCTAAAATTTTAAAAGGCATATACTATTAACTCCATTTCAAATAACAGACCCAAAACACTGGCCTTAAGTACCTACATTAAAGTAGACACACCACTATGTGGATGACTAAGCCATCCAGAAAGAGGTAAAGGAGCTGGCAGGCAACAGGACACACAAATTGACAGCACAGGTTTTAAAAGTCCTCTTTGTCTGCAGTGTTCTCCCTCTTAACCCAGAACAAGTCAGATGATTTGAAGATATCAAATAACATCTGTTTTCAAAACAACACACTAATGCCTGCAAAATTTACAACACCCACTTTTGAAACAATCCCGAAAAGACTTAGCTCAGTCTGCAAATTCAAAAACTTTAAAGGAACCTTAATTTGTGATTTCAATAAGATGCCTATAATCCAGGCAGCATATTCCTGCTATAAGATGAAATTTAAAAATATATGTAAATCTATCTACAGTATCATAAGAATATCCAACAGAATTAGAAAATTTTCAGGTAAAAACTATTAAACTTGTACAGCTTCAAAGAGGAAAAGTACAACCCTTCACAGGCCAGCAACAGGTCAGTGCCTGTTACAGCGATGCCTCATCATTATTCTTGTAAATGACTTATGGTTTGGCTGCCACAACTGCCTTCGTTCCCATCTACCTCTGCTTTTCGCCGCAAACACAACACAGCAACGTGTTTGCTAGCTGAAATGAGAATGCAAAAACATCCCATATCCTCCTGGCTCTCTGGCCCAGCATATACAAATATGCTTCTCTCGTATAGAGTCTTCTACAGATTGGGATGTCATGGCAAAGGACAAACTGCCAGTTCCCTGCGTTTCTCCATAGCATTCCTGGGTTTACATGGTTACAGTGATGTTTTTCCAGCAGTCACTCCAAAAGCAACTAACGGTCAAAGGTAATAACTTCTCTTCATCCATGAGAGGGAAAAGAACCCAAACCACCTTTGGTTGAGAAGACGGGTGGATTTTGTAACTGGCTGCATAGGATTAATGAATTGTACTGTCTTTGGTAGCAGCAACGCCATGGCTCAGGTGACTACCAGAATAAATGCTGCACATTTCATCAATAGTTACACAGGGCTGTTTCTACTTGAAATCTTAAGTAACGTAAGCACCACAATGCAAGAGAGCAAAGGGCTGCTAGTCATGACAAAATGAACAGCTGCCACACAATTTGATGAAAGTGCCAATTTCCACACCAATACCACAATGCCTTCACTGAGGCATTTTGCCAACATATTAAAAACCTTAAGACCATCAGGAAAACAACAAAGTAATTCCACAGCCCCAGCATGTTATGGTATCTACAGCTTCCACAGCCCCAGCACGTTACGGTATCTACAGCTTTTAAAAATACAGTGGATGTAGCATTACAGGTTACAGAAAGAACCAAGTATTTTTTAGTTTCAGAAATTAAAAAGCAAAGAAGAAAGCTGTTTTTGTAGTAGTATGACAGGTGACATAAACCATGAGAAAGTTGATAGCTGCATATGCCAAACTCGTACATTTACTAACAACAAGTTTATATGAGAGCTCTAAGGCAGAAGTTCACAGCTGCAGCATTGAAGTGAGTTTTGAACAGCAATGGTAGGTTGAAGACCACAGCTAACTACCAGGCAGCAGGGCTTTGCAGTTGTTTTGCAGGCAGCACAGAACGGTGAAGTAAACAAACAAACAAGTGAAACTGAGCCAGCAGTAATTTGTGATGTGCACTGTCACTGGCTGTCATTCAGAGCTGGATCATCTGCTCTTCCAGCTGATGTATTCTACTTGAAACCATTCCACACACACATACACAGAGAGCGTTCACTGAATCTGTGGATACTAAATAGAGCCCCTAATGAGGCTTAAAACTTGACTTTTCATCTTTCTGAAAAGCATACCTGCAGTACTGTTAAAGCTGACCACAAAAGCCAACTTCAGCTCCACAGTGCAGCGTGCCTGACCTAACCACCAAACTGCAGTGGGAGAGGACCATCCCGCTCCCTTTTTGCAGTGGTGCAGGCACCAGCACTTGTCTGGCTCCATCATGAGCTGGATGGAAAAGCAGCACCGACAGAACATATTTTATTTTGGGAAGAAGTCTGATTTATGGCAGCTGAGCTAACTAAAGGATTGGCCAAACACAAGTACTGATGCAAAAACAGAGACGGGGTTGCCCTCTGTGGTAGCAGCCAGCCATTATAACAGCCCAGCTGTATTATTAAAACCCATTTTTAGATGCTCTTGCCTGGAGTATCAAGGAACTGAACCCAATAACCTGAATCCCTTCTGTTATATGCTTTTAGGCTCCACTGTGTGCACAGAGTACAGAGCTGACCCGGCACCGGCCTGAAATGATTGTGGTTGAACAATCCATAGCAATCATGACTTGTTCGCTAAAGAATTTACAATTGCAATCAGAGCCTCTCTACATCCCCTGGGAAAAATGATCAAGAAGAAATGAAATAGGCTTTGTTATATCCACGAACAATAACGTAAAATAACATAAACTAGAAATAAAGACAAGTGCTAGGCAAGCTAACAACAAACAGAGTTTTCATTTCTCATTGGGGTTATTTTTAGATGTGTTCATATTTAAATATGAAGGTAATTTCCCAGTGCAGCTGTTAACAGATCTTCCTGAGCTTCTCTTGGAGTTTGGGTGTTGCATCTGCTGGCATTTGCAAAGCAAAGTTCTGGTTTTAGTGCTCTAAAACTACAAAAGCAAATCTTTCAAGCATTACTTCCAAAAATCATACTTTGTATCTCAGGGGATACTATGGTCATTTTATCTGTAAAAGGTTTTAAGCTTTATATATAAAACTACATTGCTATTCTAACAAGCATCTTGCATGTTTTTGAATCTATCAAAAGACATACTGAGATATGTATCAGGTGAACAACTATAAATAATGTGCTAGTTCAGGCACCACTGCTGGTTTTAGAAATGCATGATTTTAAAGAACCATTCCTAAGGTCAAGAACTACTCCTGTTTTAATTAGGGTACTTGGTCCTTTTCTCTCATTCAAATAAAGATTATTTTTTTCATCAATAAGTGGAAAGTAAATATTTCTCACACACGTTACTGTATCTGAAAGCCTGCTTATCTAGAAATAGATAAATTAATGCTTTAATTAGGACTACAGACATACCATATTTGATTCAGATCATAGGTCAAACTAGTCCTGTCACACCACCAAGTAGTTTTTGCTTTCATAGCAACATGTAAAACTGAGTTTTGCACCTACAAGTTTTGTCATAATACCTGAAAATTAGAAATTGATTTATATTCTGGTTTTATAACCCGTCTAGACTTCCAAGCAAAGAAATTAAAAGCCAAAGCACCTAAGAGCATATATCACTGATCTCTCTATTCTATGACATCACTTATACTGTAATGACTGTACTACAGGCCTTTTGTATCACCTGCCGGTTGGCAGACCTAGACCTGCCTTTGACCTTCTCTCCAATGGGAATGAAGGTGAAGCCTCCAGCATTGATGCCACAAGCTTTCAGCGGAGACCTGTGGGTTTTAGGATGGAGGAGCAGGTGGGAGAGCGACTGTTAAGCAGTTTGAAAATCTTTTTCCCCATCAATGAATTTGATACAAAGCTCCTATAGTGTAGACCACTCTCACCATGTTCTACTACACCTGTGAAAGGTAGGATGCGGGGTTTTTTTCTTACTTTTAAGGTGAGAGGAAAAACAAGGAAAGCAGATAAAATACAAGACCTTGATGAGAGTGTTGAGCAAATGCACAGCTGCTGCACCTCAAGATGTCCATCCTGCCTTCTGGAATCTTATACTTCTCTGAATCACCCAGAGTCACAGAAAGACTCTGTTCTTCAGTAACAAAGCCACTGCTGTCACAATCTCAGACAAGACATCTGTCTTGCATGCCACACATCATACATGGCTACATCCAACCTGAGCTCAACCAAAATGCCTTTGTTTTCCTGAATCACAAAGCTGAAGGTCTCTTATGGGTTTCTACAGGTTGCTTCTCTTCAGGATTCCTAACATTTCCCCTAAGGCCTTGGGATTGGCAGCAGCAATTAGTGCGTGTTCACAAAAGGCCAAAGAACAAAAATTTTGAGGAAGGAGATTAAAGATGGATTAAGAAAAAAAAAAAAAAGTAGAACATTGCTCTAGATACTAAGCTTGAAATGACTTTCAGATCCTGTTTCCCATAAAATTTCAGTCTGTTACCACTTCAATGAACTTCATCCTCAGTAGCAGCAAAGCATACCAACTAAATAATGTATGCCCATCACCTGTTCAAAGTAATTCCCAGGTCTCAGGCCTTCTCCTCACTTCCCTGCTTACCAGCAAGCTCTGGGCAGACACCTGGCAGAGGAAAGCTTCTCTCTACTCATCAGTGTTCCTAGTCATTCTCTCCAGGTGTTGCAACTGGGACACAGGTGAAAACTGAAGAGGGATCACTCTAGGAATAGCCGGGAAACTCTCCAACATGAACGTGCTTCTGCAACTCGAAGGAAACAGTATGCCTCCGCCGAGCATGCCAACACTTTAGAAATGAGATCTCCTTTACATTTGAGGTAAATTCTAGACAAAATTTCACTGGTAAAAAGTAAAAACAGTATTAATAATGTATAACTAGCAAAAGCAAATGTGAAAGAACACACATATGCCTTACAACTACTTTTTTTCCCTGTTTAGCTTCAAGGAGCTTTCCACAGTACATTCAGCCAGCAGATGCTGAAGACAAGCCAGCTTCCACACTGATTCACGCAGATGGTGCTGGTGGAGTTGATTCTCGTACAAGAGCGGCTTGTCTTCTCAACTGAGATAAAGTTTCTGCATATATATACTCTTTCTGAGTCAGAATCTCGTTAAATGTAACTACACTCCTCATGGCCAGGGAAATTTCAAAATTCCTGTTAACTCATTTTTAATCACCATATCAACTTGTAACTTTCTGCCAATGGCATTAACTGCTGTCGTGCAAAGCCATTTCTGAAACGCCCTCTCTTGCTGAATAGACAAAGACAGAATAATCACCCCTACTTAAGACTAAACAAATCTGTTCAGACAACGTAAACTTAGTCCTTCCTGAGAATAAACACTTTTGAGTTATTCATATATTCAACACTGGCACATAGCCTTTTGTAATTTCAAAACCAGGTATTACACAGGCAAATCAGCAAATGCACAGACTCCAGCTTATTGCTAGATGTTAACACAGACTAGACACAAACAACACAAACAACTAGGGTGGTGCATTTGGCCAAAATAGCATGCAAATGGTTTGATTTGATTTGCATGCAAAGCAGGGGGTGTACATTTTTTGAGAGATAACAGATCACCACCTAAAGCCTTCAGCAGCACTATATCCAAGCAATTGCTTTAAGTTTACAAAGAATGCTAAATATTCAAATTGGCTAACTTCATACATTATAGATCTGCACACAAGTTGGTCACTGTAATTTTACAAGATTAGACCTATGTGAAACTGCTCACCTAATTTGGAACCAATAGGAGAAGGAAAGAAAATAGGAAACTCTTTAACATGTAAAAGGGAGCCAAAGGAGAAGGACAATGAGGGAGAGAAGAGAGTTCAGCAGAAGCAGCCTCTCATGGCAGAAGATCAATGCACAAAAAGCTGGAATGTAAACGCTCCTGTGTGGGTTTGATGTGCAGAGGAAGAGCTATTGGGCATTGCAGGAGGAGGAGAGGAGGTGGGTAAGAGGCAGGGCGTATGCAGAAAGCCTGCAGAGAGAGGCTGACAATGCCGAGAAGAAAGAGAGAGACAGCAAAAACTCTGGGGCTATCAGGAAGTGAAACAAAACAAAGAGAAAGGACCAGGAAAAGAATCATTTTGGTGGCCTGAAAATAAACTTGCGAGAAAGTAGGTGAATTTCAAGCTTTCAGTGTATAACTATGAAGAACTAAGATTTATGAAAACTGCACGTGGAAATATGACTGTTCTTTTAGCTACATGCATTGTTTAAACTTCTACCTCAGAAGAGGGGAGATTCCACCATAAAAAACATCACCAAGGGAACATTAACTCCTCCATGAAAATATTTCTTTGTCTGAGAGAATCTCATTTTGACTCAAGATACTTAATGCGAAAGCTGGTCTTATTTTTGTAAAGCGAAATCCCACTCAGTCAAATACTTCTCACATCTAGGGAACTAAAACTCCAAGATAACTTGTAATCTAAGTGCACTTACAGTAACATTTTTGTATTTTGTTATTTAACTTTCAGCACCCACATTTTTCATCCAAAAAGTCTCCTGAAAACTGCACAATTCTTTGAGTAATGGCAAAAGCATATTTAATCTTCAAATGGATATACACCTGCTAGACCCACAGAATCCAACAAGAAACATGAATTTTCACCAAATGGATGCCCGTTTGGTATCTAAACAGTCAACAGTATGAGCAGCAAAGAGTTCACAAACACCAACAGGCGAAACAGGAACAGGAACGTGGACAGAAAGGAGTCATCTGTCCCAAGCCCCTTCTTAGCAAGCCACAAATCACTACTGCTCCAAGAAAAAGAGTCCAAGACCAAAACTGCACCAGAATTTATTTTTTTTTTGCCATTTCAGGATGTTTAATTCTTTTTTTTTTTTAAGTATTTCTGTACTATTGAGAGCCCTTATACAGAGGTAGGTGTAAAAACGCATTTACCACTTTGTTCGGCTCAGTATAGGCTGCATTCATAAAAACTTGAATCTGCAAATATAAAAAAATACCCTCAGGGAAGAACAGCAGTTTTGTCCTCTACAGGATTCTTCCTCACACATACTAAACGTTACTAACAATCTCTAAGTTTTCAGGGTTGTTTCCTGGGAACGCTATTTTTCCCTCCTTTACCACACTTTCAAAGCCACGTCAAGCGTACGGAAAGTCTATCGCTTACTTTGTCAAGTTTGCAAGCAAAAACTCCATATTCGTCATAGCTGTGAAGGAGTTAGCTCTGTTTCTCCTAAAAACTCTGTCGTGGTGCCTTCGTGGTTTGACAGCTAACAAATAGAGGAAATTGACTTCTAAATAGAAAAAGCAATCAGCCTTAAGCATTAGGAGCAAACTTTCTTGTTATGACTTTACCCAGTCAGCTCTCTTTATCCACTTCTCTATCTTCTGTAAATAAAAAAACCCAAATACCTTACTCATAGGCTTTGCAATTTCAAGTACCCCATTAAGTTACTTAATTTTGCTATCAATAGCACATGATCTGATAAGCAAAACTGTTTATTTGCCTTAGGAAAAATAGAGATGTGGTTGTATCAAGGGTGTTTCTGAGTTGGCAGGGCTTTTCCCTGGGGCTGTTTAGGAGAGGTGGAAAGAAGAACAGGGAGAGAGCACGGATAGAAGGGAGAGGAATGGCAGAAAACACAGGTGCAGTGGTGTAATCTCCTGGCCCTTACAGACAGAACAAAAGAATAAGCACAATTACAACTATTACCTCTCAAACATTCCTCTGTCGGGGAAAAAAAAGAAGCACTCTTGAGCCCACCTGATCTTAAACAAGTATTTAGCTTTACACTCTTCATACCTTTTTAGCTCTACTGTAAACTGTCTTGCATGATTACATTCTCATTTCTGTTGCATTCGATATAGAGCTGCCGCACCAGCTTTGACAAGGTACTCTATGCACATACACCATGCTAAAAGCTGAATTTGACAGGCATTTATTTTTGAAGGAATGTATCCAAAATTGGATTCTAATTTTGAAATGGTTCAGATTATTTAAAGATTAAAGTCTAATACAAACTGCAATACATATTTGCTGAGAAACTGTACTTAATCAATATCAGAAAACCTTATAGGACACGTATCATACAAAAGTTCATATATTATATTGCTTTTTTTTCTTGTATGTCTCTACAAATCAACCAATGCCTAGCTTGGATTTGGGACAGCCTGCTTTGAAAAAATCAATAAAACCTGATAAAAGCCTAAAGCCAAAAACCACTAACATTCATTTCAGGGTATTTCATTGAATATCAAACTATTACTCTCAGGTTTATCTAAAAGAAATCTGTCCTTGGGAAGCTTGAAGAAGCAACGGTTCAGTTTCAATGCTTGGAAGACAGCTCGCTCTCCTCTGCACTGAGGGTGAGTGATGTCAGATTCAATTCCACTTCCCGGTCAATGTGTTTGGTTTCTTAACATTTCATAAATGTCCTGCCCAGAAACGTTTATGACTGGAACCTGATTTACAGCAGGACAAAGTAGATCCAAAATGCCTATCAAGTCATAGTGAGAGTCATTCAGGTCAACCTTGGCTGAGGGAGTTCCCAGAACTGTGATTCTTATCATACCGTCAGGGTGCTCAGAAAAAAAAACACAAATAAACAAAAAACAACAAGCATCATCATTATCACGTTGACCTAATAGCACCTTACAAGTGTGCGTTATAAACGTGCCTTAAAATTCTTTGAACACATTATGTAGTGCAAGTCCTCTGAATTTCCCATCTGCCACCGTTTAAACTCTCTCAGCCCATGAAGTGTTAACAAGATTGCCATGTCTTCCAAAAGGCAATTTCCCTATAGGTCTGACAAGAACTTTAATCTCCATGTCACAAGCATTAATTAATTCTATAAACAAAATACAGGTAAATGACTATTTTAACTTAGAAATTAAATTAAATTATCTCATTATATTCCTAGGGTTTAATACATCTGTGTTACATATTCATGTTTTTATTCCCCACATATGAGTACCTCCACCAGTATTAACAGAGGTCCTCCAATCTCCTGGAAGTCAAGAGGCCTTGAATTTCTGTATTTTAAGAAGATGGAGAACATGGTCAAGCTCTCCATGTACAACAGGTTTTTTGTGGAAAGTATTTTAAAGGCTACCCATGTTCTTAAGAAGTATATTTATGGAGTTTACATAAAAGAATGCCGTCAAAAATCTGCTTGCAACAGCACATTAAAGACCTTTCAGTACTCTAGAGCAGCTGTGACCTGGTAAAATCTAATTATTTCTCACATGCCCTTTGGAATTCTCCAGGAACATTTACTGTAATTTCTAACTGGTGCCATAAGCACTGGGCCAGCCTTGGAATAAAACTGAAAGATAGCTGAATGCCTATCATATACATCTTTTATGAATATCCCATAGATATACATTAAGACTTAGCAACATAGCACAGCAGCATAACGCTGGAATCTGTTAACTAATACAACTAAGTCAGGCATGAGAAATACCAAATACATGCTGTTTTTGAAAAATGCTACTATAATCTTAACAGAATCTCAGTTAAAAAAAGAAAACCTACAGTACATTCGCAGCATCTCAAAATGCCTTCTGCATTACCATAGCCCACTGTTCTGTCCCACATGACAAGATACAGACACACTATAATACTAGGCGTACCTATGTTTGTATAGTACACATACATACGTATCCATACAGGCATACATATAACATGTTATATATACATTAAGATGTATATGCAACACAATTGTATATACTGAGCTGATTAGGTACAGACAATTGTACCTGAACTTGAAGTCGGTTTAATTTATTATTAGTTTTTACTCTCCTCAGGGAAAGATTAGAATTGAAGTGATAGAGAGAAAAAAATCCTTTTCCCTCGTTGTCAAGGAAAATCAGTCTAAGATTTTTTTTAATTAGTTGAATAAATACAGCACTTACATAACATTCCAAACACCTAAATACCGAATACACCAAGCGACGTTCAAAAATCTATTAAAATGCCTCTCAAGAAAGGATAAGGTTTAACACTTTCTAGTTTGTCTGTATTTCGTTTTGCCAAAAGATAAACAAAAGGAATTTACGTGTTCAAACTTTCTATATAAAGTACAACTACCTGGCAGTTTCCGTAGGCC
The DNA here is from genome assembly GCF_900496995.4 of Aquila chrysaetos chrysaetos. Classification (NCBI taxonomy): domain Eukaryota; kingdom Metazoa; phylum Chordata; class Aves; order Accipitriformes; family Accipitridae; genus Aquila; species Aquila chrysaetos. The sequence continues at coordinate 30,597,721 of NC_044011.1, forward strand.
TTAAAGAAATCAAGCTCTCTTTAAACTTAACAAAGCCTGGCCTTGCCGTCTTCTGGTACCAGCAAGAAGTGCAACTGCAGGACAACTGGGATTAGCAGAGACAGTTTTTGGAAGCCTGCCTTCCCCCGGACATCAGCTCCTTGTGCTGGCGAATGCACATGGTCAAAACGCTGCAGGAGATGGCCAAGATCACCTATGCACCGCTAATGAAGAGAACAGGATAATCATTAAGGCAGTGGCTGTCTGTCTGGAAAGAAACCCCCCTTTTGATGGAAAATTAAAAAAACCCAAGAGGAGAAACATCAACTGCATCTGCCAAATCCGACGCTACTTGCGTGAGTTAGTAAGCTACAAACAAGAGGAAACTAGGTTTTAGGAAAAAACATCTCATAAATATATTTTCTAGCTTGCCCTGTGACTACCAGAAATTTAGGGGTTTGTTAGAAGAGTAGAAAGTTTGTTTTCCAATGAAAAATCCCTGAAGACTGCAGACCGGCCGGGCCTCACTCGTCCTCAATCTCAGTCTCGGCAGGCACGATAAGGTTATCTCCAAGCAAATGGCGTCCCGGGTGGAGCACGAAAACCAGGCAACTCTTATCCACTTGCCGATTTTAAAGGGCATTAAACGCTAATACCTCAAGAAAACCCTTAGACCTCCCGAAGCTGCCACCCTTGCCTGTGACGCCTCAAGCGAGCGCTACGGCTCGGCCCTTGCTTTTGGAGGACGATGCCAGAGGAGCGACAGCTGTTTGTTTTCGGAGTCTGAGGAAAGCAACACCGACTGATGAATATTTTTCTTTTAAAAGCACTTGTGCAACTCGTAACGACCCCTGATCTTTGGGCCAAAACCGAGGCGAAGGCGGCGGCCGGGGTTAACTTCCCAGCGTTGCCCGCCCCGTCGGGAGCCCAGCCGCCACCCGGGGAACCGAAAACGGTCACTCGGGGTTTAACTCGCCGCGCTGAAGGGAAGAGGGGGCGCCACCTCCCCCCAGCACAGCCAGCGGCGCCACCACCGCAGTTCCGCCGGGAAAAAAAGAGGGGGGGGGGGGGGGGAACTAAAAACAAAAAAAACCAGCCGAGAAACACCCCCCCGGCGCGGGGCCCCCCCGCTCTCCACGGGGATGAGACGCCACCGCCCCTCCCCCGCCCCAGCCCGGCCATGGCGCCGCCTGCTGCTCCCCCTAGCGACAACGCCGCGCGCCCCGCCCCGCCCGCCGGCCCCGCCCCCCGGTGACGTCTGGCACCGCCCCCGCGGCTCGCCGCTGCCGCCGCGACTTGAGGGCGCGCGCCGAGCTCCGCGGCTGCCCCGCGCCAGCGCAGCGCCCGGCGCACCGCACCGCGCACCGCTCCGCGCCCGGCCGCCCTTCCCCAGCCATGAGTGGAATTACCGCGGCGGGCGCCCTGTAGCCGGGATCGTTCCTTTCTGCGCCGCACAGGTAAGCGAGGGATGAGCGCTTTCTCCGCGGGAGTTGCGCGGGCCGGGGCGAAGGGGGGAGGGAGGGATGCGGAGCTAGAGAAGGAGGATGCGGCGGGAAGTTTGAGCGCTCACACGCACCACCACCCCCACCCCCCCCAGTCGCGGGGTGCGGGCGCGGCGCTGCGGCGGGGAGAGCCCCGCTGGCTGCGCGGCAGGGCGCACAGGAGCGCGGCGGCCACCCCCGCGGGCAGAGCGGCGGCCGCAGCCGGCCTTTGCCCACCCACCCGCCCGCCGTCGGCTTGGGGCGCAAGGCGGCTGCTCCCCACACTGGCAGTGCGGTGCCAGCCTTGCACCGGCCCCGGGAGAAAGAGCGCAAAACCGCCTTCCGCGGGGGCGGAGGGAAGCCCGGAGGGACCCGCATAGCAACGCCGGCGGGCCGGCTCCCCACGCCCCGCGTGTGCTGGGATCCCAGCCCCGTGTTTGAACGGGGCGGGGAGGGGGAAATCTTCCTGGCCGTACCCTGCCTGTCTCCCCAGGTTTGAAAGCTCTCCCCGCCCCCCCGGCCCCCTTGCTGCATATATTTAAAAAAAAAAAAAAAAAAAAAAAAAAAGTGAGAGGGTTTGTGGACCCTCCCCAGCGCTGCTGCTCCTCACGCACAAAGTCTGCGGACAAGGAGATGGGGAACAAAATGGTTGCACATACGTTAAGAAAGAATGCAACAGGCCCAAATTTTCCCACTTTCTTTGGGAAGAAGAGCTGGCCGATAATCCTCCTAGCACTCGAAAGGTCTTTGCCTAGTTTTAATGAACTTTTCTGCTGTTTTCAGTTTATTAAGTAATTGTCTGCCCTCATACAAGCACAGCAAATGCATTTCTAAATGGCTCGCAAATAACTATTTCGTCCACTTATTCCTTTGCACTCCTCATCTCTACGTTATTCTCGCCCCGAAAACCGTTTCATGACTGCTAGATGTGGCAGAGTCTTTTGTTTTACCGATTTCCTCCAACACAATTAGGATCTGCAACTTAGTTGGTAAGGCGAAGCTCGGGTGTCCCTGCGTTTCCCAGCGCACCACCGCTCAACGCAGCAGTCCTGCTCCCCAGCATCTGCCACAGCTTACAGCATCTAGGCACGGGCTTTCCGATTTGGATTGGGTTTTTTTTTGGTTTGGGGTTTGTGTGTTGCTTTTTTGGGTTTTTTTTGGCGGGGGGGGGGGGGGGGTCCTGCTTAGTTTTCAAGATCAGCCCCTTGGCAAATAAAAGCTCGGCTTTTGCACAGACAGTTGCCTTTCTGGCTCAGTCCTTCCCTTTGAGGTAGCCTAAATTTTCATCTCGCTGACCGCAAAGGGGTTTGAGCGCAACCCTGGCGCATCCAGTCAAAGTTACGAGGAGTGTTGCAAGCGCGACGATGAGTGCATGTAATTAACTAATTCGTGGAGTGCTGTTAGCCATGGGTTACTAATTTGGAGTGAAGGCAAGTTGCTTCCCTTCTTCAAGGGATCAATTCTGGTCAGTTAACAGACTACAGTGGAGTGTTTTATGCACCAGCTTCACACCATAATGCAGAATTACTTTACAATTAAATCGTATTCCTGCAAAAGAGCACAGCAGCTGAATGCATTTTCTTATTGCCACTTAGAAAAAGAAGATTCACATTTTGCATTTCCATGTAAGTCCTCTATGCAGAGAAAAAGTATAGAAAGAAGAGGCTGAAAATGTTCAGACTTCAAAAAAAACAATTCATTATCCTGACCCCAGTTTCCTTGCCTAAAATATACTGCCCAAAAAGACAGAAGCATCAATTATGCTTGCCATCTCTTGCCTGGGGATATGGCGTCTTAATGAACATTTCTCTGAATTAGAGTGAAAAATGCATTTGTCAATTCAAGTGTACAAAGAAAAGAATTATTTGCTATAAAACAGATCAGTATGTGTTTTCCTTGTCAATATATCTGCCATGCATTAGGTCATACTTAAGAGGTTTCAGTGCCCTTCCCTCCCTCCCTCCAAAAAAAGAAACCCCACCCTCAAGTTTCCTTTAATTTATTCCAAAACCATACAATACAGCCTTGTTTAAGATAGGTTTTCAAATATTTCATAAACAAAAGGTATACCTGGGTTTATAGAAAGCCAATTATCTTAAAATATACTGAGGCTATTCTAATCCTTCTATTCATACTGCTATCAAGGTTTTCTGTTTTTCCATCCACATTTAATCACTTCTAAAAGCTGTATTTTTTTCCTGCCTTCTGTGTTCCTCCTATACACCAGGAACAGTGACAACCCTTAGCATGTATTAAAAATGCTAATTATCTTTTTTTTTTAACATTCATGCCATTTATTTTAACTGGAGAATGACCAGATAAATACCGTAGTTAATACAATCAGCATGGGAAATAATCTGTAAACTCTCTGAAAGTGATTTTTTTTTTCTTTTTAATTTTTTAAATTCCCTCCTTTGGAGGCTGCCTCTGTTTTTTTCAACAGGAGACTTTGTTGTAATTAAAGCAGAGAAAACTGGACAGCAGCAAAAAACATCTGACTTGTGGCTCTTAAAAGCACAGTTTTTGTAGCGTGTACCACCCCCCAGTGGGCAAAAAACTCTGTAGTAAACTCACAACAAGCTTTAATCTCCAGAAATAAAGCGTATACATTTTACAGCAAGAACAAAATAAGATGCGTTTCTGGGTTGGTTTTTTTTTCTTCTTCTTTCATTTTTCCTTTGCAACCAATAGCTAAAAGTTGAAGGATATTATGTAAGGCAGTGGTGACTAATCAAAGCAATTGCTGGAGTTTGCAAACTTTGCATTGCAATTATTTGAAGTGGCTTCAGTTGGTAGATGGCCATCTTTGTCTCCTTCTAGCAGCAAACATGGATACTAATGGCTAGTTATTTCTGCAGTTTTTTCCTTAATCACTTCAAAGCACAGGAATGCACAAAAGAATTAGTATGTGATTTCTTACATTTATTTTTAATAAGTGACCAAATATCACTCGGGTCAGGCATCTTGAAAAGTGTTCAGTAAATATATTGTATCATCACAAACTCTGTTCCTTCCACGAGCTGCAAGAATTCAAGCAATCTTACAGCTTCACGCTTTTTGAAGTCTTATTTTTTGAGGAGCAAATTTAGTAATCGGGAAATGAGCAACCAACTGTTTTAAAAGGGAAAGAAACAAAACTCCTGAAGCTTTATCCAGTGTTTAAGTAGTATTTTTTACATGTCTTACATTTTGTGCCAGGAACTTCCTATCTGGTATAATTTCACCTAAATTTGTCAAGAGGGGAAAAAAAACAGATTTTACCTTGAAACAATGGCAGCATTTGTTCCCTATTCTTTTACTTTAAGCACGGGCGGGTTACCTCAGCAGCAGCTCTCAAAAGAAAACCTAGAAGCCATAATTGGCTAAACTCAAAGAGCACTAAAACGCCAAACAAAAAGCCATTGCAAAACACTCCCCCTCAAAGTGCTTTTTTAACGTGCAACCTTTGCAGAAGCAGAGTAGTCAAAACAAGAGAGTGAGTAGGAATAGCGTAATAGTCTGGATCTTTTCAACCTAGCATCTTCAAAACCAGGAAAGGTTTTAAAAGTAAACTTCAGAAGTGAACAACTCTTGGTTCATTTCCATCCTCTACAGCAAATGCTGGTTTGGTTCATCTTAGGCATGGAGGCAAGCTTTTACTCAGTATGCATTTCTAAGTCAGATTCACTTGCATTTAAGGGAAGATCACATGAAAAATTGCAGATTTTTTAAGACACTTGAGTTAGAACTAGCAAGACAAAAGCGATATTATATTGAACTACTACACGGGGGGGGGGGGGGGAGCAAATTTTCTACAAGTAAATAAAAACTTTCTAACAGAAGAAAAACAACTCCAAATTTCACCAACATAGAGATACAACCTGACTCTCAGTTTAACAAACTCCTTTGCATTCTTTACCCCTTGGAAAGACAGCTAGAGGACCTTCTACTTGCCTAGCACCAAACAAAAGACTGGGGCACCTTCCTGAAATATGATGATCGTGGAAATTGCTGCTCCTAGACAGGGTGCTTAGAAAGCATTTTGCTGTCACTGTCAACTAACCCTGAGTAATACACTTAAAGAAAACGAAGTATGGCCATTGCTTTAAGTGTAGATTAGCACTGTGGAACTTTTTTTTTTTTTTTTTAAAGTTAGTAAAACTATTTAAGAGGCAGCATGACCTTTGTACACTAAATTGGCAATATATGCAGTAGATAGACTTCACAAGTCTTTTTAAAAGATGATAAGCATATTTTATGTTTCTGATACATTTCAGATTATAAACAAATACAGAGGTAATTCTGGAATGTAAGTACACCAATTAAGCAATATTTTAGACATATCAAATACATATATTCTAATGTTAACTTTAAATGACACTCTTCTCGTTTATAACCTAAAAATACCAAGCTGTTTCCCTTCCCCCTGTTACTTTTATGGTTAGAAAGAAGCTACTGAACTACCAGAGTTCCTGCCAGAGAACACAGAGGTAGATTAGAAATTCAAATAAGCACTGTGTGACCTCAAATGAAGCAGGTCTTGATTTTGTTCATGTTTTATCACAGCTTGGAAAGAAAAGATCTCTTTGGCACCATTTTTTGAAAAACTCAACTTTTCAAATATACCAAAACTTTTTTTTTTTTAATTTTTTTTTTGGCCATTGCCTGCCTACAGGACAGGGAGTGCAGCGGGACTCCATACTTTATAGTAAATACAATTATGTTCTTCAGTACATTTTTCTTGTAGAGTGCAAATTACTTTGAACTTCTTAAAATAAGATGTCCCCCTGCTTAGCTGTACCACAGCGATAAGTACACACACAAGGCTCACGCATTACCGCTATCTTTAGTAATACACTTGCTTACACAATGTCCCAGGAAAAGTAATTTAACCATGCAGTTCAGCAAAGTTCATGAAAACATTCAACTTGGAATAAAGATAAGCAAAAAAGCTGCTGTTCAGTTGTTCCAACGTTACTTTTGTTACCAAAAAAAGTCATTTTTGCATTTAAAAATGAATTTTAGCACACACTTCCTAAAATCTGCTCTGTTCAAAAGTAATGGCTTCTTTCAAAACCATGTGTCCATGAAGCCTCCCAATTTGATGTTGCAGAAACCTGGACACAGTGTCTGTACCAGTGGGGGTCACTTTTCTTTTCATCCTGGTGGATCAGCTATAATGACTTGATGTCAGGGAATATTTAGAGACAGCTCAAGAAGGGGAAAGTTGGAGCATGGCAGCAGGATTCCCTTCTTCTCTGTAGACAGATCACTGGAGCCTTTGATATGCAAAAACATTGTTTTCAGCTATGGCTAGAGATATAAAAGGGAAGTGCAAGATATCAAACAATCAAGACCTGAAGAAAACTATTCTAAGTTTAGAAAAGGGAGTGGGGGGTATAGTCTTAATCCACATTTTTGAAACAGTGTCGTCTTCTCCAAAGAGACCAGCTTTTATTTTTCTCTCTCATTTTCATGTAATTTTGAGAGAAGGGATAAAAAAAATTCCAAGAACTTAATGAGCTTTACTGCTTTCATTTTAATCCTACACATTACTGCTTTTATAATAGCGGCAATAAATGAAGGGATGACTATCAAATGGAGCAAAGAGGAAACAGTTTATATGCTAGAAAGGTAAAACAAATGAATTTACTTTCTCGTGTGTGTATGTATATATGTAACGTATGCATACTAGAACCTCTGTTTTGCTTAATAGGTGTTTTTTACAGCTCTAAAAGTTAAAAAAAAAAAAAAACCATAAATTTTCTTCAGAAGCACTTAAAAGTTATTGTAGCCTTCAAAGGCCTATTTAAGAAATTCATATTCCTACTTCACTATATACTTCCAGAAAATACCCTCTATCACAACTTTACGTTGGTTCCTAAGAGATACCATGTTTTCTACAGCTGTTAAGCAACTGTTTATTTCAAAGTTTCAGGAATAGAGCCTGGACTTCTTTTCCCAAACACTTCAGTAATACAGACCAAGAAAACTGGACACTGCAAGAACATGGAGTCTTTTTGTTCCATTTTATAATGATTGCATAATTTACCCAAATTACATAAGTTACCAAAAAATATGCATTCCCTTATATTCTAAAATGTGACCAGGCAGGCTGAGTTTTCCCCTTACATAAAGCATATGTTAAAATACTTATTTATGCCACAGTGAGAGTCTCTCATTTTAAGTTACTGTTTTCATTACACAACTGCTGAAAACAAGGTGCAAAACCAAAGCTTAGATGAACATGAAAGCAGCATCAGAGAGAAAAGGCTTTACCATTCCCTCACTAGACAGTCACACCATCTCTAAAGTGGGGGGCTTTTTTTTTTTTTAACGGTCAACATTTTTCTATGAAAAGAGCAGCATAATTTGTTTCTATGTCAGTAATTTCGTATCAGTGTAAATTTCCTGTTGCTTTAGGAGTATTACTGATCTACTTCATGATGGACCTGACTCAAATAGAAAAAGACAGAGTTTTAAAACGGACTGTTTCTGTTCAGGTCTAATATTTCATGAAGGACCAGAAGCTACTCTAGTTAAGCGCACAGGAAGGCAGCTAAGCAAGCATTACTCAGCATGCTGTTTCTTCCGAGCATTTCAGTTCTGAGGATTGTGTTCAGTTCTCTGGACAACATGCAGTAATGAAAGGGAGAAGCAAGTAAACGTTAAGGATTTTTGTAATTTCAGATTTAACCATTTGTATTTCAGGCAGGTACTACGTACATGCTCTGGGGGAACACAGACTTGGTATCTGAGTGGATACTTTCTGCAATAGTGCAATAGTGATACAAAGTAGCCCAAGTTAAAAATAACATTCAAAAATAACCAAATAATTGGAGTTCAAGAAATACAAACAGCCAAGACTGACCTTTCTTTTTTTTTTTAAATTAGAAAAATCGGATAAAATGCTAATCTCAACACCAGTTCCACTGTGCAAAGTGACAAATATAATAGCTTAAAAGTTCAGACTGCAAATCAAGCAAATTTCATGGACAAAACTCACATATGAATCTCTGTTGTCGAAGAGTTGATAACAGATGCCTAGCTAGTCCCCAATTCAGAATCAGCATGTCGCAGATGTGAAATATTACTACAGTGTTTTAGCAAAACCGTTTCCCCTTTCATGTAGTAACTACTGAATGGTAATTAGCTCCCTTTACATTTAAAACTAAGGAGAGGATCACCATCTACCTCAGTTTACCAAGAACACAAAGCAAGCAACCATTTTTGCTTCCTCCAAGGAAGCAGGACTGACATTTGTAATGGGGTGGAAAACAATTTATGAATATTTTGTTACTGTCTGTCAATTCAGGATGACTTTATTTTCTACTGAAAGGAAGGAAAATATAGTTCCAGCAAAAATGTGGTAAACATGAGACTAAATAGCAAAACATTTTCTTAAAGAGCTCTGTATTTTGCTGAAATACCAATATATTGGGAAAACAAGATGTGCTAGTCATGTATACAATAAGCATAGCATGATTTATATAGGGGATGCAACACAATTCTAGCGTCCACCAGTTGTTATTAATTGCAAATTTTTTGTTTGTTTTTACTTTCGCAGGAAATTAAGAGTTCAAGAAAAGCTTTAAAAGGGGAGTTTTCTGTGAAGGAAATCATATTTTTGTGGTTTTTTTTTTTTTTTTTTAAATGAAGAAAACCATCTGAATTGCCTAACATTTCTACAGTAGAGTAACTTGCATTCTTGCAGCACAGGAGGAATTCTTTCCTGCATTACAAACTTGGAAGAAGTGTTAAAAAGTGAGAGTCAGAAAATGGTTCTCCCAAAGAGGCGTGGATGTATCAGGATGTAGCTACTGTACAAAGTTTATACTTGGATAATTGTGGACAGGAAAAAGCAGCCCCGTTCCTGACCTCCTGAAGAGGCTACCATCCTTCAAGCCTCAGCATAATGAATAGTTTCCATCACGCGGCGCTGAAGTTACCACCTCCGACTACTACACTGCACAGAAGAGTTTGTAAGAGTTACAAAGAAAGTAATTCCTGCTAAAGGCATTAAACCAAACAAAAGAGGCTCTTCATTCACAGACTTCACATGAGGACAAAAATAGAGGAAAACTGAAGCTTTTCTACACCCCAGCCTGGTGTGCTTATGTACCATGATAAATCTTGGTTGGAATGCTCGTTGAGTATCTTGCCAGGGGCCAGGAAACACACACCACCAAGAAGGACCATCTGAGTAAACACCGCTGAGAAAAACACAGCTCCGTGGAGTAAACCATAAGAGTGACTCGCAAGAAAGACATTCTTTTACTGGATATCCTCAAGCACAAAATTTACTCATACCTTTAAATACGGTAGGATCAATATTAATTTATTTTCCTTTTCATGCCTCAGAGAATAAAGTTCAATTAATATATGAACCCACAAGAGAAAAGGTCATGACACTGCTTAATGCATAGGTCATCTTGCAGAAGTTCTCACAACCCTAATTACAATGGTAATTGAATTATGTTGTCTTAAAAGCTATAAAAATGCTAATTACCTGAGCTCAATGTACAAACACACTACCAATGCAAAGTACAATTTCAGTCAAGAGTTAATTTATATTATCCTACCCTGTGCAGTTTGAACTAATAAGATGGGAAAATGTGGTTAAACCTGCCAAATAGTCTCTTATTAGTGTACTGCTTAGTAAGAAAACTTTTGAGAATGACAAATATTTAAACATGAAATTAAGCATGTAATGAAATATTCCATCCAGTCAACTAGAAAACCATAGCTCTACTGGCTACATCAGGTTGTTAGCTACCTACCAATTCTAACATTCACCTTTCTAAACCTTCCAGCTCAAAAAACCAAGAAAAGTAGGCTGCAGTATTTGTAAGATACACAACATGATATTGAGCACTTGGAAAACGTCGGAAAAAAGTCTTTAGCTGACCCTTGCTCTTTTGTCTGCATTTTATGCTCTGCCATTAGGATTTCTTTGAACCTCCAAAATAGCTACCACTAAACTTGTAGGTTTGGTAAGGGTTTTAAAGTTCACTTAAGGGCTCCTGGAATAGTTAGCTGGCTTAGGAATTACTTATTATCTTTCAGATAGAGAGTGATTTACTTGAACTCTGGTGTGACTTCAGCTCTGTACTTACTTGGTATCTGCAAACACAGATTGTCTCTACACATGCAACGTGAAGGAATCCTTAGAAAGAGCCTTCTTGCTTAAGCAAAACAATTCACAAATCAGACATACTTGATTATATTTTTTCAATTACTATGCAGAATAACCTATTAAGTTAATTGAATTAGTATAAGAAGTAGTAAAATACTGATGTAAGGAAAAGAAAGTAAAATGTTTCTATGAACTTGAATTTTAGTTTAATATGCGTGTTTCAGATGTCTTCTGTAATGCTGAAGTTGAATTTTCATTGCAGTTTTTTCACTGATGATCTGGATAATTTTGTTTGTTTGGTTTTTTTAGATTGTTGAAGATCAGAACTGTATACAAATCTCATCATTCCTGACCATGATTAGTGTAACCTGGAGCATCTTCCTAGTTTGGACTAAAATAGGGCTGTTACTTGACATGGCACCTTATTCTGTTAGTGCCAAACCCTGCCCTTCAGTATGTCGCTGTGATGTGGGTTTCATATATTGTAATGATCGCCATTTGACGTCTATTCCTACAGGAATCCCAGAGGATGCTACTACCCTCTTCCTTCAGAACAATCAAATAAATAATGCTGGGATTCCTTCAGAACTGAAGAATTTGCTTAGGGTGGAAAGAATATATTTATACCACAACAGCCTAGATGAATTCCCCACTAACCTCCCTAAGTACGTTAAGGAACTACATTTGCAGGAGAATAATATAAGGACCATTACTTATGATTCACTTTCACAAATTCCCTATCTGGAAGAACTGCATTTGGATGATAATTCCGTTTCCGCTGTTAGCATTGAGGATGGAGCTTTCCGGGACAACATCTATCTCAGACTTCTTTTTCTCTCTCGAAATCACCTTAGCACCATTCCCTGGGGTTTGCCTAAAACGATAGAAGAGCTACGCTTGGATGATAATCGTATTTCCACGATTTCAGAGCTGTCCCTTCAAGACCTTACAAATCTAAAACGCCTTGTTTTAGACGGAAATCTTCTAAATAATCATGGATTAGGAGACAAAGTCTTCATGAATCTAGTCAATCTTACAGAACTGTCATTGGTCCGCAATTCACTCACAGCTGCACCGGTAAACTTGCCGGGAACAAACCTAAGAAAGCTTTATCTTCAAGAAAACCACATCAACCGTGTGCCACCCAATGCTTTCTCTTACTTAAGGCAGTTGTATCGACTAGATATGTCCAATAACAATCTTAGCAATTTACCTCAGGGTGTCTTTGATGACCTGGACAACATAACTCAACTTTTTCTTCGTAACAACCCTTGGCACTGCGGGTGCAAAATGAAATGGGTACGCGACTGGTTACAGTCATTGCCTTTAAAAGTTAACGTACGTGGACTGATGTGTCAGGCACCAGAAAAAGTACGTGGAATGGCTATTAAAGACCTCAATGCGGAACTATTTGATTGTAAGGACGATGGCATGATAAGCACCATCCAAATCACTACTGCGGTACCAAACACGTTATACCCGGCCCAGGGACACTGGCCGGTTTCTGTGACCAAACAACCAGACATCAAGACTCCCAACCTAAATAAAAACTACAGAACCACAGCAAGCCCGGTACGCAAAATCATTACAATATTTGTGAAATCCGTAAGCACGGAGACTATTCACATCTCCTGGAAAGTTGCACTACCAATGACTGCTTTAAGACTGAGCTGGCTCAAGATGGGTCACAGCCCTGCCTTTGGATCTATAACTGAAACAATAGTTACAGGCGACAGAAACGACTATTTGCTCACAGCTCTTGAACCAGAATCACCATACCGTGTATGCATGGTTCCCATGGAAACCAGCAACATCTATCTCTCCGATGAAACGCCTGAATGCATTGAGACCGAGACAGCACCTCTTAAGATGTACAACCCTACCACGACCCTCAATCGGGAGCAGGAGAAAGAACCTTATAAAAACTCCAGCTTGCCTTTGGCTGCCATAATCGGCGGTGCGGTGGCGCTGGTGGCCATAGCGCTGCTGGCCCTGGTCTGCTGGTATGTCCACAGAAACGGGTCTCTGTTCTCCCGGAACTGCGCCTACAGCAAGGGACGCCGGAGAAAAGACGACTATGCCGAAGCGGGAACCAAGAAGGATAACTCCATCCTAGAAATCAGGGAGACTTCTTTCCAGATGATACCAATAACCAACGACCAAGTGTCCAAGGAGGAATTTGTAATACACACCATTTTCCCACCTAATGGCATGAATCTGTACAAGAACAGCCACAGTGAAAGCAGTAGTAACAGGAGCTACAGAGACAGTGGTATTCCAGATTCAGATCATTCGCACTCATGATACTGAAGGACACAAAAGACTGGTTTGGGTTTTGTTGGTTTTTTGGTTTTGTTTTGTTTTTTAAAGAAAACGAGAAAAGACTGACTTAACAGTTGCTGTTCTACTGCAAAACACTGGATTAAAAGACTGACAAAGCAATGTACTGTACATTTGCCATATAATTTATATTTAAGAACTTTTTATTAAAAGTTTCAAATTTCAGGCTACTGCTGCGATTAATGTAGTGGGGATACCTGACCACAATTCTATATTTTAGTATTTTTTAGTAATTTGTACTGTATTTTCCTTGCTAATATTGAAGTTACAGACCATTTAACTTTTGTGTTCTACTGAGTAAGATGACTTGTTGACTGTGAAAGTGAATTTTCTTGCCGTGTTGAGCAGTCAGAACATTCATCTGAGATCCTTGTAAGTGTAAGCACAGGCCATTTTTCACTTTGGTATCAATAAAACAACATTGAACCTGGCAAATCAGGAAGATCAAGAAGTGGTTGCAAAAATTCACAGAACTTTCAATGTTGGGTCTATTAAATCTGTAAACCACAACGATACTCAATAAACAAAAATGTGTGTAGTAATGGGCAATATCAGCTGTCTGGATATATCCATTCAACAATTGTGAAATCCAATTTAAAAGAAAATAATCAAATCAATGACATGCGTTAGACTGAAGCTTTTGACGTGTTAAAAAAAAAAATTGATCCCTAGAAAAAAGCATAACCAAATTCTTAACAAGGAATTTAAAAAAATGCACTAGGCTCTACAAACCAAGCGGGTAGGTACGGTTTAGGGTTAGATTTCTGGTTATCAAAACCAGTGCTCTGCTTATTACAGAGAAAAAGTGATGGATGGTCACAGGCATTTGGGAGGCAAGGGCAGGAGGACAGAGTCAACACTTAGAAACTGCTTTGAACAGAAAAAAGGCTGAAAATGCAGTTTCATAAGAAAAAAGAGCAGGACAAAAAAACCCAGACAATATAAGCAAGGTCTCAAAAAATTTAGTCACGAATGTAAGCAGACAATTGGGGAATACAGCTATTTTAAAGCGTATACTCAAACAGTATACAGGTGTGTGTTCAGTATACTGCCGTTACAGTCAGGAATACTGCCCATTACTGTCACAGTTTTCCAGAAATTCCTTCATAAATCTGTAAGGTAACATGTTTCTTTCTGCCTTCCTACTGAACTATGAGCTATTTCATGTTTAAACCCCAAGCCACTCTTTGTTGCCATAATCATTTGTTCCTTCAACTAAAATCCAAAGTGCTTTGTACGCCCTTTGGCCAGTCTTGTGTGTGCCTTGATCCAACGCTACATGTATCAAGCTTTTAAAAACTTAAAAAGGAAAAAAAAAAATAAAATACCCACTTTTTCATACGTAACTTAACTATGAAAAATACTGGTCTTATTGATGAATAAAGTTGAAAAATTAGTTGAAAATAATGCTGCACCACTGCAGTGCACTGATAGGAAACCCACTCAGAAGCTATTTTTCAGGTCATGAGCTTCACCTTTTTCTTTGTTCAACTTGACAGTATTACACTTGCAGGGCTTCTTTATTAATAATTACTTGGAAAACAAGTTTTCACAGCTTTGAAGTGTGTGAACAATGAAAGGGAGGGAAAGCATGGAGTTACAACCCTCTGAGATACAGGGTTTTTTTCAACAGAAATGGCAAATAAAAAAGAAAAATACTTAATATTTTGGACAATATCTCAGACAAGAAGGAACGTGTACCAAATGCAATCCAGTTTTACGAGAATTTTAGCTGTGCTTGGCCTGTCTGTTTCCCTGAGAGTGGTAAAGGATGGAAGATGACAAGAACAAACAGTGACAGACATTGAGACCGATGGTTTCAGCAGTCAGCCTGCAAACAGTTCTCCTGCCAGGGATCCATCTAACTGTGCAGACCCAAAACTTCCAGTAACACACAGCTGTTTTCACCCTCATTTTCCAGATGTACCCAGGGAAGTTCCTCTCCGAACCCCCTGTGCCATAGTACTGTCTCCTCAACCACACCTTCAAAAATGCCTCCTGTAGTTCCTGAGCAGTGGAGGAGTCCCAGCACAGCAGCACTGTGCTTCCCTACTGACTTTACGGAAATCACGTCCCCTGCTGCACGTGGAGCGTTGATCAGATCCACAGTGCCAAAAGTAACAGAAAGGTGCATGTAATGCTAAACAACTATGTGCTCAGCTCAGTGTAATGCACTAAAGACTATTTTGCTCTATTTTCCCATCAGCTACAGATCTAGGGAACGGCGAGAAAGCCACAACTAAGGACATGGAGCCTCATTATGTTCTTGTGCAAAAGGCTTCCTGAGCAGTAAGTGAGAAAGGAAAACCAACACAGATGGAGAAGACAGACCTGTTTTTCATCTAAGCTAGCATATAGGGACCGTTTATATCAGAGATACATTTAATGGCTGGGTCACTGGCAATAGATTACTACTTCGTTGCTATCAGCTCCCCGATAACAAAATTAAATAGGTTTTGCTGGATTTTCAAGCTATTTACATGAAAACCTCTCTCCTAGTTGACTCCAAGTTTGTGTTGTGAAACGGGAAAATAACACTCATTGAGTACTCTCCCATGCCTCCTCTGAGGCACCTCAACCAGAGGTAGCCTGGTAATGGTGCATACCATCTACTACCCATCTCGGGTGATGCCATGCAAAAGTCATATGGGCTATAAAAAAAGTTGCCACTTGAGAAGGAGATAATTGGATGTGAATCTCAAGTATGAGGACTTTTCATGTGAAATTTATGTACTGTGAGTCAGTAGTATGCAAATCCAAAGCAACTTCAACAAGTTGACCCAGTTGTTCCTGGTTCACCCCACCAGAAAGACTGAAAACCTGGACAAGTGATTCTGTCCTCTGCAGAGAGCCAGGCCAGGTTTGCGGGGAGAGCTGGTGTCCTCCTACTGCAGTTGATGTCAATGGAAAAAATGGCACATTCATGCATACAAGATCTTCCTTAGGTTCTACAGCAACTTTTATGCAACATGCATAAAATTAAGATTAATTCAGCAAGTGAAAGACTGGTTTCGAACTAAACTCTGCATTTTTTTCATTGGATACTTATACGAATTTCTATTCTGCTCCATGTCATGCCTGTCTCTTCAAGACTCTTTTACTTATCACAGCACTGCAGTTATAGCATGCAATGCTCTCTAGCACCATGCATAAATCCATTCTATTAGACAGTTATAGATGTAGGCAAATCGGATTACTACATTGAGCAGTTTACTCAACACACTTATCAAAATAACATTAATCCACATTAAATTTATGTCAGATAATTTTCTAATTCCATGTTATTTCAGTGTACTGTTCAATATTTAAGTGTGGAGCATGGAGTTGAAGTTTTTCCAGTGTTTCCTAAACCTATGTGCAGAGTTAATTTAATCAGCATCCTCCATATTAAAATACTATGCCAAGTATCTTTTACATTCTTTATTACTGCCCCCCCCCCCCCTTTTTTTATATTGCTATCCTGAAGTGCTCACGGGTCGGTTTTAACCTGAAAGCTGACTCAAAAATAACCACTGGTACTTTGGCAATCACATGAATTTTGTCTCATCTCAGTACCTTCCAGAACTAAATTTGCTTCATTTATAAGCTGTTATTTCCTAGCTTTGTACAACAGCCTGAAATGCAAGAACTGTTGGGTTTGGTTTTTTTTTTTTTTTCTCCTGGCTTTAACAGTACCAAATTCAAAGTACTATGGTCTTGGAACACAGTTACCATTTCTTCTGCTAATCGACTAGCTAGCATGCAAGCTATATTGTGCCAATGCTGTACATATTGAATGTAGAGCAGCAAATGCAATAAAGCAAGAGCAAAAGTAATAAAGCCTTATTTGCTATTAAAATAATTTACTGATGATATAATGCACTAAAGCACATATATAGACTTCTCTGCTAAGTAAGAGGATGCCATTTTGCATATTCACCTGCAGCTAAAGTTGGATAAGCTTTTCAAACGTGAGCTGGCAGATGCCATCTGCCTGGATTTATCCAAACCACATTTGTTTGGGATAGTTTTGGATGGAGCCATAATTCGCATAGATATCCTCTGCTTTCAAAACACCTTAACCTTGCTTCCAAGTCCATATATTGTTTCAGCATCACCTTAATTAACTGTTTCTTTACTGATACCAGAACAACAACAAAAGCTTCAAGCCACAAGCCAGCACTTACCAACAGTGAAGTTTTTTTTACGAAGCATAATGTTACTCCGTAACTGGGGAATTTCTTCTTCCAAACTAGCCCAGAGTGGTTTAACCAGAAAGGAAAAGCCCAGTGACTGAATTCAGACATGAAAATTTTGCACTTTTCTTTTTTCTTTGCAGATGAATTAAATTTGGGGGGTGGCGGAGTAGGAGTCCCACCCTTGTGATGAAATTAGAGCCCTTTCAAACACTCTGAAGGTATAACCATGACACAGGTATCAGATTCTGGACACAGTTGCTTTAAAAGTTTTTTTTCTTTTGGGAAACACGCATGTTTGATTTAATTTTAATAGTTATTTCATCAAATCTTTTCCTGCTCCTCTAAATCAAGATTAGAAAACACACAAAGTATGTGGATCTCACTAAAACAGTGACAGAGCATCTAGCTCAAAACAAGCATCACCTGCATTTTACCAGCCACTGGACATCAAGCAAGATAACCCATTTTATGGTAGTCTTTAAGTGATGGCTGGGGAACATTCCTGCCCTAGGGGGAAACCAAAACACTTCAACAAAGCGGGCATTAGAAGAAATAACCATCCTCTGGATTACATTTTGGAAGCTGAGCAAATGTCCATTGTGCATGCACATCATAAATGTCCTACACCTGAAACCTACAGGCCAGGATTGCAGAAGTGTATTACCTGACTTCAACAGCTTTTCAGAGCCCCTTTGTGTTTTCTTAGGATGAAAATGTTGCAGAGTCACAGTATAAAACCCTTCAAGACTACCAACAACTACATGAGCTGAAAACACTTTTTGAAATCTGAAGCTGGACCTTCTAAGCTTAGCAAGAGTACTTATAAATAAGTTATAAAAATAGAAGTGTCTTAATAGGACTAATTAAATAATCTGACTTGTTAAGCTAGTTGATAGTATTCATATAGGCTGATGCTCTGTCCTGAACAGCCCTCTTAAGTAATCAGAAAAAGGGAGCGGATCATAGCCAAGTGCTAGCGCGCGCTCCTGTCCCCTTACTGAGCTTAAGGAATATCTATCTATCTATAGACGCAGCCATGGAAGGTTTAATTGTTCAAAAGCAAGGGACTACACAATGTTCTTTAATCACTAGCTGTGGGAACATCATTTACAAAAGGATGAAATTATGCATATATTATGCATAATTTAACTTTTAATTTATGCACAATATTTAAATAATTATTTAGATCAGAAATGCACATCGGATTTATGCAATACCTCCAGTGGTCTTAGTCCATTATAAATGCCTACTAGGCAACCGGCTTTCCACAGGAAAACAGGTGTTTTTCTGGGGGTGGGGGGATTGTTTTGTTTAGTTTAGTTTTTTTTCTTGTCTTTTTTTTTTTTTTCTATTTAAGAAGCATAAATAATTTCACTACAAATCTTTCAGTTTTCATTGGATACAAAAGTGAATTGGTTGACGAATTTAAGTGAACGCCTATCTCGTATCAACACACGTTTAAGGCAGGTTCTGGGGGGGTAGAACATCTCCCCACAAACTTTCCTTTCCCATCTCTCCTCACAATAACGCTGTCCAGGATTTTAACTTGAAGTCTTGCTTTTATTGCAAGAATTGCAGTAAGGTAATGAGATCAGTTTTCACCACTGTAAGATCCTATTCAATATTTGGGACTTTCTAATTTTGAGATGCACACGAGCAGCTGTATTTACAGATGCAGTTATGGACCAGAAGCAGAAATCTTTCAGGCTGGGTAACACACAGCAGGCCACATCAAACCTAAGCCTTCATCCAACTCTGAACCCGCTATATTAACATCGTTTCCTAAATGACTAGAACAAGCATTAGCAGCTCAGAGTAAGAGAAAGCATCCTTACCTCACATGTTATCTTAGGCTACCGCTCTGTATGCGTAAAGTGGAGTTAATTTGGCTTCCTTAAACTTAAGTGTTATTTTTCCATAGATTCAATGGTAAAGTAAATACATTTTTTATAAAAGGTAAACCCTTCTACCCAGGAATACTGATGTTCTGACAAAGCAGAGGATTTAAGAAGTCGCATTATAACTCTTACCCCAGAAGTACATGCAAAACCCAAGCCTGTATAAACCCTATGTAATTTTTGATTGCAGGTATTATATGCTCATCCTCTATTTAAACTACATTAATCAGAAACAAAAGTTATTTGCACTGCACTCCTCTAGTAGGATATAAACTAGAAACTCAGTCTATTTTCACTTTCTACACACTTTGAACAGTGTAAGAATGGGTACAACTACAGAATCTGTGGGTTTTTGCTTGTTTTCCTGGTTTCAATGATCTTCCCAAGAAATGTTGAAGATGCTTATTTTTGAAGCCTGACAGAATACTTCACTGCCCATGAAGGAACATGAGCTCATTAACAGAAAGTAAGCCATATACGAGGAATGTGCTAACCCAGCGAGTAAACATAATTTTAGGGCATTAGCTGATAATGCAGAACCTCTGTGCCTGATGTCTTTAAAGCAATTATTTTACTCTAAGAACTCCTTAATGGCATGTTACCTACTTCATCCACTAAAAACCTTTTCATTTCTCCCCAATACAGAAATGACATACACCAAAATAAGAACTAAGAAAAAAACCCCACAGTATTCCCAGATCTTCGAAGTTGTTTTGGTCGCTGAAACTCAGCACTTAGCAGCCAAAGTGAAAAGTCAGGTACAGGAGAATACTGCTGGGGGAACTAAATTGCTGACCTCATGCAATTTCCTTAGATAAAGGAGAAGAGGCAGTGATGGAAGCAATGAACTGTATGGAGGATGCAAATGGCTCAAGTATGGCTGTCTCAGACCCCTCAGCTCAAGTTATGTATCTTGCTCCTTTTGACTACAGGAAATTTTTTGTCAGTACTTGAAGGGTCAAGACGGTTGAGCACTAGCAGGACCATAACTACCTCTAAGCTCTTCTTTCTATTCTTTTTCCTTTTTTTTTTTTTTTTTAATAAATAAAGCTCACTGAGAGATTTTGTTCAGTAAACACAACTGATTTGCATGTAAAAACCTCTTCATTGCTAATTGTACTTGTTGATACATAGTGGAATAGTGCTAAACCCTTCTTAAAGAGTTTGCAATTAAATTCAAAGTAGGCACATCACAAAATATTTACCCTGGAAATCTCCACTATTATGTGAGCTTACAAATACAGATTGTTAAGGGGGGGGCAGGGAAGAAAAGACCCGTATTCCTAAGAAGCTGCTCTCAACACTGCTACTTCCCTCTGGCCCATATTTGAACTTAGAAAGTCCAAATAAACAAGGTCAATTAAAGACAATTTGGGGGAATGATGCAACACCACAAAGTAACATTTCTATTACTGAAAATTGAATTATACTGAAAATAAGAATAACAATCTGGTTTATCATAGCTTATTTGTGTCAGTAAGTGCTCAGGTCTTTCTCATTATCTGCTGGCTTAGGAACCCAATGGATGACTGGGCTGCACTGATCAGTGCGTACCTTGGGTACGGACAGAGGCATTAAGAGGAGCCAAATGCACCCAAATAACAGTAACAAGGACTGGTTTTGTCCAAAAACATTTGTCCCAAATTTTTGGTTTGGTCCAAAAAATTTTGGTCTAAGCTCTGAAATCTGTTACTATCTTATGCTACACTTTAAAAACAAACCAACCAACCTAAAAAACAAGTGACATAGCTTTCAACAGGGATGATTTGACATAATGCCCAGTTTTTCCTGTAAAATAAGTTTTAAAGGTTTGGTCTATTTGAATTCATACCCAATGTTAGCTATCATGAGCACATTTTAATTAAAGCCTTCCCTCCCCAGTACTTTTCAATACATATTCTGCACAAAAGTAAATGGCAGTTAGTACAGCACAGTTCATCAACATCTTCCCATTTTCCCTGAGTTATCAACTGGCTTTTTTAACATTTGTATCATTTTAGCCATTAAATATTAAAAGCACAAAAAGTGGTTTGTCAATTTAGTTTTTTAGGGTGTTAGAGATGGGAGAGGGAAAGGAAGGAGAGACATTACACTAGGATGCTAATTAGGGAAAAAAAGCACTACAATATGCTGCAGGTAGATTCCTTGTTTTGCTGATCAGAAGAAAAAAAAAACCCACAAATTTCACAAACCCAGCTATATTGACAGAAGGACCTATGGAGCTGGTTACGCAAGAAATGCATCTTCTTCCCAAAGCAACTGCCACGTTGGGAAGGGAGAAGGGAGTCTCTTTATTTGATACTGGTTTGAAGGTGATACTCTGTGTCCTGTAAAGGAGCACCCTGCTGATATGGTAAGTATAGGCTTGATTGTCTTAATGTCCACTTCAAACTCAGTACTTGTGTTGCTGCAAAACTAGAGAGCAAGCAACCCAGGGTATAGTTTCAGAGACTTCAAAAAAAAAAAAACCCAAACAAATCAAAAAACAACCAACCCTTCAAAATCCTCAAAAAGCACCTATCAAAGTGATTTCAATCCAGTGATCCAGTACAAAGTCAAAGGATGTAAGCTCTTCTAATCCCACTCTTTCAGCTCCTCCAGGCTCCAGCCACTGTTGCCAGGGCCCAGCTGACACCTCCTCCAAAGGACAGGAGCCCCGCAGCTCGGCGGTGCCTTGCCACACGGCTCTTCAGCCGTTTGCGACCTGACAGCTGTTGGCTTTGGGTTCACACACTGCAAAAACAACTCAGGAGGTGAACAGCGTGAACGGCACCCCGTTCCGGTCTGGGAGGTTTTATTAAAATGACTTCAGCTCTAGGCAAGCTGCCGTAATCAGCACATTTTTGACAGGTATTTTATTTTTCCTCTACAGAACACCTAACACTACTGAAAGCACTCACTGCCACATTAAATACTGCTGCTTTATTAAAAAAAAAAAAAAAAAAAAATTAAAAATTACCTATTGTTGTCCTCCTGCTAATAAAGACTAACTTTATCCTTCAGTATAATCCCTCCAAATCAATTAGAACGCATTTAGTGGGTTGAAAGGATACTAGTGAAGTATTAACAAAAGCCTGGTTTGGATTATGAAAAACTTCTGCAGCAATTGGCTGATGCAGAGATTTCAGTGGCAAAATATTTCCAAGAGAAGCAAAATAAATCTAGCTCTTAAAAATATTTCTTATTCTGTTTTGCTTACTAGCTCTAGCAAGGTATTAGGTCAAATCCCCACATCACCAACCTCTTTCTAAAGTTTGCAAGTCAATCTGGGAATAAAATGTGTAGTCTCTCAGAGTCATTCATAGAAATCTCTACAGCACTGCCATAAACTGGTGCTTAAAGACAATAAATAGGTAATTGTCTTAAAACAGAAGCAGCTCATGTCTGGGTATGCTCAGGTCCATCACCATCAACTGATGAACCCATCTGGGACATGCTCGAGCTCTTCCCGGAATGAAACAGCATTCCTGAAGATAGGGAAATAACCATACTAGGCGTCAACAGGTGTTGGAGACCTGCCAAGGCGTTTGTTCATATGTCTCACAACCTGCTAAAATGCCGGTATGGAGGGGGAAAATATTTTTCCCCCTGCCCAGAAGCAGCTCCAGCAGATGGTGATACCTGTGCTAGGTCTGGTCAATGGACAGCCACACTTCCTCCTTCCTTTGAGGAGGGGGAAAAAAAAAAAAAAAAAAAAAATTTAGGATGAACTTTCATCTGACGAACAAGCCAGGATCATGTTTTCTACTGCTTTTGCGTTTGTAGGAAGCTGCCTCTGACATCTCACCCTGGGGCTTGATTGGACAAGGAAGAAAAAGTAAAGAATTTTAAAGACACTGGCAAGTGTCTAGTCTTTCAAAACATCATCGCTAATCTTCACATCATCCAGCCTGCTCAGCAATCAAAATAGAAGAACTGTGCAAGTGCAAATTAGTGTCACTTATGTCCTGAAAACAAGTAAGAAGAGGATATAGAATAAGTATGCCCACAAGCAACGTCAAATTTATTCTTCATGATCAGATGAGGGATTACTGAAGTTTGCTTCACCTCACACAAAAAAACCCAAACAAACATGAAGATATCTCCATGATATTTACCATTTGGCTGAACAGCTTAGTGCTATATTAAAAGGACCACAGGCTCAATGGCAGGAAGAACAGGAAGGCAAAGAGTGGTCCTCAGCTCCTCCAATTTTTAGACACCACCAAGATAGAAAACCCAACTCCTACAAAACTTAATTGTATTTTTTTATTTTGGGACTGTTAACAGAAAAATTAAGAGGAGCACCAAGGTTATTTTAGGGCATTATGCATCCCAATGACCTAATACAAGTAAATGGTATGAATTTATGGTGCATCACCTGTTCAGGTACAGGACAGACAACAAAAGAGCAGCTCTGTCATCAATCCCAAGATACCACATGCCAACCTGAAGCATTTCTCTCTTTCGAAAGAGGACAGCAGCACTGTGAGCCTGCAGACGAGTGGCCTCAGCACAGGACTCAAGAGAGCACTTGAAAAACTGTCAGCATTTCCTTGAACCACTGAAGGACAACAGTGAGGCGGTCGATTGATACATGGGCACTAGGAAGTTGTCCAAGACCTTTAAACTCTTATTCTCCTGGGGGCTAACCCAGATTTGACTATTTTTCTAATGGTAAAATAATCGCTTGCTACTTAATACCTGTGATACATGATTATATGCTGATGATGCAGGTTCCTTGAACACTGCAAAGTGCTGGGGGGTTTGTTGTTAAATTGAGAGTTTTGCAGGAGTAATCATTGTACCTGCCTAGAAAAAAACCCATGCCCTGTATGGTGGAAGGTAATAATGATAATCGCAGGTGTTTTGTATTAGAATAAAACTGGCAGGAAATTAAAAGAAGAAAAGAAAAGAAAAAAAAAGACCAGTCCTGCCCACCACAGTGACCAACTTCCATATTCCAACTTGATTTTAAAAACCTGGAAGTATTCTGTGTCCAGAAAAATCTTTTTTAAAAGTATGCTTGACAAGGCCTTTTTATAATATTCTTTCTTCACTAATGAATTTTAAAAGTTCTTGTAATCAGCTTGAAAGAGACCTTATAACTTCACAGTAATTCTTAGCTCAACTATAGCAGCAATAGAAGCAATCAGGACAATATGCTAGAGGAACGTAAAATGTACTATCCAGATATGAAAACAGCTATAAAATACTGAAATCCATGCAAGTACGTATCAGATCGAATGTGTAAAACTGCAAAATTTGTGATACTTGCTTCTCCATTCAAGAACGCTCTTCAGATGACACTTACCCTGAACTCTCAAAAACATGTATTATGCACAGCCATAGTGCAAATGAGAAAATTAGGGCTCTAAATCCACCTTTTCTCAATTTTCTTTGCAAGTATAATGTATAATAGTAATTAATTTTTCCCTTTAAATTAAATTTCATCAGTCATTGTCCTTTCAAATAAAGATACAAACATATGGTCAGATATTCTTCTGTATACAGCAACATCATTCTTACAGTAAAATTAATAGCTCTTCCAAGCAGTTTTTGCTAAGTAGCCAAAATCCTGAAGTAAAGATTGAGCAAATTACAATACTAATACTAATTTATTAAACTGCTTTCAAATGTGTTCAGCTTCCCCTTTTCTTTGTTTGCAGCATTACAGGACCATTTGATAAAGCAAAATTGCAGATGCTCAACCCTTTGTTTACTAACATAACGGTGGCTGAAAACGGAATGGACGTGACAGCATAAGGGCTACCTTGTCTTACCAGGAGTAACACTGCTGGAGCGGTTGCTGCTGCAGGAAATTAAATAGTAGAAACTCTGAAGGATGACATTACTGGGGTGCTCTGCAATCCAGACAATCAAAAAGGCAGGAGCAAGAGCCTTGGAGAGCTACTACCACCTCCCTTCTATGAACCACTACTTTGTCATCTGGGTTATGCAGTATGTTTTCTTATACCTGCCATCCACACCAAGATGTGGGCACGTTACACTGAGTCAAATATACTGACCACTCTTGGTATAAGCCAAGCCTGCCACATTTATATCTCTCAGCACTAATTCTGCTGCCTTTTGAGGCGGTGATAAACCTCACATGGCTCTGCTGCAAGCAGAGGTTCATCACAGCCAAGCACTTCTGAACATAGTGTAGGTTCACAAGACAAATAAAAGCTCTCAACTGTTACTTGCAGGTTGTCCTGTAAAATTCTCTCATTATGGGTACACCTATCTCACAGCAACTTTTTTTTTCAATTTTCCTAAAGAGGTGCTTTTGAAGGCAAACACCACAACATTTGGTCTTTGGGACTGCATTTTAAATAACAAAAGCTAAAAGGCTCTGATTAATCAAAGTGATTTTTTTTTTTCTACCAGGAGATCAACTGTTTCACACATCTACTGCTGGAAAAAAAAAAGAACAAATCCAGGCAATATTTTCTATTCCCCACTCCTACTCTAAGAAACATGTGTGAAATTTATAACCACAGTATAAAAGCTCATTAATACTATATGCTGACCTATATAAAAAAGGGTTATTGGCTTAACACAATAGGAGACACGCTCATGGAAAACAGGCAAGTAGAGGAGAGAACCGCTCAAGATAAGCCATCTCTCCACAAACACTAGCTCAAAGGATGAGATCATTAAATCACAGTATTAAAAGTGGCCAACATGTTTCACCTCCTCTCTGCTCATTTAAAAACTAGTTTAAAACGGCAGAATAAAAGTCCAGTGAACACCCCAGTACATTTTAAAAGGTAATTCTCTCTCAAAGGGCCGACAGCAAGCAGGAAGTGGGAGAAAGGTTTATTTTAGTTGAGCTAATCTGACAGACTGGCACCTACTCTTGAGGTGTCAGAAGAAGTCTGGCGCGTCCACGCAACCATCAAGAGCAGCAGTAAATGCTTAAGGAAGACAAGGCTGCCTATGCGTTATGTTTGCTTTTTAAATACTTTTCCTCTAGCAGCTTTATTCTTTCTTTTTAAAGAAATCCTTGAAAGCAAGCTCCCCAATCAACATGCTCTGAAGACAGCTATTTCCAATGCTTGACCGTGGGGTTTCCAAGACGAGTTAATGCTCAACGCACCATGTCCATGGGGCAGCACCAAATGGGGTGAGAAAGAACCTGCCTGCCAGCTTAAGTGTATTCCATATTTACACTCGATGCCTCCTCCTAAAACCATCCTTTAACCTAAATAACTGTGCTTTTTTTTTTTTTTTTTTCTTCCATATACATATGGAGAACAATCCTATCTCCACTCCGGTTTTGTTTTTCTAGGCTGAAGCCAAGCTCTTCCAGGCTACTCAAAAAGGCTGACCAATCCTTCCACTATCATCCTAATTACCCTTCCTTGACCTATGGCAGCTTAAACTCATCTTCCTAAATACAAGTAGGACACCTTCATTCTTTGCTGCTCCCAAATGGTGAGGCTGAGCTTATAGAAGAAATTAATGTCATCCATCCTTAAGCACATGACATTCTCCTGAAACCAATTAACAGCAGAGGAAAGTGGTTCTTCTCACATAATAACCCAGTCCTCCCCTGCCTTGCCAATGTCTCTCTGCTTTGGAGTTGGCAAATTTATTTAGCATGCTTCTAATTCTTCTGTAAAGGCTGCTAATGAAAATATTAAATAAGGCATGATTTGATCCTTGAGGAACTCCAGCAGTAAGTTCGTATGCTCAGCAGAACGATAAAAACAAACTCACGGCGGTACAAGGTTACAAAGAATGACAGTGTTGAAAGACACCAGATTTTAAAGGTATTTTAACCACCTTAAAAACCCTTCTTGCAGAATACAGGGTTACCATGCTGCAATCAAATTATGCCCAATTATCTCAAGTATTTTGAGCATTTGTGCCAGCCACCCACCCACCCTGAAGAAAAACAGAAACTGAAATAAGATTGTTTGACACACACAGATGCAGCAAGACCAGCAACTACTTTTATTCAAACTAAACCGAAAAGAAGGCCATCATCATCTTCTAGTTCTCCCAAGAGGTCCCAATCATCCACATGAAGATGCTTTTTAAGCAACACAAAACAGCTTGCAAAGCACAGATCCCCTATGATACTGCAATTAACTCATTTCCTATACTGAAATCTCTTATACAGTGAACAGCATTTTAATTAATTCTTTAAATACATATTCCTCCAATAGGTTAAACCTTAATTAAAATTAAAAGTGCCTGATAGCGTCTTATCTGGTTACAGATGCATTTTTTTAAAACTTGCAGTGATGATATAGAAACCACATAAAAAGGGATACATATTTAATTTTACTTTTTTTTTGGTTCAGCATAACACTAAGAAAATTAATTCAATCAGCAATTACACTCATAGAATCCGTCTCCTGTTTCTGTAATAACTATTTTTGCTTTGTTTCAAACACAGATTTTACAAAACTGTTTTGGACTTTGCCCTGGGCACATCTCTGACCACCAGAGATTTGCTGATGCTTAATCTCCTATTTCATTAGTTATTGCTAATTAGAACCCCATTTGAAAGAAGTTGAATAAAAATGGAGCATTTAATTATCGTGAGACATGAAAGAGGCAAAAAGTTCTTTGTAATCCAAGCTGCTCTTCAGCAAGTTTTTATCGTGTTTATCACAGACATCATACATGACTTTACCTTCTATCTGTATTTCAGCTCTTCATCTCCTGATGCAGCTCTTCAGTCAGCACATCTGCCACTACTCCTACATTCATCTTCACACAACCTTCCTGGCATCAGGGAATACCACAATCCCGCTGTTGGGAGACAGGTTCATGCAGTCCATGAACACCACCACCAGACACTTCCCAGGCCCCACCTCATGCTTTATCTTACTTTTAAACCAAAAGACCAGCACAGCAACCACAGGAAAAGCTCCAGCAATATCTTCCAGTTGTGTAGAGTACGCACAGGAATCCTTTTTAAACCCACCAGAGTTTCTTACAGCTCTAAAGCAAGCAGGGCTTCTCCAGTACTAGCACTACCCTTAAATACTGATCAAAAATAAAAAAATTTAAAAAAAAGGTTTATCTTGATTCACTCTTCTCAACTGCAGCCTTTTCTCTTTAATAGCCACCTAATTAACAAAACCAGTAAGTTTACAATGCAAGCACAGAATAAGCAAGTGCATTGGCTTTGTGTGGCAAGGTTTTGGTAGCGGGGGGGGTTACAGAGGTGGCTTCTGTAAGAAGCTGCTGGAAGCTTCCCCTGTGTCTGACAGAGCCAATACCAGCCGGCTCTAAGACAGACCCACCGCCAGCCAAGGCCAAGCCAATCAGCGATAGTGCTAGTACCTCTGTGATAACATATTTAAGGAAAAAACGTTGCTGGGACAGACAAAAACGGCAGCCGGAGAGAGGAGTGAGAACACGTAAGAGAAACAACCCTGTGGACACCAAGGTCAGTGAAGAAGGAGGGGGAGGAGACACTCCAGGCACCAGAGCAGAGATTCCCCTGCAGCCCGTGGGGAGGTCCACGATGGAGCAGATATCCACCTGCAGCCCGTGGAGGACCCCACGCCGGAGCAGGTGGGTGCCCAAAGGAGGCTGTGACCCTGTGGGAAGCCTGCCCTGGAGCAGGGTCCTGGCAGGACCTGCGGATCTGTGGAGAGAGGAGCCCACGCTGGAGCAGGTTTTCTGGCAGGACTTGTGACCCCGCAAGGGACGCACATTGGAGCAGTCTGTGCCTGAAGGACTGCAGCCCATGGAAAGGACCCATGCTGGAGCAGTTCATGAAGAACTGCAGCCCGTGGGAAGGACCCACACTGGAGAAGTTCGTGGAGGACTGTCTCCCGTGGGAGGGACCCCATGCTGAAGCAGGGGTAAGAGTGTGATGAGTCCTGCCCCTGAAGAGGATGAAGCGGCAGAGATAACATGTGATGAACTGACTGTAAACCCCATTCCCCATCCCCCTGCGCTACTGGCGGGGTAGGTAGAGAATCCGGGAGTGAAATTGTGCCCAGGAAGAAGGGAGGGGTGGAGGGAAAGTGTTTTGAGATTTGGTTTTATTTCTTATTACCCTACTCTGGTTGGTTGGCAATAAATTAAGTTAATTTTCCCCAAGTTGAGTCTGTTTTGCCCATGATGGTAACTGGCGAGTGATCTCTCCCTGTCCTTATCTCGACCTGTGAGCCCTTTGTTATATTTTCTCTCCCCTGTCCAGCTGAGGAGGGGGGAGTGATAGAACGGCTTTGGTGGGCACCTGGCATTCAGCCAGGGTCAAGCCGCCACACCAAGTTTACCTATTCCACGCACAACTGAATACAGAATCATTTCAGTACTTCCCCACCATCCTTGTTCAGGAGTCATTTATGCACAAATGCCAAATTACGTGCTGTTTTCAGGCTTGGGCACCTGAGTATAATTTTGGCTTCCCGATAAATAACAAAATGTGCTCAAAACCAGCAATTTACTTGAGAAGCATTCACAAATTTCAGTCGTGTCTGAAACCACTGTCTGAAAGACTTATTTCTGAATTGTGAATTAAAGTGTTACTGCTCTATATTATGCAAATAGCTGAATTCTAGCATTGTAACAGAAGCAATGAGCTTGTTATCCTGTCAGTCCTGCAAACAGACACCTTCTTAGTGCACAGTTTCCCGAAGTGCTTGCATGTTGCCTTAACTATACTAGTTTTGATACTAATGGAGGATTTACCACTGACTTAAATGAGATTCACCCAACAATGAGCACTTCTAAAAAGCCAACCATTTATCTGTTAACTTGGTATACCAACAATATCATCATACTTAAAAATTCCTGTAAGAGCATTTATATTAACAAACGCAAGATATCTAATGAAATTGAACAACAGAAAAATCAGATAACAGATATCAGGACCTTCATTAAAAAAGCATCACACAATGCATTCTCAAAACGCAGCAATTAGCCTTGTTCGGGTGTTCAACAATTAGCTTTGGTTAGATAAATTATATAGCTAAACAGTTGTATGTGAAAAATAAGAGTACGTGCAACTGTCTCAAATTCAGATCATATACGTCCCAACAGTCATCCTTTAAGGAAAAATTATGCATATGGTGCATGTGGGTGGGCTGAGACCACAAAGAGATGAGTGTTACCTCGTTGCATCTCCGTAACGCAGGCCAGGGGGGAGGGTTCAAAGGAGGCTGGGTGCTTGTCATATACATCAGCACATAAATCAGTGTATCGGTATCAGCAACTCGAGTCACATGGATTCCATTAAATCCTACAAAGTTACCTCATCCCTGCACCTCTCAAGAAGGCATCTTCAGACAGACACTGTCTCCCACCCACTCCTGTTCAGGTCACCGCCTTGCTGACAGTGGGCAACGTGAGGACAGGTTGTGCCAGGGCATGCCAACTGGCACACCACACCACCCAGCATGCTGGAGCACGACAGATCCCCACCTCCCGCAAAACAGATAGCGCCAAAAGGCGAGTCTGATACTTGTTCCATTTAAGATGCAGCCCTAAAAAGACAGTACAGATGTGCCTTTTTCAACAGAGAACAGTATTACAGATATACCACATCACTAGGGACGAGCGCACAGTCCTAATTGCTCTGCTGCTACCACACAGTCTCTCCTGGCCTGTTTGGACAGCAAGGCATAAATAAATCCAAGAATAGTTTTAGAAGCAAACAGGATTCTTAAAGCAGGAACACATCTGAGTCCCCCAGTCCTTCCTATTTCATCCCAGAGCAGTTAGCATTATGTTTGCTTATATTCAATCCTCTATTTTTCCGCATTTAAATTGATTACATTTTATGAAGTAGTACTCAATTTTAATATATTTCTTAATCTTTCCCACTGTATTATGCTACTTTCTTTATAACTTGCATTATAGAGCACCTTCCAATATCCGTGTGCTTTTGTTCAGAACAGAGGTTTCAAACCTATCTGTCATGTCGAATCAAAGTAGGAAAGAGCTAAGCTCTAGTGTCTTGGGATACTGAAACATTGACAGTATTTGCATGCTACAGCTGAAAACAATATACTGATGAAGCATCAAGTGGTACTTCTATCAGCAGACAGGGAGCAGAAATAAGGCTTGGACACAAGGAAAGAAACTGGTATGGAACTTGGTAAGCAACTTCCGTTTCCTCTCATCTTTCACAGCTATAGATTAGATCTATATTCATCTATATACCTGGGTTTTGGTTTTGTTTTAAAAGCAGCTAACAGGGTTTGCACAGCTTGCAGGTTTATGCATATTATGCATGAACAAAGCAGTCGTCACCATCGTTAGAACCACGGCGACATCAGAGGTACCATCAGAACTGATGCTGAAAAAGGGGTATTTGCATGTATTTCATTTTCTGAAATATCAACACATGCAGAGCTCTGGCCTGCAATCTAAACGACACCAGGGGAATGCTTCCTTTTAAAATGCATTGATATTGCTCAAGTGAAAAGTTTTCTGCTGATGGGTTTTATGTGCATCTAAGCTGAGCCAAGTGAGCTCAAGACAATCTAGCAATTCCACCATTTACCATGTTACAGTAAAATATGGCTTTTTGCTTGTTCCTAATTATATTCTCAGACTGCACAACAGACTTATCTATTCCCAGTACCCTATAATTGACAATGCTGTTATAATATTTAGTAATGTATTTCCAAACGTTAAAAAAAAAAGAAAATACAGAAAAAGAACAGCAAACAGAGTGAGAGGATACTGTCCATGCTTCCACAAACACTTGAGCCGAATGTACTTACACACCAGCATAAATCAAACAGAATCCAATTTAAATACGAGTCCTGCAAGGCTTTTTCATTAGTGCATTGTTTATGTTTTTGTCATCTTCTGACTAATTGTATTACATAATACTGAGAGATTTACTATATTACATTACAGCTCAGCTTGTCATAACAGAATTTAAAAAGTTAATTTTCTTTCTCTGTTTCAGAAGCTGGAGAGTACATTACATCTTGCTGGTTTTCCATCAGTACATTTTTCTTAAATTCCTCTTTTGGTCCCTCTTCCCATTTTACATTTAGAAATACATGTCCTATGTAGTATCGCTACTTTAAAAAGCATACCAAAGAATGCTTCCATTCTTGTGTGCACTGCCTCTCAAAAAATCATGGAGTTTTAAATTTTTTAGCCGCTTCTCTTTTTTGCCCCAACCTGTTTTTTCAGGGTCTCTGGTCAACCAGTAATAGCTCAGCAGTTCAGCACTGACCTCATGGAAAAAAAAGATAGAGGGCCACTGACTTCATATTGCCCTTACTCGAAACAGTACAAATAATTCCACTTAAATTGGTGAAATACATTTATGGCCCATTTTTGAAGATGGGAACATAATTCCGGTGAGCTAGTACCAGCTTTTTGTCTTTTTTTATTGTCTTCCTTAAACAGCTGTTACTGAACACTGTCAGAGGCAGGATGATGCTCTGCCCCGAGACTGCTGTGCTTGGGAATGAATCACCACGTGCCCCATTGCAGAGAGAGGAGCACCACAAGGAATAAACCTGCTGTTGAACATTACATACACATTTATCTCCATTTCACTGTTTAACTTGTTATTTTCTTTGTTTTATTCATAAAAGTTTCATTCATATTTCCTAGTTCCTCAGCAGCAATACACAAAAGGGCCCAGCTAGGGTCCAGAAAATTGTCCAGAGCAAGGCAAAGGCTCCTGTACCTGTATCACCAAACTAGAGTCTTGCTTAGAAATTCAAGTCTGGTGTCCTATATATTAATGTAAAAAGAGGTTCGGGGCCAGAAGACTGCGTAATGTGTATTACGTGCAGAAGAACAGAATAAAACAGAACAATAGGAAGACAACCATCATTGCACAATGTGTAGCACAAACAGCTTAATGCACATAAAAAAGCCCATTAAAAAAACCCTAGAAGCCAAGTCACTGATAAAAACACCTTCTGCAATGCACAGTGGATGATATACCCTAAGGATTAATGATTTTCTAGCATTTTTATTTGCAACTCATTTTAAAAGGACCACTCAGGGGGGCTGTTGGTTCCAGACTAATTACTTCCAGATTGTGTCAGATTTTCCCACATACAGAAACAAGCGGCATGCTGAATTTGGTCAGATCAAGACATTTCCACCAGCTGCTTCACAACCACTTAGAGAAACTCATCTGGATGCAATTATGACTTTACTGCGAAGTTTTTGTTGTTTTTTTTAAAACATTGGACCACAGAAATCATGTTCCTCATTCAACTCCCATTGAAGTAAATAGGGTGCTTTCCATAGACTTTGATGACTTTTGGATAAGGTCCCATAAAAAGATAAAAAATAAGAACTCTTTGTCTACCAGGGAAAGAGATTAATCTCTTATCCTTAAAAGCTGCACATCAAAGAACTCCGAAGTTGCACAGGATTGCTCTACACAAAGTCCAATATATGGCCATATCGGCAGGTATATTTATAAAAAAACCAGTATTTTCACCAGCATTGTTTTCTAGGTGACAGATTACAATGTTCCAGTTGTAGTTTAAAATGCAAAATACTTATATAAAACACATATCCAAGACTAAGGACTTGGATTCAAAAAGACTAAGCTCTTCTCAGTGAGATAGCAAGTTGTCAATTCAAAGAGAGTAGCCTAAGTTAGAAAAAAAATACAAACCCACTAGTTTCATTCATGGATTTTCTTTTCTTCTCATTTCCCTACAGCGAAGACGTTGCAAACCCTTATCTGAGTAGGGTTTACTTTTATACCTTCAATTTGTCACAAAGCATAATAAAGACGTATTCATACATATTTTATATCCAGCTGATGTAGTTAAAGGCAAAACTGTTTAAAAGCCCCTAGAGATGGGGAAATCCATTAAACCCTTTCCCCAAGGTGAGAGTTACAGCTGCCACGCAGAAGGTTTCCAGCGGGTCCTCTTCAGGAGATACTAATCCCAAGAGGCACTTCAAAAGAAAATACTCATTTGTCTGAAAGACCTCTACAGAAACCTTACTTCCATATTCAGACACAAGTTGTGCCTCCTGTGGTAAAGGTGTCTTTGCAACAGTCAACACCAGTAAGCAATTTAACAGAGAGCACAGCTTGAAAGTCATATGTATAACGACCACAGATGCATATTAAAAAAATAAATTTCTTCTCTGCTCAAGCATCTACAACCAAAAAAATCATTAAGGGAAGTGAAAAAGTTGTAGTTTTACAGTAGCTGCTAGCTATGGGTGTCAATAATCTATTTGCCCAGAAACATTTGAAGCTTCTTCTGTTTTTCTATATAGCCATGATTATAGGAAAGCAACTGCCTTAATGAACCTTATAAAGAGTACCAGAAAAAGAGGCTGGGGATGAGACCTTGTTCTGCCTACTAAGAAGTTCTCTGCCACCATTTTTCCTCCTTGTCACATACTCAGTCTCTGAAGTAAACACACATTTCACCTCTTCAAGATACTTTTAACAAAACATGTAACACTATATTCTACCTTTTGTTAGAACTGTGTTGGCAGTGTTGGTTTTAACTTTATTACTTTAAAAATAAAGACTGAGTAGGTTCAAATAAATATTCTTAGCAAAGCAGTTTTTCTTCAAAGTTGAAAAAGCAATGAGTGAGAGAAGGTTGCCTTAGCAGCCTTTTAATAAAACTAGAATCCTGCCCACTTCTTTCATTAGCGATGGACCAATTCCCAACGTATTATCATGCTGAAATACAAACTGCTGGCATTCTTCTCTGGCATGCCAGCAATGATGTGGCTGTTTCATTCTGAATATGACAACTGATGTTTTGCACATACTGAATAATCCTACACATAACTGTTCACTTCTATGTGGCTTGTTCAAATCAAACCATAGTTAGCAGTAACTGAAAGTTATCAGACTACAGGAAATTAGATTATGGTTTCATTCCTTGGTAACAACTAGCATCTTTCTTTTCACTCTAAAGACTTGGAGATTGGTACCTGCAAACCTCTCCCCTCTACCTGTTCTTCTAACTCTGTGAGAAACAATAAGTACTTTTTGCATAGTGTAAAATTTAGCTAGAGCCTAGAAACAGATGTGCAACAGCAGAAGAAAGACTAGTTGGACTTGCATAGACTGGAGTGCAGGCTAGGAGGAGAGCAAGGAAGGAAAAGATGGGTTTTATTTATAAGTTCATATAAGCCGATGTAAAATTAACCTAAAGCAAAGCTCCACCCTTCACCACCAGCAATTTTTCAACCATCTTTAATAGCCATTTGTTGGAAGCATCTTAATTTGGGGAACCCAAGTCTATTGTTTATCATGTCATATTCCAAAAATACTTGTACAGAGATTAGAATGTATTAAAGTTGATTTTTTTCTAATAATTGGTAAGACTAATTATGTACTTACAGCATTAAGTAATTTACTACACGTATTTCCTAAAAAATGTTTCAGTAGCTGGATTTTTTTTCAGTGGGCAAAAGATAGCATCACACAAGTACAATAATGTTATATGTGCAAATACCACAGGCAAATTTGTCAGAAAATAGAAGTTTTAAAATGTAACAAGTGAATAAAATGTCATTAAATCAACAGATTTTAAGAAATGGAAATGAGAAAATGAAAAATTATTCAATAACCAAGGAAAGCATCAGTGTAAGGAAAGCCTTAATGCATGCAGTCACAATAGATTTTATTTGCTTGTTTCTCTACTGGTAGCATCGTAATAACATTGATGATGTTCAATATTATATAATGTTTTCACCTGTGTATAATATCTGAAAAAACACAAGAAACTGCAGAGGATGAAACCATGTTCCACCAAAACCAAGATAAGTCTACCTTAGATTTAATGAAAACAGTATTTAACTCAGAGTTGAAGTGATTTGCCCCAAGTGGCACAAGTTAGAAGCAGAGATGCTGATTGTAATCCAAGTCCCTTGAATCATCCTAACTTACTCTACCGGATCACTTACCTGCCTGTTTTTGTACAGAACAAGCCACGTGTTAGAGTACAGATTAGCTCTGTTCTGCTGTCAGTCATCTGTTCTTCTCTGAATTTAGTCCAATACTCCACGTAACTAAGAAATAACTGCAGATTTCCTGTTTTAGGTGGGGGGCAGGAAATCAATACACACTGCAAACACTGCAGAAAATCCTTTGGCCTGACTATGTTCCACTCAAATTGAGAATCCTTTCACAGAGTTCTCAAGAATTCAAGTCTCCAGTTTTCTCCTAAGCATTGCTGTAACCGATCAGAGCATCGCTAAAGCTTCAGTAGAGTAAGAATCAACTCAGCCCAAATGCCCCATATGAAATGCGTTGACGATATCATGGAAATACCATCCCTTTCCCACCCAAATCTGCACCCAACAGTTTTCACTGCACTTGTCCATAGAGCACACACATTTTGCTAAGACTCATTGTAGTTTTTAGTGGTTATCCATAACAGACCAAATTCGGCTTGCATTTTCCTCCAGATAAGCAGCTCCAGTCACCGCAAGGAATTACTGATGGTAGAAAGCAAGCAGAACTTGCCCCTTAACTGGCTAGATTGAAAATCTGTCCAATTAACCCTCTTTAAAAGAAAAGGAAAAAAAAGCCTATTAATGCACTGAAAATTACATCTCTATTGCATGTAGCACTGAAAACCTCCCAGCCAAGGTCAGCAAAAGATCCTTTGAAGAACAGTACTGGGGGTTTGGGTTTTGCCATTCACTTTTGGTCACTGTGGGGAGGCCCTTTACTCATAGGGGTGGGGTTTTGGGGGGCTTGTTTTATTTTGTTTGGTTTTTTAAGAACGGTTGTATTAGTAGCTGTATACCTTCAAGATTTAAAACAAACAAACAAAAAAACCCATACACCTGCAGGGAAAATTCACACCAGAGGACAAAACTTACTGTTAAAGAACACAACTTACTGTTAAGCATCAATTTATCTGTAAAGTTAACTAGAACATGAACTTTGCAACACAGAAATAAAGTATTGAGATTAGCCAGTGCAAAACCACAAAAACTATCATCTCAAACGAGTCCCTTCCCTGCATGGGATGGGGTCCGGTGTCCAAAAATCGTTACTGACACATCTTAGGTACAGAAGACCTCATTTTCTGTCAGCAAGAAGCAGCTACCTAACAATTACCCTCTGTTCCAGCATCTCCATTATCCAAATTCTCTGATGTCAAGGGACCGCTTTCCACTGGATTCACAGAGGGTGTTCGGATTGTCCCTCTTAAAGGCAAACCGGTAAATTCATAGAAAATCTTAAATAGAAAATGCAAGAAACTCTGCATATTCTTGAAGATCGATAGAGCCAAACCAAAACCAAGTAGAAGAGACTGTCAAGGAGATAATAAAAGCTGACAAGCTTCTTTTCAATTTCAGCTGCCCCTTGGTGACATGAGAGAGTTTTCATCTTTTCTCAAGACAGTGCCAGTTACGCACCAATGCTTTTGAGTGCCAGCCTCATTAAAGTAACAGCTCCTATAGCCGGTGCAAAATTAATATTCAAACTTTGAGTGAGAAGATTGTCACAGTTGCTCCACCAGAGTTTACATACAAGGAAAACAAGTGTTACAGAACAGGAAAATTACATTAACTGTGTTCTCAAATTGCCGCTCTGAGCATTGCATACTAATGTATTAATATTTGTTTTTAAAATAAGCATCTGCTACTGGAAGACTGTAAGAGAACATAAAAGCAGATGCTACCCAAAGCAACACAATAGCTCAGGAAAAGAAAAGCTGCAGGTCACCAGCACCTGTCTGTCCACTGTAAGGTAACAAGGGCATTAAAACCGAACCTAGTTAGGACAAGACCTAAGGAAAGACCTTTCACAAGTGACTGGAAAGAAATAAAGCTTGGAAGTTGTTTCAGAGCCAAACTTGTGGGCAAGTATTTAAAATACAGTTCGAAGCCAACTCTCGATTTCATAGCAACCAACACATTCTGAGTGTACAGGGAGAAAAGAGATTTTCCTTCTTACCGTCAACCAAAAGATGTTTGGCCACCTGAAGTCAGGCAGTGGCTGGTACTGGAGTTAGAGACAGATGAGAGTTAATCAATATTTTAGGAACCTCCCATTCTCCCTCCTCCATCCTCCATAGCCTCTTTGGGCTTACTGTGCCTCTAGCCCTGTAGCAAAAGCAGCAAACGTGCACAGAGGGTGCATGACTATAAGCTGATAAAAAGCTGCTAAGGTAACTGATGGCAAATCTGACCTTGCTAAACCGCTTGACAGGAATTTAAGAAGATAAATATTATAATTTCAAGGAGCAGGATTCTCATGGATACCCCATTAAACTTTAGGAATAAAAAACCACAACACGGTGCAGCCTGAACAAGGAGAACTGGAGAGCGATGTGCATCTGTAACATCAATGACAATTATTCAGGGGGAATAGGTACATACAAAATATAAACCAACTTCCTTATTTTTTAATAACATGCTGAATGCTCACAAGTTCTCTGAGTAAAAAGCATTTCAGGATCATCATACTTCACTCCTCCTAATGTTTCCCTTAACTGCATTATTACTTTTTGTGCCAAGACACATCCCTGTACCGCTTCCATACTTGACACCACCTCCATCAAGAAACTTAAAGTTCAGAGCCAATATAAGGAGGTAAAAGCAATCTTATTTCCACACAACAAGATTCTGTTCTACGCTGTTATTTATTTTAGAAGCCTCATTTTTAAATAATTGAAATTACATAAGCAGTGAAATAGCTTACACAGAGCAGTGCTAAATTCTTGAACTCCACCTTTCCGATCTTCAGGACGGCACTATAATTCAGCCATGGTCCAAGTAAAAATGACCTGATTCAGTTCTACCATAACACTAAGTCTTTTTTTTTTTTTTTTTTTTTAAATAAGTCATTTATGACTAAGTGCAACAAGAGACTGCTAATTTGAATGATTCACATATACTTATGTGTATTATTCAAAATACTAATATTTTATCTAAAAATAGGAAAAAAATATTACAGAATTCTAAGCTAAATACTGACATTTGCTCAATTTCCCCCTTGTAAGAAATACAATTCAGGTGTTCTTTCACTTTTAAATAAAAGTTACAATTAATATTTAGCAAGCCAAAAAGCAATTTATCACTTAAAGCAGGACTGAGAATTTATCTGTCATCCTGAAAAGAATTGTTCCAACATAGTAAATTATTTTATTGATAAAGCATGAAAGAGCTTTTTTTAATGACAAGCCACCAGGTCAGTAAATCGCTACCACAGATACCACTATTCTCACCTAATGCCACTGGAGAGATGGAGAACAGCAATGGAAGTTATAACTCTCTGGCCGTTCTCCAGGGAATTTACAGTAGCGCAAGTAAGTTACTTTACATTGTTCTGAATCAATTCTATTTTTCTTAGGGACAATTTTGTATAAAAATCCAGCAACAGAAAAGCCAGACCCGTAATTATGCTCTCCAAGGGAATGAATTCTTTGTAACGCAGAGACAGATGGCTTCGTTTCATATGCTGCACTCCCCCTT
The DNA here is from genome assembly GCF_900496995.4 of Aquila chrysaetos chrysaetos. NCBI lineage: Eukaryota > Metazoa > Chordata > Aves > Accipitriformes > Accipitridae > Aquila > Aquila chrysaetos. Next base: position 30,637,079 of record NC_044011.1, read on the forward strand.
TTTTAAAAAGTTCTGCTGCGATCTTATTGTATGGGCTTTTTAACTTGCTTGTTTGCATCTGTCATCATATTTCGTGAGCTGTGTGGCTGCTGAATAGAAAAAAATATTTAGTTTTTGAGATGGGAGCAGATTTTGCCCATTTATCATAATAATCCTCTCAATTGTGATACGGCTATTTTCTCATTAAGAAAAATTCAAAGTGTAACATGATTTTATTGCTCTGCAGTCAACAAAAGAAAATGGGGCATTTTTTTAAAAACAGAATAATGCCTCTGGATCAATAAAGGTCACAGCTACACAGGTAAACTACCTCCGAAATGTGCTAGGTGGCCTTTCATCTCTGAATAAACCTGTCCATGTTCACAACTAATTGGAATAACCTGTTCTCACCCAAATAAAACCACCTTTTACCACTGTATAAGAGCTGCAAGACCCAAGCTGAACATCAGATTAGTATTTCCCCTAATGGTCTTGTCATGTATCTCACCTTTATTGGCTTTAAAATAATCACATACAGTTTATTTTGCACATGCACTCCATTCATGTCATTGGTCTCCATGTGCCCATGAGCCATTGATGACTTCTATTAGATACGGGAATTTAAATAAACAAAGAGAAATTAAATACCAGAAAAGGTTTTGCTATCAGTTTCAAGGCAGAGCAGTCCCTTTTAGAGAAACCATAACAGTTTGGTCTCTGCAAACCTCTTTCCTCCCCTTACATCCATCTGTCGAGCCATGGTAATCCTGTTGGCTCCCTCAGCAAAGTGCCACTGCACTATTTTCAAGCAGTTTTGTACTGGACAAGATGAACCCTTTGCCTACCAGAACCGCAGCCCATTGCAATTTATTTTTGGGGCCCAATTTCTGCTTCTGCCCTTGACCTACTCTACCATAGAAAACTGATTTCCCTCCCCAAGCTCATGCTGACGTGGCACCCAGACACTTTTCGAGTTTGCTGGGATTGGTACGATACAAACATTTAGTCCATTGCTCGTTCTTTCCCCTCGTCTGCCCCCAAATCACAGAAAAAACAGCATGTTGTGGCTTCACAGCACTGTTAGCACGGAGTGCCTCCCAGAGCTACCAGCAGCGATCTACCTGGGAGCAAATATCAAATTCATATTCTGCGTGCGTACGCATGGGCACAAACCTCTCACCAGCAACGAGGAGGAAACATTTCACACCAACCACTCCACAGAAAACATCTGTTTGCTGTGAACAAAAATTTCCATTAACAACTGAAAAGCCATGTTCTACCTTTACCCAAATTTATGTGTCTGTTTTTATGATGTTAAAACACACAGAGTATTTTGAAATATTGTTAGATCCCATAATCTCCACCCCCACTGTGGCTCAATATAAGCTCCATGAATAGTTTCAGCTTTGGCAAAGATAAATATTGACAAAGATAAACATTCCGGAGCCAAGAGAGGTGTAGAAAACCCCACTAGGTGTAACACCGGGCAAGAACTAGCATGGTGCAAGAGGAGTAACCCACGTGAGCTGCAGCAGAAACTCGCCTTCTCGAACCAAATATAGCAAACAGGAGAGTCTGACAGTCTGACACAATTTGTAAATTGAGATGTTACCCAAGACATATTAAGCAAATAATACAAAAAAAATCATTGCATATCATGCAATGGAAATATTTCCTTAGCAACTGTCAAAGTAAAAAGTTTATTTGTCGCAAAGAAAGAGGAAAACTTGGATTTTACAGCAAGTCCCACAACAAACTAGGTATTAAGCTTATGCAGAGTACACCATAATATTCAGATTTTGTACTCAGTACTTCAGCTAGTATGACAAAAAGCAATTGAAAGGTTGCTAAGTCACATGTGTGCCTTTCTCTCTTTACATATATACCCATCTATATAAAAATTTTGTGTGTAATATAAAGTTTCTGGTAATGCTGAAGTCCCACTTGGACCATTTTATTTTTAATCTCTTTCCACCTTACTCTCTCAAATAGAATAGAGGACATGTCAACTATCAGGCTTAATTTCTGTTCTCATTAGCTTCTACATTATGCAGATGTCAGGTCAGGAAGAACTGTATCAGATAACCAAAAATTAGTATTAATTAACCAATAGCAGTGCAGATTGCCCGAAGAGACCTATTCCTTCCAAGTGGTAAATTATTTTTTAATTATCCCATCGAGATGAAGACTTCTAATTCCAAATACTCTAAGCAAGCAAAAAATATACACTGGGGAAATCCCAGATTATTAGCAACTGTGCAACTTTCTACATAGGTTTTGCAAGTAATAATAGATCTTTTTCAATTAAAAACAAGGATTTCCTGGAACACTTCTTCATTGATGCAGATAAGCCTGAAATTGAAGTGCACAAGGAGGATAATGGAATTGACAATTCAATTTTTAATGTCCAAATAAACAAAATTTTTTTTAAGTCAACAAAATAAATTGAAGCCAGACCTATTTAGAAGGTGCAGATATGAGAAAATGAAACAGGTTTTGAGCAGCAGACATATTTTATTAGCTTAACAGTAGATGACGTCAATATATACCTATTTATTTTGCACTTGAGAGGCACTTCATTTGTTCCAATACAATTTTACAGATCCAGAATTACTCCTGAGCCCTTTACCCTGTCTTTCCACCAGAGGGAGAGAAGAGGAGACATTTTTTAGTACCTGGGAACTTCAAGCTTTTTCCAGTATCCATAACCATCAGATTAACAGCTCTTCACACACTAAAAGAAAGGAACTAAAAAAGTCTCAAAATTACTGCTAGATCTCCACCAGCACCACAGTAATCAACATTTTGGAAACTACATGTTTGTGACTCATGTTGAGCACAGCAGCTTTAAATACCCACATATATTTGCTTTCAGTGGTCAGCAAAGGATAGTATAGCTGTCTACTGCTGGCCCCTAATCTTGCCCAGCCCCAGGGACAAGAGAGAAGGGAAAAGCAGCTCTGACACTTGTTCTTTCTGGTTCAACCACAGAACCAGTGCTCAACATCCTCATTCTGTGCCCTAACAGTCCTTCATCTTGCAGGGAAAGATAGGAGATTCCCACCTGTCTCCTAAACAAACTCAGCCACCTCTTCAGCGGACAGGCTGTAACTGTCCCTCAAATTGAGCAAAACTGGAAGTACATATTGATATCCTGACCACCACTTTTAAGATGTTGCATCTAATTAGATGATCCCTGATTCCCACCCACCCCCCACCCAAGAATAACATTCTCAGGTGGCCAAAGGCAGCAGTAACATTATACTCTTAGCACAACAATTTCTGAGGTCACAATACGCTGCAAGAAGCCTTTAATAAAAATGTTGGCTATAAAATCCTAATGGCTAATTCGTTACTTCAACATTTCATAACAAGCATTATCAACCTCTCCAAGGTTAGTACTAATGTGGTTCAGCCACAAACGTTTCTATTAATATGGCTCGTGCACACATTTTCTACCTAATCAGCCATCTGTCACCAACTGGAGACTTTCCTTAAAGTCTGAAGGATAGAGGAGAATATAAAGCACCAAAGTTAGAAAAATCAAAAATCCCATTTCATGGCTGCCTTTTTTTAAAACCAATGTCTTTGCTGCTGAAAGTTGGAAAGGGTACCTAGGTGCAGAAGGTGCACAGATTTCAGCTCTGTGGGTGCAAAATATAGTTTATAGGCCAAGTGAAAACTATAGGCAGCATCCAGTGAAATGAACTGCTGGCCTTGCAACCAACCATACTGCAAGAAGAAAAAAAAGTCAAGTATGTCTCCTGAGGCAGAGCCTTCAGGTGAGGCAGAGCATACAATAAATATGTAGAGATTAATAGCCTTTATTTTGGGCTCCCAGACAGTTTGGGAGGACGATAGTTTCTGAAAGAATGCCAATAAGACATAGAAAGCTTTTTGAATATTCAGCCTATTTTCTTACCATCTTCATTCACGTTATTTCAAATTTCACATACAAACTCAGGCTGAAGTGGCTGACAATAAACCCCATACCTCAAAAAGAAATCTGGATTCGTCTCCAAATCTGTAGACAACATAATCAAAGCTCAGCTAGTTTTGAGGTTGCGAACAGGCAGGGGAGTACAGCTGCTATATCCGTTCAGCAACTCTTTCACCCAAAAGTAAAGTTATTAGAATTAAAAAAAAAAAAAAAAAAAGAAGTTTTCAATTAAGAGACGTAAGCAATAACCCTTTGTAGTATTTTCTAAAAACCACTTTAATGTGCAGATTCTTACCTATCCTAATTCCCCTAGTGCTATCCTTGCTTTTCAAACATTTGTCCAGAAGAGAAACAAGGTCATTGAAAAGAAGACACCATACAACAAAAACCCTCCCGTACACAGCAGACCCCTTTTAGCCCAATACTGCAAACGTGACATTTAGATCCAGGCTGTCTTACTAACTTACCCCTACTCTCGCTGGAGTGCTTATTTTGTCATTAGGCTATTAAAGGAGAAAAAACTATCAGGAGGCATGATCCACGTCTATGAACTGACCTAAAACCACACAAGCTGAAACATCTGTAATTAATTGGCTATTCAGTGTATTGTCCAACATATGAACAGAAGACGACATGTTAATTGGAGAGGTCCTTTCAACTCCGATTTGTCCAGCTCCCATGGTGAGAAAAGACCCCTAAAGTCAGAGCAATTTTTTTTGATTGTCATTACTGTTATTCCAGTTCAAAAGTAGCCCCCAGAAAGCCTATAAAATGAAAAGAAAATTTGATTTTATCTGCATCAGTTTTTTCTCCTTTTATATAAACGTTAATGTAGCTCATAATTAGGCACTGCTATTTAAGGCAAAATTAATGAAATAAGAACAGGCCTCCAGATGAAGATTTTTAAAGCAAGTGTCAATGACACATAGTTTTTTTTGTCATGTTAACATATTGAGAGAAGAGTGGCAGAAACTGACTAGAAACACAGTTGACCTCTTGTTCTGCTTCAATGCATCTGATATTTTGTGATCAGATATACCTATATAGGGAAGATATCAGTGTGTTTTTTTCTCCCCTTTCCCAAATATGAATCAGTTTGAAACAAAAATGCCTACAAATTGGGAGTTTTGTTGTTGTTATCTCTTCTAAAGGAAAAATAAGATGTTGCCCTTTTAAAATGTATCATTTTACTTGAAAACACAAATGTTTCTCTCCAGGTGCAGTGAAGATATAAAACATGCATTTAAAGTACCAAAGTCAGTGAGTCCATTTCAGAATAGGAAAGGCTGTATTTATATTTACAAAGAATACAATGTATTTGCCATGTAAAAACCAAAGTGTTATTCCCTCTAAGTTTTAAAAAAATAAACAGAAATTTCATTAGAATAAACCACTTCTTTTTCCTAGCATTTTAAGATTCAAATATTCACTAAACCCCTTTCGATAGAGTTTAAAATTATGTTCATTTAATAAATTCTTTACTCAGCACTACAGTTATCCTTTGAATACACCAATTATATGATTATGCACTTCTCAGACTGCTTTGAACAAAAAGACACATTACAGTACTGTCACTCCAGTAAATGCAACAAAATATATATTCTTTCTGAATACGGACACTGTTGATCTGTAAGTGCAAAGCTGCCTATAAGGATGCCATTTCACCAAGAAATTTGCTAAACACACGATTATTTTAACAAGAATAAAATACTCCAATGAAAATATATACAGCAGCCTGCATTTTACAGAGAAGGGATCAAGTCCCTCAGAGAAGTCTTGTAATTTCCTGTTAGATTTCTGCCACTTGCATTGCTGCTGTGACACCAGATGCCCTTCCCATTTGGAATTGTACTTTGACAGTTATTTACAAAAATAATACTAATTTTCACCAATTAGTTTTCCTGCTTTCTAGGGCTGCTGCCCTACTTTTACATTGTTATTACAATTTACTACTGAAGTAGAAAGCTGAGTCAAGTAAGAGAAGAAATAGATTTCATTTTCCTTCCTTTCTGTCTCAATGTATTAGGTTTTCTCAATTTTCAGTCCTTTTAAAATGGCTGCATTTCCTGATCAACTCATGTTAAACACGCATCAAAAACAAACTGCCTCTCAAAAGCTTAAGAGAAATCTTCCACCTGCAAAGGTGAACATCTTATAGGCAAGACCGGCACAGAGGAGACTACTAGGGACTGCTTTTCCCCATCTTTTCCAATGCAATGATTAAGCAAAACTTAATTAAGCCAGCAAGGAGCAAGTTCAAAAGAAACCACTGGGTATATAGCTAAGCTATAGTACAGTTTGGACACGCTCAGAAAGCGACTGGATAAATTCACAGCAGAAAAATGACAAATACTAAAACCACTGAGACCACCTATACTCAAGCAGCCTCTGAGCTACCCATCAGAGGAGACTGAAAGAGTACTCCAGGACAAGACGTTACTGCATGCTCACTGCTCAGCATCCTGCTGCAGTCAATCATAGATGGACCAGTGTAACCCTTCTCACATCCTTATTAAAAACTAGAAGACTAAAACAAGTGAACACCATATCTCGAAGTAAGGGCTTGCCACCACAAAGTTAGCAAGCAATTGAAATCAAGGCTGCGAGAATAAATTCACTCACCAGGACACAACGGTCAAGGAAAGATTTGTATGTGAACCTCTTGATTTCTTTTACACCTCCCCATATCATTTGACTTCTGTCTGAACAGTCAATTATTCTAGTTTATAGTGTAATAAAACCTGCCTTTTTTTTTTTCCTGTTTCAAAGCCTTCCAGCATTCATCGGAGTCTGTGCAGACCCACCTCAAAGCTCTGCCTGGCAGCAGGCCCCTAAAACCTACTTCTAAAACCAACAAGCCCACAGCTTCTTTAGGAAAAAAAAACAAAAAACAAAACAAAAACAAAAAACCAAACACAAACAAAAAAAACCCCACAAACAACTACAAAATCAACAAAAATCAAACATTAATGGTTAAGTTTTAAATGCATCTCAACTTCCATTTAATAGGTTTTCCAGAAGAAAAAAATTAATGTTAGTTATACAATTTCTGCCCAGTGCAACCTAGCCTGTCCCTCAGTATCACTGTCTCCAAAAATCTGAAGGATTGATTTTCATAAATGAAAATTTATGATGGAACACCGCCAGGAATATAAGAGAGGAAATGGGAGAGAAACAACTTTAAAACTTGATTACTTAGCAATAAATACATAAAATTTATCTAGCTCTGTGAGTAATTTCTATCCTATCTTGAAACAAGGGATGATAAAAGGTAGCAAATTTCTTCTTCTCAAGTTTTTGTTTTACTTTTATGCAAGTCATCTAGAACCTACCTTCATATCCCATTATGTAAAATAAGTCTTCATGGAAAAGCATATCACATTTTCCTATGTCAAGCATGTTTGGAAAAAGCTTCACCTCACAGACCAACTGAGGTACAAGGCAAGGTTCTCCACTTGGGGAATCAGCAACACCTTCAGAACAAGTCCTGAAGCGGAGCTGGTTTTTCCACAGTTGCAGAGGTTCCTGGAAAGGCTGGACTCTGTTTCTGCTCTTCCCGACCTCTCTCAGGAAGAAATCGGAGAAAGGAGCTTGCACGGAAAGCCAATCTAACATTGCTCTTCTATAAGATTAGAGAGAAGTGGAGCGGAGCAGCAGGGAACCAAAGTGAAATAAGAGTATTTGGAGCTATAAAATCAAAAGCACTATTGATATTCATGAGAGAATGTAAGTGTGTTCAAGCCTGAGGAACAGTGAAAGGAGCACAGGCAACGTTAAGAGGTTTAGCAAACATGTATCTGGGGAAAGTTTTAGATTGTGAAGTATAAATTGCCAGATTATAAAGAAACAGAGAATGAAAAGTCCAATTAAAATAACTTGGGAGGCCGGAAAATGGAAGAAGTCACTGACAAAGAAAAAGACCGTGAAGGGGGAATAAATACAGCAAGACAAGAGTGGAAGTAAAGAGACACAAATAGAAGATGGTTTAAGATAGAAGAAAAGTACAAAAAGCAAGGAGTGAATACAAAAAGTTAAAAGTATGCTTATTAATCTGCTCAGGTCAAACATTATTATAAAAACTAATGCACTACAACAGTAACCCCTAAGACCAGAGTCACAGCTCCAGAACTCTGCTAGAAGTTGAGTAGATGTTGACTTGGATGACACCCAAGCCTCGCTCAAAGAGCTGAGACCCCTGTCCCAGTGACCTGCCAACTCTCTTCATGCAGCCTACCCAGTTACAGTATCATTGGCCACCTGGTTATTGGGATATAACAGAGATAAGTTTAACACGCACACACAAAAAAAAAAAAAAAATTAAGTGGTTTTTACAAGAGGAGGATGAGGAAAAAAAGCAATTCTCAAAAAGAAGCTAATTGTAAGAATTGATATAAAACTGTCCAAAAGGCAGGCATGTTTCAGACTGAAACAAAACTAATCATTTAAACCCCAGTTGTGCAATTGACTGTGAATCAGAGACACACTTGCACAGGTTGTCCACCTTCAGCAGACATGGGAAAACGGCCATAAAAGCTTCCTAGCTTTTCCTGTGCACATAATAATGCAATGTATGGTATCAGAGGGACATAATGCTTGCGTGGCAAAGTCAGGGTAGGGAAAATTATAGACCTGCCAGATGGTTTAATGTCAAATCCAACCAATTCCATGAATCTGAGGTGGTTTGTTGTTTGGTTGGTTGGTTGGTTTTCTCCAAGAACTCTAGTGCCACAGAAGATATTTTTTTGAGAATAACTCAAGAACCATACACACAGAGTGTCTTAGCATCACTCTTACATTACTTTTTCGTCATCTGAAATCTCTTGAGAATTTTCGTTAAAAGCATTTTTTTAATACTTTACAAACCTCTAAAGTATAGCTCTACAAGGACGTTTATTGTCTTAGGTGAAAAGGTTTAGTCTGAGTGTTGCTTATCTCCCAGCAAACGCTGACTGTAAATGTTGCCAAAGTCCTGTACATCACATAGCAAGCTATAATTTAAAAACTACGTGGCTGAAAACATACACTCACGCAGCTGCATTAGGACTGGGAAGGCTGGGACTCTCCGGACCAGAAAGGAAAAGGTGGAGGTGAGACATAATCCAGGTTTGTAAGGCAGCACAGGTAGTGGAGAGGCTGAAAGCACAACACAAAACTAATGGGATTTATACCTAGGAAAAAGTCCATTTAAGACAGGTAAAACCACAGCAGGCAGAGGACACCCAGAGCTTGCTGCCACAGGGGTGGCAAAGCCAGTCAGCAACATCACGTCAGAGATGGTCTCAGCTACCTTGGTGCAATCTTCTCTCTTAACTTGCCAAAAAAAGAGCAACTGAGGAATTCAAGTTAAAGACTTTCCCATGATGGTGTGGGGAAAGAAAAAGCTATCAGAGGTGCACTTTGCACCTCCCCCTTGTACATCCAGAGCTCGTCACCTATCACCAGCTAACACCCAGGCACGGAGTCCTTGCGAGAGCCATATGTCCAGAGAAACACTGACTTGAGGGTGGAATTGACCCGTCTTCACTACAACACACTACTGCTGCTACAGTCAAGGCTCCTGGATAAACGTATTTGCACTGATCAATTTAGGAATACCAGGATTTAAGCTTTCATTTCCTGTGCAGCAATAGAATTAGGTTACTTTTTTTTTTTTGATTCAGACCAAGATTTCTACCGGCTTTCTAGCTTCTTACATTTGTATTTCCTAGACATAGCATGGTAAAAAAAGAAGCCAGGTTAACAGATGGGAGGGAATAAAAATTATGATCTTGGATCCATTTCTACAAAATTGACAAGCCCACTCCAACAAACTAGATATTATATACATCATACAGCCAACAAATTAAGTATTTCAGTCCGTGAACTACCTAACAGACAAAGCTACCTAGAGTAATTAGACATACTATCATCTCTGAATGCCCCAGGGAGGTGGGGGAAGGTAAATTCATAAGCTTATTCATAACCACCTATTTTACAGCATTACAGGTACAAGAGCTCAGTCAGTACTTCTCATAGGTAATAAATCAGCTTTAGAAGTTTGGTAAAGGAGTTAATTCATAAAGCCAAGAGTTCCCATAACACATGAACATGCTGCAGCTGTTTTATATTCAGGGGTTTGTGTAATATTGTCAATTTTCCTCAGCTTTGTTTCTTCCACATTTTCCCTCAGAAAAATAAAAGTAACTCTGAAGTGGGGGGGGGGGGGGGGGGTGGGGGGGGTGGGGTGGGTGGGAATCATTCCTTAACTACCTTGAGAGATATGTTGGCATGACTATGAAAGCCAAGCAAGCTTGAGGGGTACAAGGTCTTGAGATACACAAATTGACACAGCTATTGAAAAAACCCACACACATTCTCCTCAGGAACATCTGAGGAGAGAAGATTCCATGAAATTTGATGATATAAGAGAACACAATCTGGTGTACTAAGTATCAGAAATTTTCCTAAATGAATACAGAAAACATCTGATAAAATTTGCCCTTAGAAAGGGAAATGGAAATATTTGTGCATGTACAGGAATGAGACCCCAGGCCACAGCAAGTGCCATATCCCCTATTCCCTCAAGAATTACAGAACATTAGAGAGAAATGAGAAATTTTGATGAATGACAAAATGTATGAGTGAAAGCCTGGACACCAAGAGGATAGATCACGAACTTTACAGCATTAAGCTTTTTAAAATCTCATCTTCCTGCAAAACACACATACACAATCAAGTATTCAGTAGATTTTTTAATAATACACATTTTCAACCGTGATGAGTTTTTTCTCCAGAAATCATTTGCACAAACAGCAACCGTGTTCTTAAATGTAGAACTAACAACTATCAGTATTGACTTTATTTTTCTTTTAAGAAATAAAGTATGAAATCCGTATTATTTTTTGCATTTTCTAGAACTCTAGCTACTGGCAGTCTTTGGGACCCCCACCCTCTAAAGTTAGTCCAAGGTAAGAAGGTGAAGATACTGGCCAAGGCAGCTCAGGAGCTAAGAACGGGTGGTTTTCATAATGGTCTCGAAAATGTTTGTATCAGGAGATACAAGCCAGGCCTAAGAAACAACCTCCTTTATTTTATTCACTTTGGAAGCAAGTACACCACACAAAAGCAGCAGTAATCAATATTAGTCCGAACTGACACAAGCCTTCACATTCGGAAGTTCAGCTGCAACCAGGGTCAAAAAAAGCAGAAAAAGAGTATTTGAATAGCGCAGTGATCCATGACACTAAAGTCAAGGTGGTAAATAACATCTGTGCCCAAGTGAGCTTTATAAATATATAATATTTATATATATATCTATAATAATACTTTAAACAATAGCAAATGGTTACACTTCTGATTGATTAAAAATTATTAGATCATAGAACAGGCAAAACTGCTGCAAGTGTAATCTTTTTTTCCTAAAGAAAGGGTCTTTTGTGATCATTCCTCCCTGTACTAACTTTAAAGCTTGTTAAGCAGCTTCAGATGCACATAGATTAAAGGTATTTAGTTACTATTTAGCGAAAAATGAGTGAGTCTGTGTGGATTACGGAGACCTAGGTTAACATCTTGGCAGTCTTACAAAGCAGCATACGCACACCAGCACCACCCAGGGCACAGAGACCTCTTGCCCAGCCAGTAGCTAGGGGAAGAAAAAGAAAAGGAAAAAAAAAAAAAGGAAAGGTGTAAAAGCAGCATTTGGGGACACAGGGAGGGAAAAATGCACTCTGACATCTGGGTATAAGAATATATTTACCGTAATGCACATCTGCATGGACATTCCAGAGGAATTCCTGGACATTTTAGACCATTAAGAATCAGAAAACTGTTTTCACTCTTCCAGCGATGCATGGACTAAATTTGTCAGGCAAAGACACAGTTCTACTGAGTTTATTAAAGACAGACATTAGGTTTATTCCTCTTGGTTAGTGCCTGCTGAAGGGGATGAAAAACAGTCAGTAAAAAAAATCTGGAGACCCTCCTGTGCTATATAAAGCACAAACCACACAGGATTCCTCTTGTTTTGTGACACAATAAAACTGGAAAAAAATACTATTCTTCATGCTTGAGGGATTTTTCCCTCAAGTGAATAGTAAAACAGAAGCTTTTAATAGATTCAAACAATTTAGCCAAGATCATTATTGAAGTTTTTTTCATCTAATCAAGATCCAGATTTTACAAAGTTTTGACTAAGTTTTCATATAGAGTACCATGACAACTAACCCATTTCAAGTTTGGCCATCTAAAACTCAATCCAAGCTTAGTGACTACAGGAGCAAGAGAAAAAAAAAAAAAAAACCACAAACCCAAACAATCTGCTATTTAATCTCCTTCCTTTCTCTCAGAAAAGAAGCATTTTATATTACCCATTACACCATGATTTTACCACCCTTTTACATACTGCAAACTGTTGACTGACCAACTTTAAACGTTTATAGAACAAGCTGACTTTACATATACAAACCCCAAAACATTTGAAAAATAAAAGCGTACACACAATCAACATCTCTCCCATGTTTAAGAGTCTAGGATACATCAATGAGCACAAACTCCAGGTGCTACTACCTAGGATACTGTAAGACGGATAAAATAGTAATTCCAATAAAATTGCTGAGAAAGTTAAAATATCACAGGATTCTAGGATGGTTTTTATGAGTTTAAACATTATTTTTATAAGATACTTGATTTCTTCTTCAACTTCTGAGTGGTCCCTAGGGGTAGTATTCCCTGTGTAAAGATGCAAAAGCAGTGCTGCAGGAGCAGTGTCACACTTGACCACCGTGTATTACTGAGAATAAGAAATAAATAAGAAACTTACTTTAGAGAACATATAAATTTAGTACAGCTACAGACACCACCATAAAAATAAGCTATTGTACACATGGTTTTGACAATGTTTATTATATAAGTGTTACCAAAATATCTCGCTTAATTGAGATTATCAGCGTGCGCTCTTGCAGAGGAGAAGCGCTGCAACAAGCTGCTGGTAATTTTGGTACCCTGCGGATATAACAGGCAACAGTTCTGACTAGTCAACTGATTGTTATTTTGCCCAATTAATAAACTCTAAAACAAACTTGTACTGTCTGTAATTCATTATGCAGTCTAAGAAAATTTTAACATTTGTATTAAAGGAATTTATTTGCATTTATTTCAAAAAATACTATCATGTTTGTAAATTATTGCTAATTAGATGTGCAACAGAAGTTACATGCAGTAGGAAAGGCTACTGCTCTTCAAATGATGCAAGCCTGGGTAGTAATTGGGCTTAACAAGAAATAGCTATTACAGATTTATAGTACTGCCTTAAACATGAATACTGACATCATATGAAGAATTCTCTGCAAGTTTGCTATACCAATTAGTACTCGTACACTTTGTGTGAAAACAAACATTCCAGTGACTTACTCTTTAAAACAATTTAAATATATAAATTTATATTGCGAAAGTGGTGAAATCAAACAATTAACTGAGATTCATACCCATCATGCCATTTCCGGTTATTATAACTATTGGGTTATATATTTCATATACACGCACACATAAATATGCGTAATTAATTCTAAGATAAACACTCCATAAGCTGTCATTTGTGTGTCACTGGTTTAGCTTACTTTTTCTCTAAGAGTTTCATTTTATTTTACTCATGTTTTACACAACTATTCCATGCTAAATTCCGTATTTAAGCATTTGTACTGCAGTGTAACATCACCTATTGCACAATGCATTAAATTGTTTTTTTTCTAAATCAATTTCTTTCAGAAACTAACTTTCCCTCATGTATTTTTCATTTCTAGTAAGGTAATAATTTCATTATTGTCAAAGTATTCTCTATTGACTGACGCTTTATGTGAAATTGTATGCTGTTAGGCTGTACTTGAAAAGCTGCATCAAGGACTGTTTCGTAAGGGAGAAGAGTTATAACCTGATATTGCACATCCTGGCTCGTTTGCTCCAGCCTTGTAATTTTTCTTGTTTTGAAATAGAGCCTCCTAAATTTCAATATACTTTTGAAGCAGCTTGCTGCTTTTAATGATCATGACCATTTTGAAACTAAGCTGAATGGTGCCTTCAGGGCACCGTTATTAAGGGAGGAGAAATTCACTGATCCAGCCACGAGCACACACTGCCTCTCAGGCTCTATTTTTATAGATCAATAGAAACCTGCCATGTTTTGTCACAGTTGCCTAGATGTGGCACTTGAGGGCTTTGCTAGCACCTACCCTTCGCGAGATTATTCTGTCAAGTTTTACGAATACCTCGCTGAGTCTTCAGGGATTTTGATAAAATTCAATTCCAACTTTGGTACCCTCCCCGCCCATCCCTATAAAGACACCCGCTACCTTCAACCTTTCTTGTACCTGTCTGTAAAAACTCTAAGCAACACATTTCTTAACAGACAACAGCCAGTCACATATACCTGTAATAGTATTTGGCATCACCACGTGTAAACTGTGTTCCTAAAGCTCAAACAGTTTGGCCAAGGAATTTTTAATACTACATAGTCTTACCCCCTTCAAAAACAAATACTGCATCCACCTATGCAGGGGCATTAAATGGGATTCCTTATGGGTTCCCAATGGAAGCTGAACACTATTAAGGTATTTCACGGCGATCAGCATCACCAACCATGTGGAACACCCCTGCCTGAAAATGTCCTCACCCAAGTTTGGGGGAGTTGCCTTTCCTTTTTCTTACTATTTTAACTTCTTCATTGGTATGAATCATCCTTTCTCTCCCCTACTGTTTTTGTTCAATAGGATTTGCTAGAACTTTTCTTTGGCACCAAGCTCTGGCATCAAGCAGTACCAACTGCTTTATGCAAAAACAATTTATTTTATATTTCTATTAGTATACAAACCAAACATTTTCATAACAAATATGATTTAGTCACCAATACTTGAAGTTTCTTCAATCCCCCTTGTTATTTCTTTAAAGAAAAGCACAGACACATGGCAAAGTGCTTCCGCAATAACCCTGAAGCCCTGATTTCTGGTGTCCTCCAAGTTCTGTCTTTTGCCTTCTAATACCGTGTTTGGTAGCTATTGAAAACAAGCAAGTGTAAGTTAGGGAGAAGGAGCAGGGGAAGAAATTATTCAAATGGTTTTTGAATACTTGGAACAAATGCCAACTTGTGTATGAATTTATTGAAAGCTTATACAAGCTTTCTTTATCAGATTTTATTACAAGACTGAAAACTTGGCCATGACAAGGTATGGAAAAGGTTACAAATACCAGGCCTGCCGATGCACATATATACACTGGTAGAAACCAGCAGGAGTAAGACCCCTAGGATCCAGGGGAAAAAGTTTATAAACAACCGGAGCAAGGGGAAGCAGAGACAGGGACACCTGTCCACCGTCTCCATCACCTTGGATTTCTCACCAGCACCATCCCCATTCTGAAACCCTGAACAAGCAAAGGAGCACTGCCATCCAGCACTGAATAGTTACGTTCCAGAAAAGAGCTAAATTGGCAGGAGAAAAGTCCTCCCTGCACCAAGCTTCTCATTTCTCTGGATAATCTTCTCCAATCCCAGGATTTGGGGGTTTTCAGTTCTTTAAACAAGTGTTGCTTACACTCAATGCAATATTCAGCAAGCACATGGTAGGAGGAGAAAAAAAAAAAACAAAACAACAAAAAAAAAAACCAAAACCCACACACCAGAAAGCTCATGTTCTTTTGCAACACTACAGCAAAATGTAAGTTACATGGAGAATTTATTCATCTTACTTGAGTTTGCAAGTGCATACAATCGTTTAACAGACGTAACTAAAAACTTACAGATTATTTTTTTTCTGCCCAATAACTGGCAGCCCCAGTTTAATTCTAACTATCAGAACTAAGAATTACAGGTGGATTTCAGCTCTTAATAATCTGGAAATAGCAATGAAGTCAGGGCTGCCGATTACTAGCACATATACTTCTGGATAAACCACTATATGCACAACAACAGAACTGAATTTGGCGCCAATATCCGTACACAGTTTATATGAAGATACATTTCCAATAATCCTGACCTGCTCCATGGGACATGCGAAGCCATGGTGGGTCAAAACTCCTCTGCCTCATAGAAGGGTTTTTAACATGAAACCATTAGTCACTCACGGGCATTTGTAGCAGGATGCCACTGCACGAAGGTGCAACAGAGCAAAACTGACAGCGAGTATTACAGGTTCAATGGAGGAAAACAAAGATGATCAAGGCGACGCATGGTGTTCACAGCATCACACAGCACTAGAAGCCAGAAGCGCACCCTGAACCTGCAACAGACAGGGACCATCCCAGCCAAGGGAGACAGACCCAGAGCACAGTACCGTGTCTGCCTGGCAAGAGGAAGCAGGGACCCACTCCTGATAAACACCAGCAGCAAATTTGGAGGCAGATCCAACAAGCCTTCCAGCCAGATTGCAGCAAGCTTTGATTCTGAGCTGCCAGTGAAACCCAACATAGAAGATTTTATGGTTATAGGAGTTTTAATTAGGAGTTTCCTAATAATAGGAATAACAACAAGAACAACAAAATTCAAACAGACTGAAGCTAAAGGATGGAAGCAAATCTGTAGAAGGAAAACAAGGTCCTATTTTCTGTGTTTTAACCTTGCTAGAAAAAAATATTTCCATTTTAACTATGTCAAAACAAGTTGTAGTTTCTTGTATAGACACAAAGGTAAACATTAATTATGCTGCTAAAGTCCTTTGCTGTTCTGAACGTTTACTTACCCAGATTTTGACTTATAAAAGCAGAGATACAGAAGTTTTTTGTTGCCTTTTGAGAAGTCATTGCAACCCAGTCTTTCATTCTGTAATACATTAGACACACATGTTACTGCTCTACTGCTTTTTCCCCTTTCAAAAAAATTTACACGCAAAGAAATTGTCTCTTGCATTATTTCATTTGCATGGTAACACTAAGCATGAAGCTTTTTAATGGAAGGAAAATTTTTTTTACACAACCATTCACAGCACCAATATACTTGAATTAAGCTAACTCAATGGCAGAAAGATGTTAAAAGCGCCCACCAGAACTGATTACTATTGAGGGTTTTTAAGTGAGGCTATTGTCCATTTCAAAAGAGTGTCTCAAATATCAACTTTCATTTAAGAAGGAAGCTAAGTTAAAATATCAGAACATATTTCTGGCCAGGATAAAAGAAAGCAATATGCCTAAAGAGAGACATGTCGCAAATTCAAGTTACTGGAAGCTAAATGAAGAATTAAAGTATTTTTAACTACCTGTAGTGTTTATAACCCAGTATTTTTAAAATGCAGTCTATTTGTTACTGTGGCATTACATCACAGAAATAACATTCATTTAAACATAAATCTTGAAAAAGTGAAGTCAGTTACTTTTTAAGAAGGTGTATAGCGCAATGCTCATTACCAAGTGAAAAACACAGGAGATAACACAGGCACTCACCTGTCAGCACTGAGCATCCTCAGCTGCTGCTTTACAGCTTTAAAGAACTTCAGCAACAGGAATTATTGCAATGCAAGTTTGATAAATTACAGTGAAGAATTGCCCATAAGCTAACTTAAAGGAGCTGTTACTACTCCCATTAGTAGCGCATATGCACTGTTTTGCTCATGTGTGCGCGTCTACTGTGCCTGACCTCAGGACTTCACACTTTTGGAGAAGCATGAACTCCTACAGTGTCCTCAGGGCAAAAAACGACAGCAGAGAGGCATCTGGTTCTCCAACCATCCCCTTTCTTCACTACTTTTTCATCTAACCATAAAAAACAAACAAACAAACAAACAAACAAAAAACACCCCACCAAATTCTGGGGGTAAAAAACCCCCAACTATCAACATAGGTCTGAGAAGAGATTAAATGTACTTATCTTTTGAAGTACCAGATGACTGGAACTGTAATGAGTTTCTAAATAAAAGGCTGCATGTCATTAATTTCACATTAATTCTAAGACAAGCTTCTAGCAAAAAAAAAAAAAAATTAAAAAAAAAAAATCATACGAGCATATTTGTTAGCACAAATCGTTCAGCCATGTTTCAAAGTGAGAGACTGACATTTATTTTTGCTGTCACAGAGGTGCAGTTTACAATTCCATAGTTAATAGCTGAAAATGTTTTCACTTAGCAATAAACCCAACATTTACTACAGTCATAGAATCAGGACTACACCCAGCTTGTGATCGCTGCATCAAGGAAGAGTTTCAACGCTTCTGCAAGATGAGAGGTCACCGTCTGCTTCCCAGCATTACCATACTTACTCCACCAGCTCAGAAAGAATAAAATTCTGAGCTGTTTAGCCTGTAAGTTTTGTACACCATAAACCAAAAAGCGTATACACACAAGAAGGGTCACGTACAATTATAGCAGATTCATGCTCTGTATGCATATTGTCTAGCAAGTTAAGGCAAAAATGCAAGTTGGACTGCAATTACAGACAAGCATTCAGCATAAGATATGGGTGTTGCAAATGCTGGCATTCTCTTAACAGCAAACAAGTCGTAATTTTGACCTGCAACTTGACAAAACCACCAAAACCAAGCAGATGGTAGACTGTAAATTAACATCTGGAATTCAGTCCCAGGAAAACAGATACATTGAAGGCAATTTTGTAACATTATGGCAACAGCAGCATTAGTTCTAATGATGTGAAATACCAGGTACCTATTTGCAGAGTATCCATCATTTATATTCTGCTGACTCTTCAAGAAAGTAGGGAAAAAAGAAACCAAACAAATTATACTGCTGGTAAAATTAAGCCTTCTTCAGCTGATTAAAAAGAAAAGTATAATGGCAAACTTGCCCTTCGGCTTAACAGTTTTATCTCATTCAAGAAGGAATATAGTGGGTTCAAAAATTTAAACCTAAATCACTTCAAATGAAATACGAAAAAGGAAGCAATTTTTGCTTTGTTTCACACTTCAAACTGATATTAATCGGTCAACATTCAAAAGGAACCCACTGCTGGTCAAATTATGGTTCTAAATCCACTTATTTGGTGGCTTTTCTTCCTGCATGATATATTCTATTATATATTTTAAATAGCCTTGGCTGCTCCACAAACTCTTTTATTTAAAAGGAAATAAAGAAGGATGTTATTTTGCAGGGTATTGTTTTTTTTTACTTCCTGCTCAAAGAAAGGTAACAGAAAAGATGACAAAATCATTAAGCTTAATCTAAGCTACAGAAAAAAGACTTATGTTAGCAATCATAAAAGCTAAGTTGGCTCACACAGAGCTCACAGCAAAACTACCCCGCAACAGCACATAACCAAGACTGAGCACCGCACATTTGTCTCATGCAATAGCGCAAGGCACATCAACTAACAAAGACTTCCAGATTAACAACAAAAAACCCACAAGCCTCATGACCCCATGGACTCAAGTTCTCCAAAATCCTGCTGTGTCAGCTTTCCTGGTTACCACCAGCCACATCTTTGGTTGAGCTCCTCTGTGACCCTTCCATACCTGCTCAGCCAAGTCTACCTGGTTTATCTGGGGACACCACTGTTAGCCTCTGGATACTTGGATAACATGCTGGGAAGCACCTTGTTAAGGTGTCCCAGTTCAAAGGCTGCCCATGTTCCTGAACAAGAAGCCACTTATCTCAATGTAAACAGGTAGTAACATTCACTAAAGCCCAGTTCAACTAAATGGAAATAACAGTCTGAAACACGACAGTTGGTGCAAACTTCTGTTAAAGGTGATGAAGAAGTCAAACAAGCTACATTTAATGTATTTAGACCAAGACAAAGGTCTAAATTGGATATTTTTCTTAGGTTAAACACTCTCCATCTCTGTCTACAGGGAATGGAGACACATCAGTAACTCCAAAAGAGAATGTACCTTCAGCTGTGAGGCACCTTTTTTAGGAAAGGTTGGACCGCCTTTTGGAGATGCACTCTTGCTCCACTGCCTACAGAAGCAGCAGAGGGCCAACTTGGACAGTTTAAATGGAGGCAAATTCCATCCACACTATTTTATCTACAAAAGAACTACATTATTACAGAAACATCATGCCTTTGTCTCATTTAAATGAAAGAGGAAATGAAAATGTAAAATTGAGAAATGTTTCTTTCCTGCATGCAGACAACTGAAATTCAGCAACTCTGTGTTTATTTTAAGTCAAGGTTTTTCCTCAGAAGTCAAAGTGCAGACTTGTAGGTGTGGACAAAGTGGACAAGAAGTTGCACGGTCTCGCAACACTACTTACAATCTAAATACTCTGCGATGATTTGCTGAACTACAACACTGTGCAATTACATGGGTATATTAAATCTGAGAACTACAAGCCCAGAGCTTCTTGTAGATGAAAAAAAATCAATTTTGTTATTACTTGGTTAGTTATGGTATGGTATAATTAGCCTAGCTCATTAAACGTAAGACAATGAGTACAGAGCAACTTGTATAAACTTTATTGGTAATACTGCATATAATTTGCATCTTGCTGAAAGGAGTAATAACTGAATCAATTTTCTTTTTAAAAGGATAAGCTTCATATTGCTTAATACTAAAAGAAATTAAGATTTCTACAGAAACTAAAGTTTCAAGTCATTATTCCCTGAAACAGAAGTCATACCAAAAATGGGCTTTTACATCTTTGGCTAGAGTAACCCCATTCTGAAGAATTAAGTAAACTTCATCAACTTTTCTTCTCTAAATCTCCACACCAACGTTCACTCTTCATCCACTCCCTTCAGTTCTGCTGATGTCCTTCTTAGCGTTTTTGCCTCATCATACCCACCACCACTCCACCACTGTTTGTTTGGGGGGGTGGGGTGTCCCTATTCACTAATATCTTCTCAACAAAACTATCTTCTCCTTACCAAGAGAAAAAGCAGTAAAAAATTACTCTCTGCTGTCATCACACTGGTCTCCCTCTATTTCAGAATTTCTCTATAGAGGTTCCTTCTCTCTGCTATTTAAAATATGCTTTTGAGAAAGGAGCTGCCTGCTACCTGTAGCTCTGTGGAGTGTATTTCTAAGCACTTCCCCCAGTGCTTCCTTCCCACACCCATTTTTCATTCTTAAATAAACTCTTCCTCTGACAGTGAAAAAAAAAAAGAGCACAAAGAGAGCGGTAACTACCATAAGTCCCATGCCACTTACATGTAAGAGAGAAAGAATGGGTTTACAACTACTGTCAAGATAGTCTGGATGGAAGAAGCCTTGCTTCACTATCGAAGATTTACTAATTACTGGCCATAAATATTTTTTCCAGGAACTGCAGCAGAGAAGGCCCTGGTTATTGAGGGAGAATATCAATCTCAGATTTCCAGGGTGGGGAGTTCAACCAGTGATTTAAGGGGTCCCTGAAAGAACTGTGAAGTAACCAGTATGACTTCTGAAAAACAAGTAAAACACAAGCAGCATTCAGAAGAGTGGTTAGAGTTGCAAATGGGAACTGTTAGTTTATTAAAAATAAATTGCATCTTAGACATTAACAGTCTGTGTGTCCTATCATGCATAAAATTTCAATCCTGTTTTATTTGTCTCACAGTTATATGAATTGTTTACAATATTCACTGATTACAGTTATATTAGAAAACAATAAAACAAGGAGTATGAAAAACAAGTCCATTACTTAAACCTAATGTTTAATTTTGCTTTGCATCGATATTCAGCAATATCAATGGGAGCAAATAGGTTTTGTGCATCCTATTTAAATAGTAAGAACAAAGAAACTTGATCAACAACACAAAAAGGCATAAAGAAACGAAAGAATGAAGTGATTACCTGAAAAGTCATAAAGCATTTTTAAAAGCATCATTAGATTTAGAAATGTATCAAAAAAATTACCTCTTCTGGAAAAATCTATAAAATTACACAATTGAAATTACAAAGCATGAGATCGCCTATAATGGGGGAGAAGAATGGAATCTGAAACTTCCCTTTACGGTTCAAAAAGCCAACCCTTATGGAAGCGCACAGCTGCGCCTGAGTGAAAGAGATAGGCAGCTCAACATCTTGTATCAGTAACATATGGCTTAAGGCAGGTACAAAGAGATTTACTTCCCATGTGATCCATTAAAATCTCCAGATACCTTTAAAGCTCACGCTGTGGAATTACAGTAATGGAATCATCCTGGGACCTCAGAGCTCCGGACCACAAGTGTTTTTTGTTAAGAAAGCTGCCAAGGCTTGAATTTCCATTTAATATCAGTTTTCTACAAAAATATAGATAGCCTATCTAAAACATATGGACAAATATGCTTTTTAACATAAAGCTTTTCAAAGAATGATTTTTTTTTTTAAATTAACCCTTTAAACGTATCTTGAAGCACTTTCCTTGTCCCACTGGGACAGGACTTCAGGAAAACATTTCCTACTACTCCTTGGGTTTGGGCACTACCATTTACAAGTCCTAATACCTACTCCCCTAGAATGTGAAACATGTACGAATAAAATCACTTTGCCACACAAACTAAAGAAACAGCAGCTAGATCATCTAAGATTGATAATCAACATTGCAAGGGTTTGGGTTTTTTAAGTATTTGCATATGGATAGAAAATGCAGATAACTTTTCCTGTAATTCTATAGTGTACTATAAAAGCAAAAGCTTGCTGAGGTATTGACATAAAGACTCCACTTTTCAATCTCTCATCTGAATAGAGTCAACACAACAAATGAAAAATTCTTCTAAAGTGACTGTTAAAGATGCAGGCCAAGCATCTTACACTCACATCAGCTGCCCCAGTCGCTGTCTGCTCTCATCCAGGCTACTAAATGAGCAGGTCACGTGCCTCTAACACAGGAACCTTAAAAGCACATTAAAATAAAAGTTTTCAGCAAAAGAAAACTCAACAGCTCTTGTTTTTGTTTGCATCCTATTTGCAGTATTTCAGATGAGCTCTCCTGCTTTATAGGCTAAGTCTTACCGTGAAACAGGAGCAAGCTTAGCTGTATCTAGGCCAAGCTGACTGATTTGAAAGTTGACCTCTGTGTACGTCACCTGTAACAACCACTGCACTTTTGTCCAAGTCCACAAAAACGTTGCCAGTATAAACTGCCATTACCACTTGCCTAGTGACAGTTGGGGGGGGGGGGGGGGGGGGGGGGGGGGGGGGGGGCGTGTTTTAAAAACCAAGACATTACTTAAAACAAAGTTGGTTTTCTTCATTCTTTTATAGATATATACACACACACACACGCATATATGTAAAAATATGTATAGCCTGCCCAAATCTCAGGATTGCCTGTGTTGACACGGAAGGTAATGTCTAAGGGAGCATTGCTTCACTTCCATGCAAGCTTGCCCTAAATGCTCTCCCCAGACATTACCTTCCTCATGAGTCTCTGAAGAGACTTTCATTAAAACTAAACATCTGGAAAAAATTAAATCAGAAACAAGTAGTTAAGATGCTACATTAAATCATCAGTTGATTATAAACCCATCCCATAAATTCCTTCAGCACTGCCCTGTTTCAAGACTCATTTAAGAACCTGGCAACTCACAAGAAGTCTGGCAAGTTATCTGGAAAGGGATACTATTCCTGCTTACAATACACAAAACTTCACTTGCCATTATGCTTTACGAAGACCCGGCTAGTGAACATCTTATCTATTAAATCAAGCAAGAGTTCAATTCTGTAACAGGTTAATTGATAAATGAATCCGAAGTCTTGCATTTGAATTTCCTTCCTTAGAAGAGCAGCCCTTCATTGCAAATTTCGTTCCATGAAGAAGTTTTGACTCCATTACTATTAAGCGCTCCAAAGTTATAAACGTGTGTGTTGAGTAACTTGCTATTCAAGGCAGAAAATGCAAACGCCCTCAGCCTTCCTGGCTGCTTTAGAGGCAGAAGCTGTATGAGGTCGGGCCATGCCTCGGCTCAGAGCTGGTGCAGGCAGCATGTTGCATTTTCTTTCGCATTACTGAGCTCAGCTGCTATGACTATTTTGCTCAGGAGAGAGCTCCAAAGTCTTCCCTATGATCCAACTGACATTTTTGCTCTCAAATTTATTCCAATTTCCAAACCATAACTTCTCCTTGCAGGCACACTCCTCACAAATGAGTGCATGTACACCCTGGCTTCATTACAGCAGCAACACATCTTCACCCTCCTCCTCTCATCTAGGGGACGCCTCTCCAGGCTGTCACCCAGACAACTGCATATTTTAGGAATAAAACTACCATGGTGATTTCCAAACACCTGGAATTCAAAACACAGGTATTTCTAAAGAATTTGGTTACTTGTATGAAATAGTTAAGATACAAAGAGGTAAGTAAAACCTGACAGAGGGAACTTAATCACCACCAAGGCAACAGGGAACTTCATCCTGAGGCTTACTAGTGATGCAGATCACCAAGCACCAAGTCTCAGCTAACAGCCTGCTAACACACACCTGAAAGCCACAGTTTTGCTGTTATCAGCTAACCAAACATCAGTTAACAAAAGCTTTCCAGCAGCCCAGTAAGAGATTTCAAGGAGAATCAAGGGGCACCTTTAGCTTCATTTTAATCAAGTTAAAATATTTAAGCACAAAGCATCTAGAAGAAAAATTAATGTCATTAAGAAAGACCAAGTTCTACCACTATTCCTATCCCTCTTCATTACATTGCAATCTCAAACCTAAATTCAGTCTTAAACGAATTCTTTGCATTGGAATGTAAATACAAAGGAATGTTGGCCATACATAAATGTATCACTTCATTTCTACACCAAGGAAAAGAGACCAAGAAGAAAACTCTAGATCTACGAATGAAGAAGAAAACCTCGTCTGTAATACAGCTGTCAAACAAGTTCAATAAAACGCCGCTTTATCAAGGTATTCATGTTTGAAATGCCAGCAAATAACTTTTCTTAGTATATTATGATAAAATAAACTATTGCATTTCTTTCCTAAGTTCAAGAGGGAAATTTCCAGGGTTACCCAAGATAGGCACCTAGGACTCCTGGGCTTTCAATGGAATGTAGCCTCATCCCAACTTACTTCATAGGAATAACCTTTTCTTTCTCCCTTCAGCTGGATTTTAGTATCTTTAGAGAAGTGGAAACAAATACATTAAGAAAAAAGCAAGTGTTCCTGTTTACAGTAAGCTGTAAGACTTTTCAGTAGACTCAGAAAAGAAAAACAAAGATACCCATATGGCCAAAAGCACAGAGAACACCAGAACAGATTCAGCGTAACTTAGATCCCACACGTGTGGATTCAGATCATGTACAATGCTTAAAAAGGCTGGGGGGAGGGAGGGGAGTTACAGGGAATTAAAAGCAATTAAGAAGAGCCTGATACAAAGATAAGGTTGAAGAAGTAGTCATTGTGTCAGAAGTAAGTTTTAAATAGTTCTTCAATTAAATAATGAGTTTAATGAATAAAAATGCATGCCATTTGTTTTCTTGCCTGTCGACTTCATTAGCAATCCAAGGGAAATTATTTATGCATATTCAAATTTCTTACTTGTACATCTGGCATAGCTGAATACACTCTTGAATTTGTTGATAAATTTTTCATTCTCAAGGAAAACAATTTATTCAAAATATCTGGCAATGATATTCTAATGACTAGTTGAGCATTACTATTGTGAGGCAAGCAAAAATAAGAGTTTCCATTAGAGAGAACAGGAAGTATTTGTGTCATAACAAAAGCACTATGTGGTGCTACCTTTTGGTTAACATACACTGTAGACAGCATCTTAATATCCTACTGAAGTTCTGCAGTACAGTTCTGAGAGAATGATCTTGCCTTGCTACAGAAATTTTGAAAAGGAAATTGTCATAACACATACTGCTTTAAAGATGGTTTTAAATTATTCAGACATTTCTGTTGCTGATTTCTTGCAAAAGCACCAAGAAGTCTGAATTTGGAAAAAAAAGATTTGACTAAGAGAAGCCCAAGCATGTGTATTCACAAATCCTGTTCTCATTTGGAAATATTAAATTCCTCATTAAGTCATATGAAACTTTAGGAAAAAATGCCTTCGAAATTATCATTCCACTGAAATATCCCTGGTTTGAAGAAATGCATTGCTTAGAAAACAAATTTTGGGCAGTCCCTCTCCAGAATAAGTGACCAGATGCAGCTCCCCACTTCCCTAAGAAGAGGCAGAAACACGAGGGGAGCTGAGATTGAAACCATATTTTTTGCTTCATTTTAGTGCAGCAGCCTGCACTGGAAGGGAAGCAGAGAGCAGCCCTAGCACAAAGAAAATTGCTAAGAACTACAGCGGATACTTCCGCTACTACATTTCTCCTTGTCTCCATCTCATTAACTTCCCCCCTACAAAGGATTTCTGCTTCCAAAACCCTGACTACCTGTCTCACTTCCAGAGAAATCCCATTAATTATGACCTTCAACACCACCAAGGAATCATTCCAAGGAATTCTGCTAAGCTGAAGTTACCACCACCAAAAATAAAACTTAAAAGGGCCTTCAGGAAAACCTACAGTACTACTTTAAGTGGTTTTTTGTTTGTTTGTTTGTTTGTTTTTAATGAAGTGATTGGAAGGAGAAAAGAAAGGTAAGAAAGTTAATACTCACATACAAATGAATTCACGCATGACTAGGTACAAGTCTTTCCTTTACTCTTTCCCTTCTCTCCCCCCATGCTGAAAGTTATATACATAAAAATGAGTGCAGCATCTGTCCTGAAGATTGGCACAGGACTGATCAAAAACACAACACAGCCTGACTTGGATACCCAAAGGATTCTGCAAGGCTGGAAAGAAAGGGGTGGGCCGAGCAAACACATTTTCTTACAGAGTAAGTAAATAAGCTATGGAGATAAGTAAGAAGTAGGTAATACTCCATTAAACTGTTTCTCTTTTAAAAAAAAAAAAAATCAGATTAGACTTGTATTATCTCAGGTGTCCTTGTTACCATGACAATATACATATACTGTTAAGGGCTCTAATACCATTAATCTGTTTATTCTGTAGTTTAAACTGAAGAATTAGCAACAAACCCCATTTCTCCTACTCACAAGTACATGTACTGCACAGTTATGCTTGCATGTTCATTGCTGGGGAGGCAGGGAACAATTATTATACCATACATGCTGTCATAGCAATCAATTAATCCACCAGATACCACTGCTGGAAGCAAGCCCTCTGTTTGACCAATCTTAGAAAGAACAGAAATATGAAGAACGTCTTTGAGCTGGTAACGCTACTGTGCAAAGTCCAAAACCAAAATAAACTCTAAAATAACACACACTAGCAGCTGAAACAGAATCTACTTCATTGCCTTCTCATGTCAAAATTAGAAAAAGTTCAACTTACAAACATGTAAGAACATAGGTACTATAACCAGGTGGGCATATAGGCAGCAAATTAAACCTCAGTCTAAAGCTGTCTTAGGGCTTACTCTGCCAACCCAGTAAGTCCAAATTTCACCAGTTAACAGAAAGCAAATGATGGGGATGATGTTAAAGTCCACATTACAAAACATGCAAGAACCACTTTCTCAGTTACACTTACTCCAAAGCCTCCTAAATAACACTTCTTCCCTTTGCAAACCAACAAACATGATTTGAACCTTGACCATATCTACTGAAATTCATGCGGCAAACCTACTTTCCTTTTATTTTTTCAAATACCAAGAAGTGAAAGGTGCCAACTCCTCTCCATCCTTCAGCCCATGTAACAGTTTGCAGAACACCAGCCTAAAGAACAAAATCCACGTGAATGGGGGAAGGGAGGATGAGATCAAACCTAAAACCCAGTAAGCTAATGATTTTTAGGGTTTTTTAATATAGTCTCTAAAACTGTATTTTAGCTCTTGCCATCATTAAAACAATGCTAGTAGGAACTGTAGTACAACCTACCATGTCAGTACATTAGCTGTTAAGGTTACGTATTTAAAGAGTTATTGGTTTAATTCAACCACTTGCTTGCCATCTGCTACTTACTTGTGGTTTATGCATTTTAATTATTCTGGAGACTTTCAAGATCTCTACTTTTTAATAACCTTCTGTCACATTCTCAGTTATCAAAACACTCAGAAAACAGCTTAGGTTTTGGGCAAATGTTACATAAGACACAGATGATGAAGGCAACACACAAGGTTACTGTCCATTTTCAGCATAAAGACACTACTGGTCATAGCCAAGAAAACATTGCTCAGGCGGCTGAAAGCATTCCCTATCTCCTCTCTTCCAATTTTTATTTTTTTTTTTTTTAAATCAGTGATGGAGATATTACCATACTTCTGCCCCTATGTTCAGTTTTTTCCAGAAGCACCCAAGAGTAGTTTCTTCTGACTTGTGGTTTCATAATCTGTTCTTAAAAATGACAAAGGTTTATATAATGAAAAGATTAAACCAAAAATAAAGTTACATAACTATAAAAACGCAGACAGAACAGCTGAAGGGTGTAATATTAATAGCCAAAATCGGAGACCTCATCTTAGCTTTCCAGTAGTAACTGTTCTGGTTATAAAAATATATTCTAACCTTTATGAAGAACAACTACCAATGCAGGTTACTTCATAATGTTATAGAAAGTATGTTAGCTTCTTGTGATATTGAGTTTTCTGATACAGTATGGTAAAGTAAAATCCATATGCAACACACACACAGAGGTAAGCAGATGCATTTGCCAGAACACCATTTTTCTACAGACAGGCCACGTGGAAGAGCAGCTTTGGAAAATACCAGTTCAGACAGGATGCAGGTATTTGTGAAACGCAACTCAAGACAAATGGCGAGCCTACATTGCTTCCAATACTTTCCAACCCTATATCGGCAGACTTTTATAAAGCAATCATTCATCATTTCATATATGCATAATAAAGAAGATGATTATTGAATTGTGGAAGAAAGCCACAAGTAAAAAGGTGGACAACAGTGTAGTCATTAAGAGAAATATAGATTCTACATTCATATATAGCGTGACTATGCAAGATAAACTTTTTAAAAAGCACTCTGTCTTTAGCTTCATCCATAATGCATCGAAAGACCTTTTTCAAAAGAAGCAAGAATCACATACAGATGCATCTCCTTCTCAACTCCTAAAATAATGCAGAAAATAGAGGCATTCACTGCACACTCCCCATAGTTAAAGTAGTTTCACGTTTTATAACCAAATGCTGCACTTACAATAACCACACAAAATACAAAGATCTTCTAACACAAAAGGAGGGAACAAAAGTAACTACAAATCCGTTTACGTCCTAAATTCTCAGAGATTATAGTACACAATACACAATGCATTCACAGGCAAAGAGAGAAGAACCAGCTGGCAATTAGGAGAGCACAAACACCAAGATGTAAAACTAGGTTTGATTCCAAGCTGTATCCAGGAATACTTAAAGTGTCAAAGAAATCAGTCTTTGCATTTCCCATGTATTTCCCAAAACAACAATACTCCTCCCTCCCCACCCTCTTCATACAGAGAGGCTATGATCCTACTCCATGAGTACCAGAGAGACAGTCAGAAAGCTGCCTGGACACTTTGCAGTGAATTAAGCAAGTGTGCGCGCTAACCAGTTCTTGTCATGGCAGCAGCGTCCTGTCAGCATGGGAAAAGCATACCTGGAGAGGAAGATCCAAATATTTTTAAAAAATTCTTAAAAAAAGCTTCTGTATGCTAGCAGCATTTTTTCCAAGGTTGTGACTGGCAATACTGTAAAATATATAAATGATGACAGTATCATCTCACATTATCAAAGAAAAAAAATTAGGGAGGCAACTTCTTCATTTATTCAAGGAATGAAGAAGTGCTTTAAACTTATTAAACTATGTTTCCTGTAAGCACAGCCATATGTAGGTACATGGAAGGTATTTGCAACACTGCTTGAAAGAGACCTTTGCCACACCTTTTGCAGGTCAACAGATAAAATTTCTCCCATACAACAGCACAAGATACCTTCAGAAAAATCTTAACTCTATTTTCTCATGGTACCCAGTTCTCCAGCACAAAGTAACCAAGCAGTAAGTTCTCAGTGCTTTTATCTTTCAAGTGGCTTTACTATAGAGAGACATGGCTCTGCAGCATATAGAGGAAAGGGACGGAGATGTGTGTGTGATTACAGACTGCTCTTCATGGAAAAAAGTAAAGGGGATCTGTATTTCAGTTCAGGCAAGATAGCGAACAAAATAACTCCAGACAACTTTTGTTGCTAAAGGTGTCCATAAAGTAGCACAGGCACATCTCATCCACCATCAGCAACTTGGACAATCGAGAGAGGAGGGAAGTTTCTGATGCACAACAAAAGCATCTGCCCCTAACCTTCATTAAAAGTCAATGGGATTTCAGGTCCTGATTCTCAATATAGCTTTTAAAAGTCCCCGCTTTTGTCCTTCCACTGCAGACCACAGATGAAAGCAAAAGCATTTCTGTTTGAGACGGACAGCAGCCAGTTCAGTTAAAGCTGACCAGGAGAAGTGCAAGTTTCACTTCTGCCTCAACCTGGGGTTTTTCTATTTGCACAGTATCAATCAGCCAATGGGTAATAAACAAATTATAGTAGAGCCAAAATTTGCGATCAATCTGTTCTCAAATACAAACATGACCTCTTTCACCAGCTGCAACCTGGAAGCTTTGGGGGTTTTTCATTGTGAAGCAGTAGATATTTACTTGTTCAAGCGCTGGTATGAAACCTGAAGAGCATAACCACTGTTTACCAGTAATAAACAAAAATGTTCCACTTTTTCATTGTGAAATACTCAATACTTACACTGAAGTATTTGGTGATAAAATATATGCATACATACTATCACTCAACAACTATCTTTTGACATGCAAAGTTCTTAACTAAAGTTCAAGAATTTTACTGATGAAACAAGACGTAATTTAAATGCTACAGTTACTGTTTCGGCACCCTTTGAAGGCCTGTCTCCTTTACAATAATAATTTAATCCTACAATTCCAACTAAACAAACAAACACACACAAAACCCAGCATACAGTTTCTGCGA